>NC_084554.2:42037500-42075000 GCF_033978685.3 Nerophis lumbriciformis
GACAAGGAAGTTGGGAAAGGTGGCAATAAATACTGATAAAGTTGAGGAATGCTCATCAAACACTTATTTGGAACATCCCACAGGTGTGCAGGCTAATTGGGAACAGGTGGGTGCCATGATTGGGTATAAAAACAGCTTCCCAAAAAATGCTCAGTCTTTGCACTTTGTCCACAACTGCGTGAGCAAATAGTCAAACAGTTTAAGAACAACGTTTCTCAAAGTGCAATTGCTAGAAATTTAGGGATTTCAACATCTACGGTCCATAATATCATCAAAAGATTCAGAGAATCTGGAGAAATCACTCCACGTAAGCGGCATGGCCGGAAACCAACATTGAATGACCGTGACCTTCGATCCCTCAGACGGCACTGTATCAAAAACCGACATCAATCTCTAAAGGATATCACCACATGGGCTCAGGAACACTTCAGAAAACCACTGTCACTAAATACAGTTTGTCGCTACATCTGTAAGTGCAAGTTAAAGCTCTACTATGCAAAGCGAAAGCCATTTATCAACAACATCCAGAAACGCCGCCGGCTTCTCTGGGCCCGAGATCATCTAAGATGGACTGATGCAAAGTGGAAAAGTGTTCTGTGGTCTGACGAGTCCACATTCCAAATTGTTTTTGGAAATATTCGACATTGTGTCATCCGGACCAAAGGGGAAGCGAACCATCCAGACTGTTATCGACGCAAAGTTCAAAAGCCAGCATCTGTGATGGTATGGGGGTGCATTAGTGCCCAAGGCATGGGTAACTTACACATCTGTGAAGGCACCATTAATGCTGAAAGGTACATACAGGTTTTGGAACAACATATGCTGCCATCTAAGCGCCGTCTTTTTCATGGACGCCCCTGCTTATTTCAGCAAGACAATGCCAAGCCACATTCAGCACGTGTTACAACAGCGTGGCTTCGTAAAAAAAGAGTGCGGGTACTTTCCTGGCTCGCCTGCAGTCCAGACCTGTCTCCCATCGAAAATGTGTGGCGCAATATGAAGCGTAAAATACGACAGCGGAGACCCCGGACTGTTGAACGACTGAAGCTCTACATAAAACAAGAATGGGAAAGAATTCCACTTTCAAAGCTTCAACATATAGTTTCCTCAGTTCCCAATAGTTTATTGAGTGTTGTTAAAAGAAAAGGTGACGTAACACAGTGTTGAAGATGCCCTTTCCCAACTACTTTGGCACGTGTTGCAGCCATGAAATTCAAAGTTAATTATTATTTGCAAAAACATAAAAAATAAAATGTATGAGTTTGAACATCAAATATGTTGTCTTTGTAGTGCATTCAATTGAATATGGGTTGAAAAGGATTTGCAAATCATTGTATTCCGTTTATGTTTACATCTAGCACAATTTCCCAACTCAAACGGGGTTTGTAAGTGCGTCATGATTTATGTTTGCCACTTTTGGTTTGTGCTTTAAGACAAATATAATCATTAGTAAATACTAAGCAATAAGGCTAAAACTCCACAGATAGGACATGCAGCAGGTAAAACAAACATTGTTAAAGATGAAACAAAAGTTGAAGGAACAAAATTCAGTCATTTCACTTGCATTCGTTTTTGCTACGTGGGCGGTTTTGACTGCAGTAATAATTGGCAACCAGCCAAGCAGCTGTGTGTACATGCACAGCAGGGGAGCTTGTTAACTACATTACCTGTCACTCTTTAAACTCCTTGTACAGGTCTGACTTCTTGTTGTATTTGTTTGGCTTAGTTTAAAGCAAATATTGTAATACTTTAATGTCACTTTTGGCAGGGCATGTTTTAAAGCATCACTTTGCAGCGTGTCACCTTTATCGATAGTTTTGAAGCCGAATACCTCCATAATGCGCTTCACGCACACTATTTATTAACTAGTAGAATCGCTGTTTTTGCCATTTTTTCCTCTCCAGCAGTTTCTGCTCATATGCGCTTTGTGTGTGTGCGTGCTGACACACTCAACAACATGCGCCTCAACTCTGTACGTCACCGTCGCACGGCAGCATGAGGATGACAAAAATATAACAGTATTTTTCAAAAGCGCGGGATAGTATTGTTTTTAATTCATTAGTACGGTGGTACTTTATTAACACCGGTATACCGTACAACCTTAGGTGTTACGGTATCGTGGCATGTTGATGCCGGGGGTCGTCTTTCCAAAAACGGAGGAATGTAAGGAAGCAGCTTGCAGGTAAGAAAAATTATTTATTTTTCATAAACGTGCAAAATACAAAATAAACAAAAAACGAGTCAAAAATATATAACCATAATGTGCTATGACAAAACATCGTATTTTTACCAGGAAAACTGGCAAAGTTACAAGTCAAAATAAAATAAAATATATAATGTGCTATGCCAAAACATTGTGTTTTTACCAGGAAAACTTGCAAAGTTACGAGTCAAAAGAAAATATATAATGTGCGATGATAAAACATCGTATTTTTACCAGGAAAACTGGCAAAGTTACAAGTCAAAAGAAAATATATAATGTGCTATGACAAAACATTGTGTTTTTACCAGGAAAACTTGCAAAGTTACGAGTCAAAAGAAAATATATAATGTGCTATGACAAAATATTGTATTTTTACCAGGAAAACTTGCAAAGTTGCGAGTTAAAAGAAAATATATAATGTGCTATGACAAAACATCATATTTTTACCAGGAAAACTTGCAAAGTTGTGAGTCAAAAGAAAATATATAATGTGCTAGGACAAAACATCATATTTTTACCAGGAAAACTTGCAAAGTTACCAGTCAAAAGAAAATATATAATGTGCTATGACAAAACATCATACTTTTACCAGGAAAACTTGCAAAGTTACCAGTCAAAATAAAATATATAATGTGCTATGTAAAAACATCGTATTTTTACGAGGAAAACTTGCAAAGTTACCAGTCAAAAGAAAATATATAATGTGCTATGACAAAACATCGTATTTTTACCAGGAAAACTTGCAAAGTCACGAGTCAAAAGAAAATATAATATGTGCTATGACAAAACATCGTATTTTTACCAGAAAAACTTGCAAAGTTGCGAGTCAAAAGAAAATATAATATATGCTATGGCAAAATATCATATTTTTACCAGGAAAACTTGCAGAGTTACGAGTCAAAAGAAAAGATATAATGTGCTATGACAAAACATCGTATTTTTACCAGGGAAACTTGCAAAGTTACCAGTCAAAATGAAATATAATATGTGCTATGACAAAACATCGTATTTTTACCAGGAAAACTTGCAAAGTCATGAGTCAAAAGAAAATATAATATGTGCTATGACAAAACATCATATTTTTACCAGAAAAACTTGCAAAGTTGCGAGTCAAAAGAAAATATAATATATGCTATGGCAAAATATCATATTTTTACCAGGAAAACCTGCAGAGTTACGAGTCAAAAGAAAATATATAATGTGCTATGACAAAACATCGTATTTTTACCAGGAAAACTTGCAAAGTTACCAGTCAAAATGAAATATAATATGTGCTATGACAAAACATCATATTTTTACCAGGAAAACTTGCAAAGTTGCAAGTCAAAAGAAAATATATAATGTGCTATGACATAATATTGTATTTTTACCAGGAAAACTTGCAAAGTTGCGAGTCAAAAGAAAATATTTAATGTGCTATGACAAAATGTTGTATTTTTACCAGGAAAACTTGCAAAGTTACCAGTCAAAATGAAATATAATATGTGCTATGACAAAACATCATATTTTTACCAGGAAAACTTGCAAAGTTGCAAGTCAAAAGAAAATATATAATGTGCTATGACAAAATATTGTATTTTTACCAGGAAAACTTGCAAAGTTGCGAGTCAAAAGAAAATATTTAATGTGCTATGACAAAATGTTGTATTTTTACCAGGAAAACTTGCAAAAATACGAGTCAAAAGAAAATATATAATGTGCTATGACAAAACATCGTATTTTTACCAGGAAAACTTGCAAAGTTACAAGTCAAAAGAAAATATATAATGTGCTATGACAAAACATCGTATTTTTACCAGGAAAACTTGCAAAGTTACAAGTCAAAAGAAAATATATAATGTGCTATGACAAAACATCGTATTTTACCAGGAAAACTTGCAAAGTTACGAGCCAAAAGAAAATATAATATGTGTTATGACAAAACATCGTATTTTTACCAGGAAAACTTGCAAAGTTATGGGTCAAAAGAAAATATATAATGTGCTATAACAAAACATTGTATTTTTACCAGGAAAACTTGCAGAGTTACGAGTCAAAAGGAAATATATAATGTGCTATGACAAAACATCGTGTTTTTACCAGGAAAACTTGCAAAGTTACCAGTCAAAAGAAAATATATAATGTGCTATGACAAAACATCATATTTTTACGAGGAAAACTTGCAAAGTTACAAGTCAAAAGAAAATATATAATGTGCTATGACAAAACATCGTGTTTTTACCAGGAAAACTTGCAAAGTTACCAGTCAAAAGAAAATATATAATGTGCTATGACAAAACATCATATTTTTACGAGGAAAACTTGCAAAGTTACCAGTCAAAATAAAATATATGTGCTATAACAAAACATAATATTTTTACCAGGAAAGCTTGCAAAGTTAAAAGTCAAAAGAAAATATATAATGTGCTATGACAAAACATCGTGTTTTTACCAGGAAAACTTGCAAAGTTACCAGTCAAAAGAAAATATATAATGTGCTATGACAAAACATCATATTTTTACGAGGAAAACTTGCAAAGTTACCAGTCAAAATAAAATATATGTGCTATAACAAAACATAATATTTTTACCAGGAAAGCTTGCAAAGTTAAAAGTCAAAAGAAAATATATAATGTGCTATGACAAAACATCATATTTTTACGAGGAAAACTTGCAAAGTTACCAGTCAAAATAAAATATATGTGCTATGACAAAACATAATATTTTTACCAGCAAAGCTTGCAAAGTTACAAGTCAAAAGACAATATATAATGTGCTATGACAAAACATTGTATTTTTACCAGGAAAACTTGCAAAGTTACGAAAAAAAAGAAAATATAATATGTGTTATGACAAAACATCGTATTTTTACCAGGAAAACTTGCAAAGTTACAAGTCAAAAGAAAATATATAATGTGCTATGACAAAACATCGTATTTTTACCAGGAAAACTTGCAAAGTTATGAGTCAAAAGAAAATATATAATGTGCTACGACAAAATATCATATTTTTACCAGGAAAACTTGCAAAGTTACAAGTAAAAAGAAAATATAATATGTGTTATGACAAAACATCGTATTTTTACCAGGAAAACTTGCAAAGTTATGGGTCAAAAGAAAATATATAATGTGCTATGACAAAACATCATATTTTCACCAGGAAAACTTGCAAAGTTACCAGTCAAAAGAAAATATATAATGTGCTATGACAAAACATCGTATTTTTACGAGGAAAACTTGCAAAGTTACCAGTCAAAAGAAAATATATAATGTGCTATGACAAAATATTGTATTTTTACCAGGAAAACTGGCCTATAGCACGGGAAAGCTAACAGAGTAGCTAACAAGAAAAGCTAAGCACATGAACCGGGCGAAGCTTAGCTCAGGAATATAAAATAGTAAAGGTCGTCGTAATTTGTTGCATAGAAGCAAGCAAAAACACCAGGCCGAGTGAGGCCAGAGGATGCTGTAAATAGCTCTCTGACTAGTGCCCGGGAACAGGTGAGCGTCCCGAACACTAATCAAAGGCAGGTGAAATTAATCAGCACACATGACAACCAAGAAACACAAAACAGGGGTGCTGAAACCGAACTTAAACAAGTGAATAAAAAACGTAAATAAACTATGATCCGGGCAACGGATCATCACACTAAGGCCATTTTAAAACTATTATTGACATTTTTAATCTGCTTTGGTATTGTTTGTTGTTGTTTACTACTTGAACATTTATTTTTTTCGAATTATTTTCAAATAAGTGCACTATATATTTATTTATAAATACCTAGTTTTTTCTACTAATTACAGTCAGAAACGAGTCCATGTTAAACAGAAAGCACAATGACTCAATGCTGCCTCAAGAGGAAGAAGTAAGAGTTACAACAGGGCATTGTTACCTAACTTTTTACTTATTTAAATACATTTGGTACAATCAATCAATAAATTCCTTTATTGTCATTGTCATAACACTTAAGTCATACATGTCAACGAGATTTTGTTTGAGCTTTGTCCAGCGGCATAGAAACTGCATTAAAGTGCAGGTTGACCATAGTTTACAGTTTAGCATTGTTAGGAAGATGGCGAATAGAGGGATGTAGGGTTGGGAACAGTCTGATGTCTGATTGGTGTTACGTTGATGTTGCAGCAATGGAATATCCAGAGCACAATTATTGAGGTGGTGAAGAGTGAGGTAATAAAATGGTCTGGGGCAGCAAAGGGGCAGTCTCACAGCCTGGGGATACAGACTGTGAGACATTCTGGTGGTCCTGGCGTGAATCGATCTATACCTCCTTCCAGAGGGTAGCAGGTTGAAGAGGCCATGTGCTGGGTGGTATATGTCCTTCAGGATGTTGTGTACTCGCTTTAGGCAGCGAGTTGTGTACATGGCACTCATCTCTGGGAGTATTGTCCTTGTAATTTTCCCCGCCGCTTTAACCACTCGCTGGAGAGCCTGTTGGTTCGCTTTAGTGCAGCTAGCAAACTACACTAAAAAGCTGTAAGTGAGGACACTGCTGATGGCACAGTTGTAAAAGTTTACCATTGGTACACACTTTCATTGAATACATCTACACTGATTACAATCAATACAATCAATCTTTCTTGAAAATATCCTTATTAGTGATAATATACAGGTTTTTTTGTCTTTCAAAGTAATCCATCTGTAATTAAGTGTACGACTTCAAATGCAACTTTATTATGTAAGTGTCACTTGACATTAATTGCACATTTCATCGGATTGCAAAATAAAACCTTTTCGGATGAATGTGTGCACTGCACATTTTTGTTTGTTTTTTTGATGTGTCACTAAGAGCTGGTGCTGGTATATTTTTAGCACGCCGCCCCCAGGTGCACAAAAGGTGCACAGTCCCTTTTGATCTCCTTGCAAAATAATCATCCAGTGAGTAATTGGTGTCTGTATGCACAACGTTGTTGTTGGTGCAGTAAGCCAATGAGAGCTGGAGTGCAAGTGAGGTGCATCTTCACACCTGACATTTGGTACTCGATTGGTGCATGACAGTGGTTCCCAAACCTTTTTTCATCAAGTACCACCTCAAAAATAACTTGGCTCTCCAAGTACAACATATACTTTTAAAGAGCTCTTGTGACTATTACATGATTAAAAAAATACTATAAACCAAAATACCATCCACTGGTTAAAATGTTTTTTGTTTTTTTAATTCTGCTATTTTTAAAGCATTTAAAATATATTTTTAAAGAATTTTGGTGACATATTACATGATGTAACTGAAATATTCCAGACCAAAATGCTATCTGCTGCTTTCAATACTTAGTTTATTTTAACATTCTGCTATTTCAACCAGGTTAGATTTCACTAGTTGCTTCTAAAATATACTTTTAAAGAGCTTGTGTGTCCTATCACATGATGTAACTCACATATTTCAAATCCTAATGACGTTTTATGAGCTGACTACATAATGTATTTTTATATTCTGATATCTTAAACAGTTTAGATTTCACACAAAACTTCACAATTAGACTTCTAAAGGGCTTTTGTGACATGACATGATGCACCTCAAATATTCCAAACCAAAATGCTGTCCGCTGATATAAATCCATACAGTATTATTATTTTTTGCCTTCTGCTATTTCAACCAGGTTAAATTTCACTAATAGCTATAAAATGTACTTTTGAATAGCTTTTGTGACTTTATTACATGATAAAAAAAAAAACAATATTATAAACCAAAATACCATCCACTGGTTAAACTGTTTTTTTTTTAATTCTGCTATTTTACAAGCATTTAAAATATATTATACTTTAAAAAAAATATAATTATGGTGACATATATTACATGACGTAACTCAAATATTCCAAACCAAAATGTAATCTGCTGCTTTCAATACATACAATTTATTTTAACATTCTGCTATTTCAACCAGGTTAGATTTCACTCGTTGCTTCTAAAATATACTTTTAAAGAGCTTACCTGTCTTATAACATGATGTAACTCAGATATTCCAAATCATAATGCCGTTTGTTGAGCTGACAACATAATGCATTTTTATATTCTGCTATGTTAAACAGTTTAGATTTTACACAAAGCTTCTGAATTGGACTTCTAAAGGGCTTTTGTGACATGACATGATGCACCTCAAATATATGAAACCAAAATTATGTCCGCTGATATCAATACATACAGTATTAACATTTTTTGCATTCTGTTATTTCAACCAGGTTAGATTTCACTAATACCTAAAAATATACTTTAAAAGAGCTTTTGTGACTTTATTGCATGATAAAAACTAATATTATAAACCAAAATACCATCCACTGGTTAAAATAGAACAAACATTTGTATATATTTTTTTAATTCTGCTATTTTAAAAGCATTTAAAATATACTTTTAAAGAAAACCTAACTTTTGTCTATATTCTGCTATGTTAACCGGTTTAGATTATCCACAGAGCTTCTAAAATAGACTTCTAAAGGTCTTTTGTGACATGACATGATGCACCTCAAATATTCTAAACCAAAATTATGTCCGCTGATTTTAATTCATACAGAATTATTAATTTTACATTCTGCTATTTTAACCAGGCAATAGTTCACTAATAGTTTATAAAAGATTATTTGAAAGTGCTTCCGTGACTTATTACATGATGTAACTGAAATATTGTGAACCAAAATTCCATCTGCTGGTTTTAATACATATACCGCATTTTTCAGACTATAAAGCAAAATCTTTTCATTGTCTCAAAAATCGACAGTGTGTCATGACGAGGGGGTTTTCACAGCTTACTGCGAGGATTGTTCTCCCAGGACGCAAACGGACTACTCTGGACAAGGCGTACCGGTAAAAACATGATTTAATCTGGACTCTATAAGTGAAAACAAAAAGGCACACAAGGCGAAGGCACAACTTAACGCAGGAAACAAAAGACTTTGCATAAACTATGGACATGAAACAAAAAAACTTGCTAACTGTGGCATGAATAAACAAAACTTACTTGGCAAGGCATGGAACGAGCATGAAACTATGGCATGAATAAAGCATGAAACAATCACATGAATACAAGCAAAAAACTATCCTGAAAAGAGCAATGTCGCCAGGCCGTCTAACTGGCAAAACAGGCTTAAATAATAGTCTCTGACTAGAGCAGGTACATGATCCGAACACATGAGGCAGGTGAAACTAATGAGTCGACATGGAAACTAAAACAAACAAGGGTGCACAAAAACAGGAACTCATGGAGTCCAGAACATAACTAAACAAAACATGATCTGGACCACGGATCATGAAACAGTGCGCCTAATGTACGGAATAATTCTGGTTGTGCTTACCGACCTCAAAGCAATTTTATTTGGTACATTGTGTAATAAGTGTGACCAGTAGATTGGTAGTCACACATAAGAGATACGTGTTGACTGTAATATGACGCCAGTAAACAACACCAAAACTTTGAATGTTCCATTGAAAGTAAAAAACGTTACCCACGGCACTCAAAAATCTGTCAAAATGTTTTAGTATTACTTTGAAGCCGCACCGCTTGATGGAATGTCGGCCCATTACGGCTACCGTAGTCAGAGATACAAGTATTACTACGGTGTGTGTATAATAACCGCACAATGGCACCCATTAGCAGACATATTATCTGGCGTTTTGTTTCACAATATTATACAAAAACTACTTTTTTTACTTTCTGGTACCTGCTGATGCGTATTTGAGGTCTGCATTAAGTCCTGAAAATTTGCGCACGTCCGCCACCGTAGTCCATGCTGATGCCATATTCGATAAGCTTCTTCTTTTTCTCTATCTTCTTGTTATGGGACATTCTTCCTACGCTATTGCCATTTCTAATATAAAGTAGCGTAAAGTTCAAACTTATATCTCTCCATGAAAGCGCTAAAACATACCGGTGTTGTGGGTTTACATTATTCACCCAAGGAACTTTAGTTATTAGAGAGTTCCGGTCGGACGGTTTTGTTGTTGTTGTTTCCGGATGTGGAGATGCTGCTCCGTTATTGATTGAAGTAAAGTCAGAATGTCATTAACAGTTAGCTCCATCTTTTGACACTTCTTCCACTCCCGTCCTTGCACGCTACACCGCTACACCACTAAATAAGACCGCCCACAAAACGGCGCATCCTGAAGCGACTGTCAGAAAGCGGCTTGAAGATGATCTGTTAAACATCATCCATGCAACATTTTGACCAAAGAACCACCGTTACATGTTATGTAGACCACAAGGAAGTGTTTTATATTTAGAAAAAAATCATAATATGACTCCTATAATGTGCCCTATAATCCGGTGCGCCTTTTGTATGAAAACAGACCTGAATAGACGCGCTCATCAGCAGTGCGCTTTATAATGTGGTGCACCCTATGGTCCAGAAAATACCAAATTCTGCTATTTCAACCAGGTTAGATTTCACTAATTGCTTCTAAAATATACTTTTAAAGAGCTTCCATGTCTTATAACATGATGTAACTCAAATATTCCAAATCATAATGTCGTCCGTCGGGGTAAATACATAATATATGTTTATATCCTGATGTGAGTGCGGACATATGACCATATCACACCAACTCTCAAATTCACTCAGGATTGAATTCAAAGTCTCCCTACTAACCCACCAGTGCCTCCATGGAAATGCCCCCCTCTACCTCAAAGAACTACTCACCCCCAAATCCTCCACACGACACCTCCGCTCCGGACAGGCTAACCTCCTCCAACCTCCGAGGACAAAGCTACGAACAATGGGGGACCAGGCTTTCTGCTCCGCCGCTCCCAGTCTGTGGAACACTCTCCCTGACCACCTGAGGGCACCACAGACTGTGGATGCTTTTAAAAACGGCTTAAAAACCCTTTAAAAAAAAAAAAAAAAAAAAAAAAAAAAAAAAAAGCCTTTTTTTTTAGATATATGCATACTAGTTTTAGCTATTTGGCTGTTCTAGTTTTTATTTGTATTTATTTTTTATTATCTTTTTATTTTTAATTTTTTAATACACTGTCGCACTTTGAGGTTGTTTACTCAATGTAAAGTGCTTTTTACAAATAAAATCTATTATTATTATTATATTTTGCTATCAGTGGAGAGTCCGCCCTGAGATCGGTAGGTCGTGAGTTCAAACCCCGGCCTAGTCATACCAAACACTATAAAAATGGGACCCATTACCTCCCTGCTTGGCACTCAGCATCAAGGGTTGGAATTGGGGGTTAAATCACCAAAAATGATTCCTGAGCGCGGCCACCGCTGCTGCTCGCTGCTGCTCGCTGCTGCTCGCTGCTCCCCTCACCTCCCAGGGGGTGGAACAAGGGGATGGGTCAAATGCAGTGGGTCATTTCACCACACCTAGTTACGAGTTTAGATTTCACAAAGAAGCTTCTAGATTAGACTTTTAAAGAGCGCTATTGTCACAGGCAAGGAGGAAGAGAGCAAAATAGCAAGACGACATTACAACACTGTTTCTGTCCGTGTCTTCGGTCCAGGCCCAACCGTACCAGAGTTCCCTTGTCTGGCGCGCCCCAGTGTCCGGACGATCACATTCACACTTGACCGACCGAATCGTGCTTCAGTGGCAGAACAAACACACACATTGAAGCAGACATGACAAGTGTGAACAGCTGTATGGTTTCCCCTGCTGGCTAATTTACTGCAAGGACAGAGGAGGATGAAGGTGTGAGTGAGCTGGAGATAAAGCCTTTATGAGCTGCTTGCTGTGTTCTGACCCGCCCACTGGATTGTCTTATTTGGGATTGGTGCAATATCCCCCGAGACGATCCTTTTTCTCATCTCTTCTTTTTTTTTTTTTTTTTTTTTTTTTTTTCCTGCCTTCTTTGACTTGCCTTGCACACAAACACACACACACAAACACACGTTCTTGTATTTGTTACTTTCTTGAGACCTCCAAAAAATGCTTAGCTCTTTAGGACCGGTCTTTCTAGATATGTAAAGATTTGTATTTACAACATTAATAATATATACATACTATGCAAATATATAAAAAAAGATTGTTGTGATAAATGAGGAATTTCACAATAAAAAGGTCACAATTTCACAAGAACAACTTAGAATTTTGGCAATATTATAATAAAAGTTGTCATTTTACTTAACATTTTACAAGAAAAAACTGAAGATTTGTGCAATATTATGATATTTTTATTTTTATTTTCACAGTTTTACAAGAACATTTTGGCAATTTTATGAACATAGTCGTAATTTTACTCGACAAAAGTCACCATTGTATAAGAAAACTTTAACATTTTGGCAATATTATAATAATGATTGGAATTTTACTTGGCAAAATTATGACAAAGGTCATAATTGTACTCCAAAAATGTCACTATTTTACAAGAACAAAAAAAAAAAAATTGGCAATATTGCGATAAAAGTCCGAATTTTATATGACAAATGTCACCATTTTGCATTAAAAAAGTAATCATTTTACATAGGTCAAAATTTTATGAGAAAATATTGCAATATTACAGAAACAGAAAAAATATGAGAAATTGTTCCCAATTTTATAATAAAGAAGTCAACACATTGTGAGAAAAGTGTGTTTTTAGTTCTTTTTTGTTGTTGTTGTTTGTAATTGGTTTTCAATCTTCATTAATTACTTCAAGTTATTACAGTATGTCTCTATATACATATTTATTTTATTGTTTTGTATTAATTTAGGCAAAAGGGGGCACATTTTAAAAAAAATATACACACTTGGTATTACATGTGTTGGCCAGAGGGGGAGCACTTCAAATTTTTACACACACTTGTTATTTCATATGTTGACCAGAGGGGGAGCACTTTTAAAACCGACACACAGTCAATTTGAAAAATCCCTCTTTTTTAGGACCACCCTAATTTTGATAGATTACACCACCAGGAGTGCAAATTAGGTATTCTTTATTAGATGCAATGGTTTTCCGTATTGGGACCATGATTTATGTCCTAACTTGTTCGCCGGTCCTCATATGCACGGTACTTTTCTTTGTTGATGTCTCAAGAAGGGTAGCAATACAAGAACAGAGAATTTTTTTATGACAAAGGTCACAATTTTACTTAGAAAATGTAACTATTTTACAAGAACAAAAAAAAAAAAATGTCAATATTGCGATACAAGTCAGAATTTTATATGAAAAAAAATGTCACCATTTTGCATTAAAAAAGTAATCATAGGTCATAATTTTATGTGAAAATATTGCAATATTAAAGAAACAGAAAAAATATGAGCAATTATTCACAATTTTATAAGAAAAAAGTCTACACATTGTGAGAAAAATACTGATTTTAGTTATTTTTATTTTTGTGTTTGTAATTGTTTTTTAATCTTCATTATTTACTTCAAGTTATTACAGTATGTCTCTATATACATTTTTTTCCCTTTTTTTGGGGGGGATTAATTTTGGCCAAAGGTGGCACATTTAAATGTGTTACTCACACTTGTTATTTCATATGTTGGCCAGAGGGGGAGCACTTCGAATTTTTACACACACTTGTTATTTCATATGTTGACCAGAGGGGGAGCACTTTTAAAACCAGTCAATTTGAAAAATCCCCTCCTTTTTAGGACCACCTTAATTTTGATAGATTTCACCACCAGGGGTGCAAATGAGACATTCTCTATTAGATGCAATGGTTTTCCATATTGGGACCATAATTTATGTCCTAACTGGTTCAGCGGTCTTCATATGGACGGTACTTTTCCTTGTTGATGTCTCAAGAAGGGTAGCAATACAAGAACACACACACACACACACACACACACACACACACACACACACACACACACACAAACAAACAGAGGCAGGCAGACAGCAGGAGAGCCACATTGTACACAGCATAGTTTGGCACAGCCCAAATTAGAGACTGAGGAAGGTTGGCTATGATAAGAGGATCAGGCTGAGTAATGGGTTCAAAGGATGATCATCTGTTTCCCAGACTGGTGATAAATGGGCGGGAGGGGGGCGAAAAAGCAGGCGTGAAGGGGACTCGCACATCCCATCTGCTAAACATAAGATTACGTGAGACAATAGGTAAATCCGCCAAAAAGAGGCTCGGGGAAGCGTGACATAAAGTACGAGGAAGGACACCGAGCGACATAACAGCGCCCTCCTCTCTCTGCGATCAAAGCTTGTTTTTGTCCATTTGCATGTTTATTTACTTCCTGCTGGCAGGGACAGGACGTGCAAGACGTTTCATGCTAATCTGCTCACCTGAGCCTTGAACAGGTAAAGCAGGTACAGCCGGAGAAAAAAGATTACAAATTATTTAAAATGTAATTGCAGTCTAATTTTAATTGCATGTTAATGTGTTTAATTTCAATAATACATTTGTAGTCCGATTTGGGTTTAGTTATTTTTAAATGTATTTTTAAATTAAATATATATTTAAACAAATATATAATTTAACCATGTAATGCAATTTTTAATTGAATATGACTAATTTAGTTATTTTTAAATGCATTTTAGTGTATTTTGTGATTAAAATTGGTAGTCTAATTATATTTAAATTCACTATACCAAATATTTGGTTAAATATAATTAAATGTTTATTTAACTAAAATGTAGTATTTAGATTTGAAGTCTGATTTTAGTTTAACTCTATTTTTAATCTATATATACATTAGGGTTGTATACCGCTACCAGTATAGTACGGCAATACCAATGAATCATATTCGGTACTATACCGCCTCTAAAAAGTACCGGTCCCCCACTTTTTTGTTTAACGGTGCTGGTTTTACGAGCAGAGGAGCATGTTCGGCAGTGCACAATCACAGAGTACTTAAAAACAGACACAGTGTGTAGACAGAAAAGAGAGAACAGACACATTTTGACTTAAAAACTAACGATAAAGGTGAAGTTATAACACTGAAACGCCCTCAGGAAGAGGTGCTGAAAGACATGGCTAGCTGCAGTCTGCAGTGTTTTAGCTACTTCTAAATCACTAATCCTCGCCTCCATGGCGACAAATAAAGTACGTTTCTTACAAGTATCATCCCTGCAGGACGGGGAATAGCTAAACATGCTTCACTACACACCGTAGCTCACCAGCGTCACAATGTAAACAAACGCCAAACACCTGACATCCACTGTAATGATACCAAGTACAGGAGCGTATCTAGTCAATACTACTATGATTACATCGATATGTTTTAACATCACAAAATCTTTTTTCGTTTAAAAAAAAATTATATTATGTTTATAAACTCAGGAAATATGTCCCTGGACACATGAGGACTTAAATTATGACCAATGTATGATCCTGTAACGACTTGGTATCGGATCAATACCCAAATTTGTGGTATTATCCAAAACTAATGTAAAGTATCAAACAACAGAAGAATAAGTGATTATTACATTTTAATAGAAGTGTAGATATAATATGTTAAAAGAGAAAGTAAGCAGAAATCAACAGTAAATGAACAAGTAGATTAATAATTCATTTTCTACCACTTGTCCGTAATAATGTTGACAAAATAATAGAATGGAAAATGTCACAATATGTTACTGCATATGTCAGCAGCTAAATTAGGAGCCTTTGTTTGCTTACTTACTAATAAAAGAAAAGTTGTCTTGTATGGTCACTATTTTATTTAAGGACACCATTGCAATAAGAAACATATATTTAATGTACCCTAAGATTTGTTGTTAAAATAAAACCAATAATACCATTTTTTGTGGTCCTCTTTATTTGGAAAAGTATCAAAAATACATTGGTACCGGTACCAAAATATTGGTTTCGGGACAACCCTAATATACTATATATATACATATGTATTTATTTATATATATATATATATATATATATATATATATATATATATATATATATATATATATATATATATATATATATATAATAGGTACTAAAATGTATGATTACAACTATTGTCTAATCAGTTTATTCATTTTATTTTACTAAATATTAGAGTATATTTAACTATGAACATTTGTAGTATTACTTTATTTGTAATTGTTTTGCGCAATTGAATATATCAAATTAAATTCAATTATATTTGTAGTTTTGTTTCGGTTTAATTATTTTCAAAGGTATTGTAATAATTGTGTATTTAACTATGAAAAATCTATCTTGGGATCCAGGGATCTGAGCCGAGGATGCCGTCGTGGCTTGTGCAGCCCTTTGAGACACTTGTGATTAAGGGCTATACAAACAAACTTTGATTGATTGATTGATTGATAATATGCTGTAATGTATAATTCAATTTTAATGCAATTAAATATATATATTTCTAAATGTATTTAATTACATTTAAATGTGTAGTCCAATTTTGGTTGATTTTTAAATGTATTGTAAACATTATTTAATTAGGTTTATTTATTTTCTTTTAACAAAATAAACAATGATTTATAAGTCTAATTTAATTTTTTGAAATGTATTTGATTTAATCTATGATTTAATTATTGTTTTAAATGCATGCAATTTTTTTTTTAAATATACTAATTTAATTCTAAACAGATAATTACATGAATACAATATGTGATTTAAATTTGTAATCTAAACTTTGAAGTAGGTGTACCGTATTTTCCGCACTATAAGGTGCACCGGATTATAAAGTGCACCTTCAATGAATGGCCTATTTTAAAACGTTGTTCATATATAAGGCGCACCGCATTATAAGGCGCATAGAATAGACGCTACAGTAGAGGCTGGGGTTACGTTATGCATCCCGTAGTTGCGAGACCTGTCGTGGCTCAATATTTGTCCATATATAAGGCGCACCGGATTATAAGGCGCATCTTCAATGAATGGCCTATTTTAAAACTTTGTTCATATATAAGGCGCACCGCATTATAAGGCGCATAGAATAGACGCTACAGTAGAGGCTGGGGTTACGTTATGCATCCCATAGTTGTGAGACCTGTCGTGGCTCAATATTGATCCATATATAAGGCGCACCGGATTATAAGGCGCACCTTCAATGAATGGCCTATTTTAAAACGTTGTTCATATATAAGGCGCTAAGGTGCATAGAATAGACACTACAGTAGAGGCTGAGGTTACGTTATGCATCCCGTATTTGCGAGACCTGTCGTGGCTCAATATTGGTCCATATATAAAGCGCACCGGATTATAAGGCGCACCTTCAATGAATGGCCTATTTTAAAACTTTGTTCATATATAAGGTGCACCGCATTATAAGGCGCATGGAATATACGCTACAGTAGAGGCTGGGGTTACGTTATGCATCCCGTAGTTGAGAGACCTGTCGTGGCTCAATATTGGTCCATATATAAAGCGCACTGGATTATAAGGCGCACTGTCAGCTTTTGAGAACATTTGAGGTTTTTAGGTGCGCCTTAGGTATTTATCTTTTCAAAATGTGTTAAAATCTTTTATTACAAATTTTATCAGCCAGTTGGGCTTTCTTGAAAACTCCTTTTTTTGTTGTTGATATACCTGCTCCTGTCAGAAGAAAGCACATTCATGCAAATCTGCTCTCCTGGGTGTTGGATTGGTGTGGAGGGAAAAAAAAAAAAAGTGTGTTGTTTGCAACATGGCATAATATTAGGAAGACATTTGAATATCTCAAATGTTGCTGTTTGTGTGAGTTCAGAGGTTATATTGGAGCAAAGGTCTCAAACTCATCCCTTGGCGTTGTTAGGCCTATTTTAGGGGGGCTCAAGCCCCCCTAAAATATTCTTAAGCCCCCCTAAATAATTTGGTGTTTTTTTGGTTTTTTTTACAAATAAATGACGACATATTCATTATAAAGTGGCCCAAATATGAGTTTAAATAAATAATTATATAACCTGTTATTATTCACTCAGTTTCCCCTCACTTCGTAGCGTAAGGTAGAGAGCCCCTTTCGTGCGTCGGTATCCAATCCATTCCACTTGTTCATATAGAAAATGCCCACATCACTCAAATTCCAGCCCGCATTTTCTCTGCGACCTTGTTTGCGGTCCTGCAGGTGTACGAAGCACATTATCTTCCTTTACAATGAGTGAAGCTGCACAAAACCTTGTGTGTGCAATTGTAAATCATTTATTTTTTAAGTTTTGTGTTTCTTGTAGAATCTATATAAAGTAATATACATTAGCCTATTGTTAAAATAATGAAAAAAACATCATTAAATATATTTGTTTTATTGTATTGTTACATTAATAGCTGTTTTATTATTATAGGATGGCTTGTTAAACATTTAATAGGATTTTCAGAGAGAAGAAAAACCAAGACATTTAATATAAAATGTAAAATGAATAAATACATAAAAAGAAAAAGAAAAAATATGGTTAAAAGCCATCGTCCCGGGGAGCATTTCATTTCGTCCCGTGCATTTAAAAAAAATTATAATAATAACAATGAATAATTTCTAAGTCTTTGTTAGCCGTTTGTGAAGTTTTGTGCTCGTGCGTAACATTCGCTCGCATCCTGTGCATCTCCTGGGGGCAAAGCCCCCCTGTCCTTAAAAGCTAGTGACGCCCCTGAACTCATCCAAGCAAGCCTCAATGTTCCTTGCTCTTCGCTTTCCTCCCGATGTTTGATTTTCTTTCTTCCCCATGCAGCGCCTCTCTGCTCGTTCAATGCGAGCAGTAATGACATTTATGATGGAATAAGACGACCGCGCTCGCTTGGCCCGGGCTCAGGCTGGCTTTAGTGAAATGAAGTCTTTAATTAATGGCAGGATGGATGAAAAGACTCCTTGCCTCAATGCTGTCAATTGCACTGACTGGAGGAGCTTAAATGGGGCTCATCAGGGATCAATAGCCATGATCCGACACCCAGTCTTCCCTTGCCGGGTCTTCACTCACGCCCACGCGGAATACTCCCAGGCACGGGAACATCATTTCACATTTCAGGCAGACAAAAAAAGTCATTTTCTCCACACTTCATCCACGTCAAAACTCACCGCTTTTTAGCCGATAACCCAATTCCCAGATTTAAAAAGAAAAAAAGAAAAAAGCTGAGGGAAGCGCATTTATGCCGATGTCATCCATTTTTACAGCAAAATGTTGACTCCGCAGTTCTATTTTTTGCAAAAACGTTCACCGACGAGGGGTAAGGTTTCTGGTTTAACTGGAAATCTGAGCATGGGGAACAGAGTCTTCAATGGAACATGGACTGTCCGTGTCCAGGTGACTGCGAGGAAGGGGGCGCAATTATAGTCATGTAGGTGCACCCTTTAGGTTGTGGACAAAACGATTCGTAAAACTAGCGTACATGTAATACATAGTACTATGTCCATACTTGCCAACCCTCCCGAATTTTCCGGGAGACTCCCGAAATTCAGCGCCTCTCCCGAAAACCTCCCGGGACAAATATTCTCCCGAAAATCTCCCGATTTTCAGCCGAGCTGGAGGCCACGCCCCCTCCAGGACAGCCTTTTTTCACGACGGGAGGACAACAGGGTGACAAGAACTAAATCATCCAGACTAGAGATACATTGTATTATTATGTTTATCTTACCTAAAAATAAATAGATATTTACTAATTAAAAAAAATAAAAAAAAAAATACATTTTTACTATATTTTGCTAAAAACATCAAAATTAATTGTATTTTTATTTGTATTTTTTCTGACTCCTTATTACATCCAGCCATATAATTTTACATTAAAATAAACATATTTGAAATAATTAATTTTAAATTATCATAATAATTCATTTAAAATGACCATATTTAAATATTAAAATAATTGCTTGTTTATCAACAACTTTAGCATTTTATTCACTACATTTTGAAGCTCTCAGAAGCCAAGTTATGTTATGTTCCTTAATATTTATTTATGCAAGTTTGAAGTATCAATTATCCAAACACAGTTTTGTTTGCATATTTTCAGGATGTAGATATATATATATATATATATATAAATAAATAAATGATAAATGGGTTGTACTTGTATAGCGCTTTTCTACCTTCAAGGTACTCAAAGCGCTTTGACACTACTTCCACATTTACCCATTCACACACTGATGGAGGGAGCTGCCATGCAAGGCGCTAACCAGCACCCATCAGGAGCAAGGGTGAAGTGTCTTGCTCAGGACACAACGGACATGACGAGGTTGGTATTGAACCAGGAACCCTCGGGTCGCGCACGGCCATTCTTCCACTGCGCCACGCCGTCCCTTATATATATATATATATATATATATATATATATATATATATATATATATATATATATATATATATATATATATATATATATATATATATATATATATATATATAAGTATATGTATATATATATATATATATATATATATATGTATGAAATACTTGACTTGGTGAATTCTAACTGTCAATATACTCCTCCCCTCTTAACCACGCCCCCAACCACGCCCCGCCCCCCCCCCCCCCCCACCTCCCGAAATCGGAGGTCTCAAGGTTGGCAAGTATGACTATGTCGGGTTGTACGGTATACCGGAATTGGTATCGTACCGTGATACTAATTAATCATATTTGGTCACTGCAAAAACTGTAATCTAAGTAAGGGTGATATTTGCTTATTTTCTGTCTGATAAGATAATTCTTCTCACAAAGCAGATTTTATGTTAGAGTGTTTTACTTGTTTTACGTGTTTTGGTCCGAAATGATCTCAGTAAGATATTACAGCTTGTTGCTGAGATTTGATGACCTATATTGAGTAAAACATGCTTGAAACTAGAATATCAACTGTTGCAAAGCTGTGGCATCAACACTCACAAGTATACAACTACTTTTTTAAAGTAATAATTTCTTATTTCAAGCATGACATAAAAAAATCATGACTTTGACACAATTGTGTCTCATATTAAAACAGATGACAGCCAAATGGACTTTGCTGTTTTATTTTCAATGAAACAATAGAAAATACGTACTCCTATAGTAGTACAGTTGTTATTAGTGAGAATATACTTATTTTAAGGTATTTTTGGGTTCATTGAGCTAATCTTACTTGTTTTGGAAGGTCTTGACAAGCCAAATTTTCTTTTTCTATTGGCGGATAATTTTGCTTAGTTCAAATAAAATACCCCTAATTTTTGTAAAAAAAAATTCTTGTTTTTGAACACTGACTTTTTGCAGTGTTCCTCTAAAAAGTACCGGTCCGCCACCCGTCGGCGTCGTCATGCAGACGAGCATGTTTGGCAGTGCACAATCACAGAGTACTTACAAACAGACACAGTGTGTAGACAAAAAAAGGGAGAACGGACATATTTTGGCTTAAAAACTAAAGATAAAGGTGACGTTAGAACACTGAAACGCCCTCAGGAAGAGGTGCTTTAACCTCTTAAGGCCCAAGCTGTTTGTTTACATGCTTTTTTTTATTTATCTTTGCTATTTGGGCTTATTGGACCCTAATTAGAATAAAAACTAAAAATCCTCTTTTGATATGATGTACTTAGTCTATAAGTACACAAACATGTACTTCATGTGTAGTGACATGCTAATTTGTATTATTTCCAAATTCCATTGTATGTTATACTCTTCTGACACCACCAGATGGCAGTATAAGCGTACGCAATTTTGGAAATAAGAGCTAAAAGGTGCTGTCCACGCATGTGGCCACTAAGGCCTTTTTAAGATTTTTGTGTGTTGTAACTACTTCTAAATCACTAATCCTTGTTTCCATGGCGACAAACATGGTATATTTATTTCAAGCATCATCCCCGGAGGATTAGTGGCCGCTAAATATGCGTCATTACACACCGGTGTCATAACAGCGGATGCGCTAAAGATGGTCTATAATCGACAAAGTCAAGACAAGATGTCACTATGTCCAATCAATACACATCAAGACGACGGCCTTAACATGTAACACACTGCACACAAGCAAATGAAGTGCATACTTAGTCAACAGCCATACATGTCACACTAAGGGTGGCCGTATAAACAACGCCAACACTGTCATAAACATGTGCCATATAGTGAGACCACACTAAACAGCAATGACAAACACATTTGGGAGAATATTTATACATAACAAATTCCCAGAATTCCCTGCAGCACCAACTCTTCCAGGACGCTACAATATAAACAAACGCCATTGGTGGATCTACACCTAACATCCACTGTAATGATACCAAGTACAGGAGCGTATCTAGTCAAGAGGAAAAATTGCCTTATCTCTGTTGTTCCTGAATGTAAACAAATGCCATTGGTGGATCTACACCTAACATCCACTGTAATGATACCAAGTAAAGGAATGTATCTAATTGATAATACTTTGATTACATCGATATTTTTTAGCATCACAACATTTTATTTCATTTTTTTAAATTTATATTATGTATATTAACTCAGGAAATATGTCTCTGGACACATGAGGACTTTGAATATGACCAATGTATGATCCTGTAACTACTTGGTATCGGATTGATACCCAAATTTGTGGTATCATCCTAAACTCATGTAAAGTATCAAACAACAGAAGAATAAGTGATTATTACATTTCTACACAAGTGTAAATAAAACATGTTAAGAGAGAAAGTAAGCAGATATTAACAGTAAATGAACAAGTAGATTAATAATTAATTTTCTACCATTTGTCCTTTATAATTTTGATAAAATAATAGAATGATAAATGGCACAATATGTTACTGCATATGTCAGCAGCTAAATTAGGAGCCTTTGTTTGTTTACTTGCTAATAAACGACAAGTTGTCTTGTATGTTCACTATTTCATTTAAGGACAAACTTGCAATAAGAAACACGTGTTTAATGTACTCAAATATTTTTTGTTAAAATAAAGCCAATAATGATTTTTTATGTGGTCCCCTTTATTTAGAAAAAAGTACCAAAAAGTACCGGTACCAGTACCAAAATATTGGTATCGGGACAACAGTAGTACTATGTAAGCAAGGATGGGTACCTAATTCGGTCCTTTTTTTTTGGCACTGGTCCTAAACATAACTAACATAAAATCCAAAGGTGCCATGTTTCGGTACCAAACTATCCCTCTGTAATGTTGCAACGTTCAATGTCAACAAAGTCTATAACTCGACAAACGCTCCAACTTACGTTAAGTAAGGCTCCACTTTTCGTAAAAATGCGCTAGCTTGATGCTAATATACATGAGCTTTGCTATTGACATGCTACTGATTAGCTTCAGTGATTTTATCCAATCCAATCCATTTTATTTATATAGCACATTTAAACAACAAAATGTTTCCAAAGTGCTGCACAACAATAATACAAACAATATTCAAATATTATCCTTAGTCCCACCAATGACTGAATAAAAACAAAAAAAATAAATACATATAAAACAAAACAATATAAAATAAATATGATTAAAAATGATTTTAAAGGGTAAAACCAATTAAAACAGTAAATAGAAATCAACATTTTAAAAACACAGAGGACAACAGAGGACAGCCAAAGAATAAAAGTGGGTCTTAAGACGAGACTTAAAACACTCCATTGTGAGAACAGTTCGAACATGGAGGGGCAGAGTGTTCCAGAGCATAGGGCCGACCACAGAGAAGGCCCTGTCTCCCCTGGTTTTAAGTCTGGTCTTGGGCACCACGAGCTGGAGCTGGCTCTCTTACAAGGTCATTTAAACACCTCATTTGTTAATAAAAACTACAAATAAGGTGCACGTTACGATCAAACCGCTGGTGCGTAATAAGTCCAATACTTAGAGTATTAACACGTCTTAGAGCGCAACAGACAGCAACGACCGTACTGACCAAGACACCATAAACTATACACTACTGCCATCTGTCTTGCAACTCAGTGCCGTACCTGCATATGTGACAAAAAACAAAAAAACAAAACAAGGTACAACAACTGGAAATCAGTTCTCAGAAGTCTTTTTTTTTTAAAAGTTGCAATAAAAAATGAGATTTTATCATCAAAAACAATCGAGCCAACGCAAAAACGTTTAATGTTTGTCATCCCATTTTACTCACATTTGTCATACGTGCTTGTCAGGGTTTACCAAATTCGGAGACGATTCAACCCAACACTGTGAAGGTACGAGACATTTCAAGTCAATCCAACTGAGATCCAACTTTGGGGTTGAGTAACAGCGCCACCGTGTGGTACATTTGTTAGCGTCGGCAACACAGTCGAGGTTGATGTTTTGACAGATTTGCACTACTTTGGTGCAACACCCCATGGGGTAACTAGCACCATAGGGCGCCCTAAGTTTGTTCCCGGGCCTGTAGTAGGTCCTCCCTTTGTTGATATCAAGGTTTCTTTCTGGGGAGACTTCCTGCAAGGTTTGGGAGTGAGTCTCCAGGAATTCTTGTCAGCTTGTGACATCAGAGATCAAGGATGGACTAAAATAAGCCCAGCCTGTCTGTACCATAGTGAAGCATCGATGCGTTATGAAACTCAAGCCTTGAGGTGTGTGTCGCTTTAAGAAAAACAAAAAACATGTGACCGATACAGCCGCAGTTGTTTGTCTGCGAAGCGCCATACTGTGTTTCATCAGGAAGCACCTCTTTTGATTGACATCAGTTTTTGTCACCATATTTTATGCTGCTTTTTTTTTTTTTTTTGCTGCAGCTGTTACATATACTGTAATATTGTACATGGTAATTGGGATTTGTTGTATATTGTATATATATATATATATATACATATATTATAATATATCAGTATATATCACACGCTGTATATATAATATGTAAATATTACATATATGTTAGATTTTATACACTGCAAAAACTGAAATCTAAGTAAGATTAAATATTTCAAATAAGGGTGATATTTGCTTATTTTCTGTCTGATAAGATAATTCTTCTCACTAAGCACATTTTATGTTAGAGTGTTTTACTTGTTTTAAGTTTTTTGGTCCTAAATGATCTCAGTAAGATATTACAGCTTGTTGCTGAGATTTGATGACCTATACTGAGTAAAACATGCTTGAAACTAGAATATCAAGTGTTGCAAAGCTGTGTCATCAACACTCACAAGTATAAAACTACTTTTTTAAAGTAATAATTTCTTACTTCAAGCATGAAAAAGAAATCATCATTATGTCAAGATAATGGCACTCGCATTTACTTAATTTAAGAATATTTTTCAACATATTGAGCAAAAAAGGTCTCTTTTTTTTTCTACCAAGAAAAGTGCACTTGTTATTAGTGAGAATATACTTATTTTAAGGTATTTTTGGGTTCATTGAGGTTAGCTAATTTTACTTGTTTTGGAAAGTCTTGACAAGCCGAATTTTCTTGTTCTATTGGCAGATAATTTTGCTTAGTTCAAATAGAAATACCCCTAATTTTATTTTTTATTTATTTATTTTTTTTCTTGTTTTTGAACACTGACTTTTTGCAGTGTATTGCTACTATGGTACATTTTTTGTCTACTTTATACCTGCATTATCCTTTCCATCCTTTGAAACTGAGCTACTGTGTGGAACAATTAACCTTTGTGGATCAATACACTTTTGTCTAAGTTTAAGTCATCAATCTAAATGGCACTAAGAGAAAGCAAAATTCACAAATGCGCCAAAATCCTTTCTGCACAGATATTCTTACCATTACCATGAATTGATTAGCGTGGACCCCGACTTAAACAAGTTGAAAACTTTTCCGGGTGTTACCATTTGGTGGTCAATTGTACGTAATATGTACTGTACTGTGCAATCTACTAATAAAAGTTTCAATCAATCAATTATTTTAACAACACAAAAGCAATTATTTTAGCTATTATATTTATCTGCAGGTCAAATGTAGCGACTGTTTTAATCCAGTAGGTGGCAGAGAACCATTGCGAAACACCAACGCAGTACAAGTGTAGTGTCAATACAGCTGGTGAGTGTGCCATACGCTCACTCAGTAGCCATCACCTCTTTATGCATGGCGAACTGAAAAGAGGACTTCTGTTGGCACCACACCATTTTTAAGTCCAATTTTTTTTATTGATTCTTTGAATATAGATATTGTACGGCTCTGAAGGGAGTAAATACATTTAGCCAGTGGGTGCATTTTTTTGTACGATTCGCTTATTGGTCACAAAAAGTCGGCCCCGGTTTTTGTACACCGATTAGTTTATCACAAGGCAAAACGTTGCGTCTAACAAACTCGTCAGTTTCACTCCACAAATTCAAGTACCCAAATGAAGAATCGCACTCATCAGTGACTCAGTTGTTGTACTTTTTCTTCGTATTTTCTTAAGAGTTCGACCGCAACGTAAACATCCTGAAGGGATTATATTGTGGCTTGCTTCTAAAATCTCCCCGTACAAGTCAAGTCATTTCCAAAAGGTAAACATGGAAGGCTGTAAGCTCCTGTGAGCTAGCGGCTACACAACAGCTAAGCACACAAGATAGACATAGGTGTTAAGTGTCTTTAATTGAACAATATTGCAGTCTAACATAGCACATTTGTCAATATAAACAAGTAATCAGTATCAACTCATTATAGTTGCATACTAGTCTCCAAGTCAGAGGAATATTAGAAATGATCCAGTAACAAATGTGTCCGCACCATTCAACATACTGTGTTATGAGCTTTACTTAATGAATGATTGTGGCCAATAAAACATTCAAATTCAACTTAAAGACTAATTTCGCTTGATCAAACATTTTTTAATGTTACACCCCAAAAAAATTATAAAAGTATGTACAAGTATGATTCATCCTGATATCGTATCAGAATAATATAGGCATCAGTCCAGGCTCAAGGCTTGAATATCGGTATCACAAGTTGTATCAGGACACCCCTATCATCTATCCATTTCATGTATTTCACATTGTTTTCTGCATGTAAAACTGTAGATAGGGACCGGAATGTCCCTTTGGGACAGAGGACCCTATTGTATTTGTAAGGTTTTATTATTATTATTCCGCCGCCTCTTTGAGCTGTAATTTGACCCCCTTAACATGCTTCAAAAGTCATCATATTTCACACACACATCAGGAATGGCAAAAATTGGCAACTAATCAAAAAACCAAACCCCAAAACTCAAAATTGCGCTCTAGCGCCCCTTAGGAAAAAACACAGACAAAACTGCTTGTAACTTCCGGTAGGAATGTCGTAAAGACATGAAATAAAACCTCTATGTAGGTCTGCTTTGGACCTAGATTTCATACATTGACATCCTTCAGCAAAAGTCAACAGGAAGTTGGCAATTCCCCCTTCAAAAAACAAAGTTAGTAAAAACAGTCACTTTTGCCTCTTTGAGCTGTAATTTGACCCCTTTAACATGCTTCAAAACTCACCAAACTGGACACACACATCAGGACTGGCAAACATTGCTATCTAATAAAAAACCCAACCCCAAAACTCAAAATTGCGCTCTAGCGCCCCCTAAGAAAAAAACACAGACACAACTGCTCCTAGGAAGAAAACTCAGACAAAACTGCCTGTAACTTCCAGTAGGAATGTCTTAGAGACATGAAACAAAAGCCTCTATGTAGGTCTGACTTAGACCTACATTTCATATATTGACAATCCCAAGCAAAAATCAACAGAAAGTTTGTAATTCCCCCTTCAAAACAAAAGTTTTGTAAAAACCGGTCACCTCTTTTCAAATATTATCTCCTCTAAGCGCGTTTGTCGTGTCGACTTCAAACCAGCACAGTAGAGAGATTGAACCCTTCTGATTAAAAATTGACCAAAGAGTTTTAATTACTGCTCCGGTTTGGATTTTATGTGCCGTCAAAGTTGGTCCCGTCCATTGCTGCTTGCAGCTTTAATTTTATATTAAATGTGTTTTTATTTGTTTTATTTTTGGAGTTTGGAACAGTTTATTTTGATTTACCGTATTTTCCGGGCTACAGAGCGCACCAGAATATAAGGTGCATTGCCAATGAGCGGGTCTGTTCAGGTCTATTTTCATACAAAAGATTATGAGGTGCATTAAAGTGGTCATTTTATAAATATTTTTTTCTACATTCAAAACACTTCCTTGTGGTCTACATAACATGTAATGGTGGTTCTTTGGTCAAAATGTTGCATAGATGATGTTTTACAGACCAACTTCAAGTCGCTTTCTGACAGTCGCTTCATGATGCGCTGTTTTTTGGTGGGTCTTATTTACGTGCCTCCACTTTGACAGCGTCTTCTCCCCGTCATTTGTGCCGTACTGGTAGTTTTTAGCGCTTCCATAGCGAGTCTACTGACAGACATAAATTAGAACTTGGGGTGTCATTTTTTTTATAGAATTAATCGCAATTTCTTATTTGTAACGATTCTTAATTGATTAAAAAAAAAATCTAAGTTTAAATATATATAAATATATATTTTTTCTTTCGTGTCCAGTTAATTAGGCAAATCATATAGTTAATGTAGATGATCATATTCGCTGTACAGATTTACTTTAGAAAAGAGAAGTGTTGGATATTTCTCTTGTTGCCTTATTTGTGTTTGACTTTATTAAATGTTTGGGTAGGATTGTAATTTTTTTTTTTTAAGTTTTCTTTTAATTAATATAGAAATTATTTAGAGCTGTTTATCTATTTTATGGAGGAATTTAGTTAATTATAGAACTGTCACCTAATGTTATTAAAAAAAAAATTATTGCTTTTGAATCGAGAATCGGTTTCAATCAATCCATTACTTTATTGTCGTTGTCATAGTAACACAAGTTATACGTGTCAACGGGATTTTGTCGGAGCTTAGTCCAGCGGCATAGAAAGTGCATTGATGTGCAGGTTGACAGTTTCCAGTAGCATTGTAAAGAGGAGACTTTTGAATCGAGAATGTATTCCAAATCGAATCGTTACGCCCAAGAATCGAATCGTGAGGTGCCCAAAGATTTACAGCGCTAGTTAAAACTGTAAACTACATTATATTACAAATGGCAACAAAGAAAGACAAACAGAAAAAGCTTATTGACTACCGCACAGACGACAATGGCAGACGCACTCCGATTTTCGGGACTTATGCAGATCCCAAATACACGTCAATAGGTAAGAAAAGTTGGTTTTGTATAATATTGCAAAACAACATGCCAGATAATGTCTCCTAACAGGTGCCATTTTGGGTCCTTATACACACACCATAGTAACACCCGTCTGTTGAAAGCCGTAATGCTCCTGCAATCCATCAAGCGGTGTGGCTTCATAGCTTACCAAAGTCGTACTAAAACCTTTTGACAGGTTTTTGAGCGCTGTGTGTAATGTTCTAGTTAAAGTTAAAGTACCAATGATAGTCACACACACACTAGGTGTGGTGAAATGTGTCCTCTGCATTCGACCCAACCCCTTGTTCACGCCCTGGGAGGTGAGGGGAGCAGTGAGCAGCAGCGGTGGCCGCGCCCAATAATCATTTTTGTGAAGTGAATTATATTTGTATAGCACTTTTGTCTAGTGACTCAAAGCGCTTTACATAGTGAAACCCAATATCTAAGTTACATTTAAACCAGTGTGGGTGGCACTGGGAGCAGGTGGGGAAAGTGTCTTGCCCAAGGACACAACGGCAATGACTAGGTGATCGAACCTGGAACCCTCATGTTGCTGGCACGGCCACTCTACCAACTGAGCTATGCTGATTTAACCCTCAATTCTAACCCTTGATGCTGAGTGCCAAGCAGGGAGGTAATGGGTCCCATTTTTGTAGTCTTTGGTATGACTCGGCCGGGGTTTGAACTCACGACCTACCGATCTCAGGGCGGACACTCTAACAGGCTTGCTTGCTGGCGTCATTTTTTTTTTTTTAACATCGGGCGTCAGCCTGCAGTCCAAACACATTTATTATGTGTGATTTCCCTCTACTGGTCACACTTGTCATTACACCATGTACCAAATTAAATTGCTTCTGGCGCCCTGTTGATTTTGAGAAAATGAAAGGATTTTAGGTAGCGATGTCCGATAATGGCTTTTTTGCCGATATCCGATATTGTCCAATTCTTAATTACCGATTCCGATATAAACCGATACCGATATATATACAGTTCTGGAATTAACACATTATTATGCCTAATTTTGTTGTGATGCCCCACTGGATGCATTAAACAAGGTTTTCCAAAATAAATCAACTCAAGTTATGGAAAAAAATGCCAACGTGGCCCTGCCATATTTATTATTGAAGTCACAAAGTGCATAATTTTTTTTAACATGCTTCAAAACAGCAGCTTGGAATTTAGGGCATGAGGAGGTTGGGGGGGGTGTATATTGTAGCATCCCGGAAGAGCTCGTGCTGCAAGGGGTTCTGGGTATTTGTTCTGTTGTGTTTATTTTGAGTTTTTTGCTGTTTCCCTGTGTGTCGTGTTTTAGTTCTTGTCTAGCGCTCCTATTTTGGTGTTTTTTTCTCTTTTTTTGGTATTTTCCTGTAGCAGTTTCATGCATACTTGCCAACCTTGAGACCTTCGAATTCGGGAGATTGGAGGGGGGCGGGGGGGGGGGGGGGGTATATTGTAACCCGTAAGAGTTAGGGATGCAAGGGATTCTGGGTATTTGTTCTGTTATGTTTTGTTACGGTGCGGATGTTCTCCCGAAATGTGTTTGTCATTCTTGTTTGGTGTGGGTTCACAGTGTGGCGCATATTTGTAACAGTGTTAAAGTTGTTTATACGGCCACCCTCAGTGTGACCTGTATGGCTGTTGACCAAGTATGCCTTGCATTCCACTTGTGTGTGTGAAAAGCCGTAGATATTACGTGACTGGGCCGGCACGCAAAGGCAGTGCCTTTAAGGTTTATTGGCGCTCTGCACTTCTCCCTACGTCCGTGTACACAGCGGCGTTTAAAAAAGTAATCAATTTTATTTTATGAAACCGATACCGATAATTTTGAAACCGATAATTACATTTTAAAGCATTTATCGGCCGATAATATCAGCAGTCCGATATAATCGGACATCTCTAATTTTAGATGCGCCTTATAGTCCGAAAAGTACAAAATATTTTATTTTACGGAAAAGAAAAAAAAAGTCTATTTTCAGCCCGTGTAATTTTGAACATGTAGGTCAAAGTTAATGAGGTTCCATCATGTTCTCCATGTTGAAGAGATTCCAACTCGCTGCTCTATTTCACTTTCCTTGGAAACCTCGCAGGGGTTTATCCTGGCGTAGTTCATTCTCCGAACGCCGCCGCCGCCACTTTTGTGCGAAGTTGGCGTCCCATTCTCCCGCCCTGCAAAACGCCATCGGTCAAAGTTGGCGCCTTGATAGTAAATATAGCTCGGTGGATCAAAGCCAGCGCGAGCAAGCGACCTCTTTAGGGTCAACGTGCTCTTAATCAACTTACGGGAGGCAGAACATATGGCCCAGAAGATGAGCTCCTACACGCTGCGTGGCGATCAGAGTGCAAAAAAAAAAAAAAAAAAAAAAAAAAAAGCCATCAGGGGTCTTTGATGCAAAGCAGCATGCCGAGATTCTAATGAAGTACATGGAAGGACCTTCGTGGGGCGCCTTTCTGCTTAGCTTCACCGTTCTTTTATATAAAGTCCACAATTACATGTCTCCTAATAAAGAGCAGCTGTCACACTGAGAGGTGTGAAGCGAACATGAGGTGAAGAGGGGCGGGGGGTCCACAGCATTCGTGACCACCCCGGGAGGAACATCACGCTGCCATGCTCGAAGAATATTCCATGTGCATCTTCTCTCATCCGACATGGTGGAGGTGCGTTTGCAGAAAGATGTTGGTGCCCGAGGGATTTTTTTTTTATTGCCGATATGTATTTTACAGTGAATACAGAGCAGCGATTCCATTTAAAACATAACTGGTTGGGGGTTTTTTTTGGCGGAGGGGAGCAATTTCCTGATTCAAATAGCCTTGTCGGGGCGTAGCTGCAACAACTTCTGCCTAGCAACAAGAAGGCCTGGGCCAATATTATATATAATGTTTCCTGTACACCATGTTATTGTCAGCATTATTTTATTAAATTCATTTCTGCAAAGTGGAAATAACTTATTTAATATTTTGATGGCTAGAACAGTGTTTTTCAACCTTTTTTGAGCCAAGGCACATTTTTTGCATTGAAAAAATCCACCAGCAGAGATCATGAAAAAACGAAACTCAGTTGACAGTAAAAAGTCGTAATCGCTATTGTTGGATATGACTTTAAACCATAACCAACCATGCATCACTATAGCTCTTGTCTCAAAGTAGGTGTACTGTCACCACCTGTCACATCACGCCGTGACTTATTTTGAGTTTTTTGCTGTTTTCCTGTGTGTCGTGTTTTAGTTCCTGTCTTGCGCTCCTATTTTGGTGGCTTTTTCTCTTTTTTTGGTATTTTCCTGTAGCAGTTTCATGCATACTTGCCAACCTTGAGACCTTCGAATTCGGGAGATTGGGGGTGGGGTTGGTGGTAGCGGGGGTGTGTATTGTAACCCGGAAGAGTTAGGGATGCAAGGGATTCTGGGTGTTTGTTCTGTTGTGTGTTTATGTTGTGTTACGTTGCAAAATGTGTTTGTCATTCTTGTTTGGTGTGGGTTCACAGTGTGGTGCATATTTGTAACAGTGTTAAAGTTGTTTCTATGGCCACCCTCAGTGTGACCTGTATGGCTATTGACCAAGTATGCCTTGCAGTCACTTTTGTGTGTGTGCAGAAGCTGCATACAACATGTGACTGGGCCGGCACGCTGTTTGTATGGTGAAAAAGCGGACGCGCCGACAGGTTGTAGAGAACGCTAAAGGCAGTGCCATCACGGCACGCCCTTAATATTGTTGTTTTGGTGAAAATCGGGAGAATAGCTGCCCCGGGAGATTTTCGGGAGGGGCACTGAAATTGGGGAGTCTCCCGGAAAAATCGGGAGGGTGGGCAAGTATGGTTTCATGCAGGGCCGGCCCGTGGCATAGGCCGTATAGGCAAATGCTAAGGGCGCCGTCCATCAGGGGGCGCCACGCCAGTGCCACAAATGTTGGAGAAAAAAAAAAAAAAAAAAGTTGGTACTATTATTTCTAAATACAAACAATAATCCCACTTTAATTAAAATGCAAAGTAAAGCCTATTTAATAGAAATATTATTTGTTACAACATTACGCCCCCCTCCCCCCGCACGGTGCGCCCCCTCCCATCCCGTATCATGACTCTTTTTGGACGTCACCACATCAAAAAATCAACACAAGATGTCAAAACGGCCAAAACTGTCAGGTGCCCAGGGAAGAAAAAAGAGAAAAGAAGAGGAGGAGAAACGAGAAAAGACAGAGGTAGCAGGTAGGTAACGTTAGCCTACATGAAAGTATTTGTCTGTTACAGAATGTGATAGTAACCTGGCTTTTTAGCATTAAGCTAATGTTACATGATTCGGCAATTGCTAATCAATAAATAGCTAGTTCTGTTTGAACGTCGGGTTAATATTGTGGAGGGGGCTAAATTGTTTTGGAAAATAATAATGTAACGTTAGGTAATTACAGTACTCCCACCTTACATTCCTCAGGGACATTTGTATTAGATCTTTCAAGCAGGTGTTTTTTGTTTACATTGTTATTGCCTTCTGGTTAGCTAATGTTTGCCCTGCAGGTAATAGTCACTTTTCCACCCCTTTATATATTAGGTATAGTTGTAAGTAAAAAAAAAAGGTCAAAGACAAAGCTATTCGGTTTCTTGTGAGTATATACACTTCACTGCCGATGTGGGGGGACGCCACCTAAAATCTTGCCTAGGGCGCCAGATTGGTTAGGGCCGGGCCTGGTTTCATGTCTTCCTTTGAGCGATGTTTCCCGCATCTACTTTGTTTTAGCAATCAATAATATTTCAGTTGTTTTTATCCTTCTTTGTGGGGACATTGTTGATTGTCATGTCATGTTCGGATGTACTTTGTGGACGCCGTCTTTGCTCCGTAAGTCTTTGCTGTCGTCCAGCATTCTGTTTTTGTTTACTTTGTAGCCAGTTCAGCTATAGTTTCGTTCAGCATAGCCTTCCCTAAGCTTCAATGCCTTTTCTAAGGGGCACTCACCTTTTGTTTATTTTTGGTTTAAGCATTAGAAACCTTTTTACCTTCACACTGCCTCCCGCTGTGTCCGACATCTACAAAGCAATTAGCTACCGGCTGCCACTTACTGATATGAAATAATATTACACAGTTACTCTGCCGAGCTCTAGACAGTACCGACACTCAACAACAACACATCATTTGCAGACTATAATTACTGCTTTGCAAAAAATAATAATAATAATCTAATAAAAGATCATCTCCCACGGCTCACCAGACTGTATCTAGTGTGCCGCCCACAATAACTTGTTTACAACTTAACATAAGAGCCCTCTCAACATTAAATAACACCCTTGAGTCAGTCTTTTGATCCCATATAGTGATGCTGCCTGAGGCTGAGCCAATCAGTGACCACGATACTGAACAGCAAACTCTGATTGGTTTGGTCTCCTTTTTTGGCCAATATTACTATATTATTTATATTTTTTTAGTCCATATAGCCATTTTTATGCTTAAAAATGCTTATTTTAGGCATTTTTTTTTTTTAGAACATGCTTACAAAAAATCTACAAAGCCGCAATAATTGGTGCGCTCTTTAGCCCAGAAATTTATTTCAGTTATTTCACCTTTTTTTTTTGTTAAGTACATAACTGAAAATGTGTTTTATATTCTAGTTCCTTCACAATAGCCACCCTTTGCTCTGGTTACTGTTTTGCACACTCTTGGCATTCTCTCGATGAGCTTCAAAAAGCAGTCACCTGAAAGGGTTTTCACTTCACAGATGTGCTTGAAGCTCATCCAGAGAATGCCAAGAGTGTACAAAGCAGAGCAAAGGGTGGCTATTTTGAAGAAACTAGAGTATAAAACACGTTTTCAGTTATTTCCCCGTTTTTTGGTTAAGTACATAACTCCACATGTGTTCATTCATAGATTTGATGCCTTCAGTGACAATCTACAATGTAAATAGTCATGAAAATAAAGAAAACCTATTGAATGAGGAGAAGGTGTGTCCAAACTTATGGCCTGTACTGTACTACCCTACTTTGCGGTGCGAGTCAATAATCGAGGCTCTGCTGGTGAATTTTGACTGTGTGTAAGCCAGCGGCCCCGCCTCCACCCGCAGAGACAAAGATAGTGGATGACTGACAAGAGAATTCACCTTGTTCATTTAATCCGGCGAAGAAAACAAACATAAGGGTAAAATTATCTATTTAATTTTCAATTATTGTTGGATCAATTGATTTCTTGAGGCCTAGAAACAAGTATGCCGTGACAAAGTTGTACTTCACCAAACGGTGACGAGGCACGGCTCTAGTCCTGGTGCACGGGCGCTCGTTGCCATTTTCTTTTTCAGTGGTCAGGAAAGCTAAATTTCCGTGTCAACCTTTGAAAATTGCACCTCCGGATGCTTCTGGGAGCCCGCGGCAATGGAGCAGAAAGCCCGCTGAGGCGCTTCAATGGCCGTGGAGGTTGAATTTGATGTCCTCGCTGGAGAACCACTTACCCGTTTGAGAATGATTATCCCTTCCTGGTTGTGGTCGTTGGTGGTGATGTCAAACATGGCGCCGCCGTCGCCCGGCACGATGGTGTATTCCACCTCGGCGTTTTTGCCCACGTCCAAGTCGTGCGCTTTGATCCTGCCCACGGAGGAACCCACCGCCGACGACTCGGGCACCCGCAAGTGGAAAAAACCTGCAAAGGAACGGAGATGTTTATTAAAATCTCCTCCTTGTTCTGTTTTTTTTTTTTCCCAAGGTCTTGAGGCACCGTCTTCTAAGTGTGCGGCTTAGTCGGCTCTCCCACGTTCAAATATGAGAGTCTGCAAGGCTTTGCTTCTGCCAACAAGAGTCGATGCTGAAGGAATCGTTCGACAAACAAACCGACAAATTGATTTCTCGTGGATGGGAAATATCATTTTTTTAAGGACCTTAAAGACAGGTGGCTTCGCCAGGAGGATTTAGTAGGATTTAGTACGAAAAATAATACAAGGAAATGAGTGTGACGCTGACATTCTTGGGCTGACTTGAAATAATATGTTCCTATTCCAACAAATCAATGCTATTTGGGTTCCCAGGAAATACAACTGATAAATGTTCCATAGGAAAAAAATATTCACAGGTACTTTTATTATTTTATAATGATCCAGTTCTGTATTTAAGTAAAACATATCCTTACGCTATATGAATCTAATCCATTTTTTTATGTTATTTGCTGCCTGTTCCTCCTTCCTAAATTTAAACATTCTCAACAAATAAATAAATAAATAATTCGGATTGCATTCATTTAAAATAGAGATGTCCGATAATGGCTTTTTTGCCGATATTCCGATATTCTGATATTGTCCAACTCTTAATTACCGATGCCGATATCAACCGATACCGATATATACAGTCGTGGAATTAACACATTATTACCGTATTTTTCAGAGTATAAGTCGCAACGGAGTATAAGTCGCACCTGCCGAAAATGCATAATAAAGAAGGAAAAAAAACATATATAAATCGCACTGGAAAACTATGAAAAAAACTGCGACTTATAGTCCGAAAAATACGGTATGCCTTATTTTGTTGTGATGCCCCGCTGGATGCATTAAACAATGTAACAAGGTTTTCCAAAATAAATCAACTCAAGTTGCCAACATGGCACTGCCATATTTATTATTGAAGTCACAAAGTGCATTATTTTTTTTAATATGCCTCAAAACAGCAGCTTGGAATTTGGGACATGCTCTCCATGAGAGAGCATTGGGAGGTTGAAGTGGGCAGGGTTTTGGTATGGGGTAGCGGGGGGTGTATATTGTAGCGTCCCGGAAGAGTTAGTGCTGCAAGGGGTTCTGGGTATTTGTTCTGTTGTGTTTATGTTGTGTTACGGTGCGGGTGTTCTCCCGAAATGTGTTTGTCATTCTTGTTTGGTGTGGGTTCACAGTGTGGCGCATATTTGTAACAGTGTTAAAGTTGTTTATACGGCCACCCTCAGTGTGACCTGAATGGCTGTTGACCAAGTATGCTTGCATTCACTTGTGTGTGTGAAAAGCTGTACATATTATGTGCCGGCACGCAAGGGCAGTGCCTTTAAGGTTTATTGGCGCTCTGTTCTTCTCCCTACGTCCGTGTACACAGCGGCGTTTTAAAAAGTCATACATTTTACTTTTTGAAACAGATACGGATCATTTTGAAACCGATACCGATAATTTCCGATATTACATTTTAAAGCATTTATCGGCTGATAATATCGGCAGTCCGATATTATCGGACATCTCTAATTTAAAGCAGGGGTCAGCAACCCGCTCCCTGGACCTCTTTCGGAAATGTGTCAAAATGGAAAAAGTATATATTTTTTTGTTTTAACATATTTTCGGTAGGAGAACAAACATGACACAAACCTTCCTAATTGTTAGTAATTCCACTGTTCATTCTTCACTGATGAGAGTATTTGGCAAGCACCGTTTTGTCCTACTAATTTCAGCGATCCTAAAACTCATCGTCGTTGGTTTACATGTACAACTTTCTCCGATGCTGCCACAGAAAGATGTGCACCGTGTTGTTCCAGACCACAGCAAACGTTACCCAGCTTGCAAAGATTGTAATAAATGCATTAGTTTCCTTAAACTTGGACACACACATCTTCACCTTTGGCCATTCTG
>NC_084554.2:42080000-42172500 GCF_033978685.3 Nerophis lumbriciformis
TCAAGGTTAGCACACAGTATTTGCAGACAACCAAAAGACCACAATTGGAAGAAAAACACTAGCTGTTTTGTAATATGATTATGAAATTAAAGAAGTAACACTTAAATACGGATATATGTAAATATCTGCCTCCGACACTGTTCATAAACCGTATACTATGAGTATCCATGTTGGAAATATGCTTTAAAAATTAGGAATTCAGTGTTTACTAATCCTTAACTAATTTGATTATTAATAATGAGTAAAACATTTATAACTGTGTTTGTAAACTGTATACTAATGAGTATTCATGTCGGAAAATATGCTTTATAAATGACGAACGCAGTATTGATCAATGCCTTATCACCCTTAACCCTTAGTATAAAGTGTTACCAACCAAAAGTAATATCGTTCACTCATTGTTCTGTGTATTTCATCGTATTTCAACGATGACTGGGGGTTCTAAATTATTTATTGCACTGTAATGTGCTTGGTTATTTCATTTTTTTTTTCTCTGCTAAAATCTCACTCCTGTTACTTTCAGTCTTGTCCCAGCTTCTCTTAATTGCCAAACGTGAAATGAAGTTGCCTGAGATGGAGCAATAAACATTTTGAGTAGTTTAACATGTATTTTGCCAGTTATGAGTTTATTTTTTAGTGAGTTTCTGCAAGCAAACGGCGGCGATTAGTTGGAACGGTTGATCATTTTTCATGTACAATTGCTCCTCAGTACAAATGTGTCACACACGGGAGCATATGGAATTTTTAGAGCATGTGATATCATAAAAGTATCGACAGACTGACTCTGGGAAGTCATTAGAAGCTGATATGTGAGCATTTCCATCAGACATTTCCATACCAGCACACCATTTGATCTGCTTCACTTGTTCCATATTTCCCTTTTCTTTTTTTTAATGAACTCACGTCTCATTTTTACAAGTAAATTCGAGTCGTCAACCATTTCTGGAAGAAAATACATAACAGACATCTGCCTCGATACGTGTGCTGGTATACGACAGACATTTGTTATTCCTCAATTTGACCCCTGTGTTGATCCAAGTAGCGATGGTGGGGATTGCGTGTGAGTCTGGCTATTATGTGCTCAATAAATATTCAAGTCGGTTCAAGGTTTTGAATTGATTTCATGCAAGTCCTTAAAGGTTGTCGAGTCGAACTAGGAATGTGACGATGTGGACATTTCATATCAGGGTTTTCATCATTATCACGGTATTGTTGATTGTTAATCTTTGGGCACCAGAAAATTCCATTCTATTCGATTAGTGGGGCTAACTATCGAAATCAGAATGGCTTCTCTATTCAAACCCATTCTTGGTTCAAAATCAATACTTTTTAATAACATCAGGTGCCAGTTTTGTGATAACTACCGTATTTTTCGGACTATAAGTCACAGTTTTTTTCATAGTTTGGCCGGGCTCAAGTGCGATTTATATATGTTTTTTTCTTTCTTTATTATGCATTTTCGGCAGGTGCAACTTATACTCCGGTGCGACTTATACTCCGAAAAATACGGTACGTTCCTGCCTAAAATAGGTAAACAGCTGTGATAATTTTTTATATTACTAAAGTGAAAAGTTGTTTTGTTTGATAAATGCTACCCAAACATTCAATAAAGCCAAATCAAACAGGTCAACAAGAGAAGTAATAAATCATTACAACATATATGGGCATCGACATCAACAATATGATTTGCTGGACAGGACGGACTTAGAAAAAGAAAATAAAAAAATACATATATATATATATATATATATATATATATATATATATATATATATATATATATATATATATATATATATATATATATAATTTTTTTTTTTTTTTGTACTTAATACATTTTTGTGAATCTGATTTGCAATTCATTTCAAAATATATATAGTTTCTGGCACCTAATTGTTGAATTTGCTGGAAGACTACAAACCAGAATATTTTAATACATTTTTATTTTTTAATAAATGGTAAATGGGTTATACTTGGATAGTAGAAGCTGGGGATCGAACCAGAAACCATCGCCAGTTGGGAGACGCACAATGTACAGTGAAACCTCGATTTACCAACTCCTTTATTTGCAAACGTTTCCTTTTTTTAGATAAGGCCAAATTTGCCTTTGTGTGCGATTCACGTCTGAGTACCAACGCTTCATTCATTCATTTATTTTGTACAGGCAAAAAGCAGGGCGCAACATTTTTACTGAGGAGGCAGAGCCCTCCACGTCACCTGCTGCACATTCCAGTACACTAAGAGACACTCACTATTCAGCACGTTTTTTGCCTTTTTGACAAGTTTGCCAACTCTGAGTAACACAATTCAACAAACCAGTGTGGAACGAAAGAGGTAATTACTGTGGAGTTAAGAAAAAAAAAAAACTTTTTGCAAGCAGTACATTAAAAACAATAGTACCACCAGCAACTTTTAATTGTGATGAGACAATACTTTTCTGGAAAAAGATGCCAAAGCAGTCTTATGTCACAGCAGAGGAAAAGACACTACCTCTCCTTCAGTGGCACAAGTCAAGAGCACGCACACCTTCCTTCTCTCCCTCTGTCTACTGCTTTCTCCTCAGCTCCTTGCCGTTGTTAATGTGGGTGGATTTTATGCTTTTAAATGTTTCTTATTGTAGCAATATGGTTGGTAAAGTTAAGGATTTTTTCGTGTGATTTCTGCTCGTTTGTGAGGACACCGATGTGCCTTCTGCGTGTACAAACATTCACTAAAATATGAGCTAAAAATGAATGAATGAATTAAGAATCTTCTTTTTTTCCTCATGTTAAATTCAACTTCCCTATTCCGCCTAAACTGTCATGACTTGTGCGGACTTTAAAGGTCCTCATCCGTGCACAGGCGCATCCACACGCGGCCACAAACCTTTGTGCTGTGACAGAATTATGGAAATATCAACTCTCCTTTCCACAGCTTGCCGGTATTTACATTCCAGGGAGCTCAACAAGGAATCTGGCTCGCTGCAGAGGTTTGTGCTTTGCTGTCACATGCTGGCTGCTTTGCAAAAAACCTCACACATCAGTGACTTTACATCGTTTTTTTTTTTTTTTTTACTTTTGTGATGAATGGGAGAAGGCCAATTCATCAGCTTTCACAGCCTATGAAATAAAATGGAAGTAAAAAGAGAAAGTCGGTGCAGTGTTACGGTGAATTGCAGTGACTCAGCCTCCACAGTGCAGCGTGCTAAAACCTCATCTAAATATAGTCGGATGCTCCACGAGCAAAAAAAACAAAACAAACCCTAACGCAGATTTGCGTTTTTTAACCGGAGCTTGTCGGTGCAGCCATGCAAAAAGAAGGCGACCTTTGCGCATGGACGACAAACAACACAATTACATATCTTGTTACTGCAGTAAATGGCTATCTTAAAGGTCTTATTTTAATATTTGCCAGCAGTGTCACAGATTCCACAATAAGGAATTAGTGTACTTGGCTTTAATGCTAATGAGCTAAGTTTGTCTCCAACCTTTCCAAATAGACCACGGGTGTCCAAAGTTTTTCCACTAAGGGCCGCATAAAAAAACGATAAACGTTGCGTAAAAGGTGACAAAGTGTTTTATAATAAGTCAATACAGGGGTGGCGAAAGTGAGGCCAGGAAACTATTTGCGGCCCAAAGCTCAAGTTTTGATAGCCGGCAAAATATTATTGTAAAAATGTAAGAAAAAACAGCATTTAAACTTATCGTCATGAGAATAAGCTTGAATGTTGATACTAATAATTAATAATAATACAAGTTGTTATTTATAAGACTAAGCAGACAGTAAGGTTTAAATAAAAATGTGTTTTTTTTAGCATTTAAAGGGGAACATTATCACAATTTCAGAATGGTTAAAACCATTAAAAATCAGTTCCCAGTGGCTTATTATATTTTTCAAAGTTTTTTTCAAAATTTTACCCATCATGCAATATCCCTAAAAAAGGCTTCAAAGTGTCTGATTTTAACCATCGTTATAAACACCCGTCCATTTTCCTGTGACGTCACATAGTGAAGCCAACACAAACAAACATGGCGGAAAGAACAGCAAGCTATAGCGACATTAGCTCGGATTCAAACTCTGATTTCAACGGCTTAAGCGATTCAACAGATTACGAATGTATTGAAACGGATGGTTGTAGTGTGGAGGCAGGTAGCGAAAACGAAATTGAAGAAGAAACTGAAGCTATTGAGCCATATCGGTTTGAACCGTATGCAAGCGAAACCGACGAAAACGACACGACAGCCAGCGACACGGGAGAAAGCGAGGACGAATTCGGCGATCGTCTTCTAACCAACGATTGGTATGTGTTTGTTTGGCATTAAAGGAAACTAACAACTATGAACTAGGTTTACAGCATATGAAATACATTTGGCAACAACATGCACTTTGAGAGTGCAGACAGCCCAATTTTCATCAATTAATATATTCTGTAGACATACCCTCATCCGCGCTCTTTTCCTGAAAATCTGTCCAGTTTTGGAGTTGATGTCAGCAGGCCAGGGAAGCTAGGGTCGATGTGAGCCAAGACATCCAGGGGGTTTAGCTCGCTCGTCTACGGGAACAAACTGCCGCCATTGCTTGCCGTGCTACCGAGGTCCTTTGTCCCTGAATTGCTCACACACTCCGGCAGATTCAATGGGGGTCTGGCGGCAGATTTCTTTGACTTTATCGTTGGAAATGCATCTGCTTTGAGTGTCGCAGGATATCCACACATTCTTGCCATCTCTGTCGTAGCATAGCTTTCGTCGGTAAAGTGTGCGGAACAAACGTCCAATTTCTTGCCACTTTCGCATCTTTGGGCCACTGGTGCAACTTGAATCCGTCCCTGTTCGTGTTGTTACACCCTCCGACAACACACCGACGAGGCATGATGTCTCCAAGGTACGGAAAATAACAGAGCTGATTAGACTCGGTGTTTGAGAAAATGGCGGATTGCTTCCCGATGTGACGCCACGTTGTGACGTCATCGCTCCGAGAGCGAATATTAGAAAGGTGTTTAATTCGCCAAAATTCACCCATTTAGAGTTCGGAAATCGGTTAAAAAAATATATGGTCTTTTTTCTGCAACATCAAGGTATATATTGATGCTTACATAGGTCTGGTGATAATGCTCCCCTTTAAAAAAAAAATAAAAACAATTATCAAATACATTTTTCAAACATTGGACACTTTTAGTCATTAAACATTACATTTTCAAAAATGTTTCCGTTGCATTACGTCTTTTTCCATACATTTTTTTTTAGTTTCTTTTAGAGATAAATGCTTTAAAATGTAATATTGGAAATTATCGGTATTGTTTTTTTTATTATCGATATGGTTTTTATTTTTTGGGTTTTTTGGTTTTTTTTATCAAATCAACATAAAAAACACAAGATACACTTGCAATTAGTGCACCAACCCAAAAAACCTCCCTCATTCACACAAAAGGGTTGTTTCTTTCTGTTATTAATATTCTGGTTCCTACATTATATATCAATATATATCAATACAGTCTGCAAGGGATACAGTCCGTAAGCACACATGATTGTGCGTGCTGCTGGTCCACTAATAGTTCTAACCTTTAACAGTTAATTTTACTCATTTTCATTAATTACTAGTTTCTATGTAACTGTTTTTATATTGTTTTATTTTCTTTTTTATTCAAGAATTTTTATTTAATTATTATTTTTTTTTTAATAATCTTATCTTCACCATATATGATTGCCCAAATTAGGCATAATAATGTGTTAATTCCACGACTGTATATATCGATATCGGTTGATATCGGTAATTAAGAGTTGGACAATATCGGAATATCGGATATCGGCAAAAAAGCCATTATCGGACATCCCCAGTTTCTTTGTTTCCTACAATATGTTGCGGGCCAATAAAATGCAAGCTGTGGGCTACAAATAGACCCCAGACCGCATTTTGGACACCTCTGACCTCGACAACGTTACTCTGCACATGTCCGACGTTATTTATGGTATATATTATTCCAAACTGTGGTACACGGGGTCCAAAGGTACGCCAAAGGACCACTTAGTGAAATATCCAAACACAGTGTTACTGTTCAAACTGTGGTCAAAAATATAAAAAATAATTGTTGAATAAAATCTATATCTTGTTTTTAATCAATATTGAGGCCTAATAAGCTACTGTATTTTATTGTTGGTCATCATGGTAGTACATGGAGAGCCACAATTTTGGAGAGTCACAAAATCAAATGTAATTCAATTCATTTCAATGGGAGATGTTGATTTGAGATCGACGTTTTAAGTCAAGATCTGTCACAGAATCAATTATACTCATAAGATGAGGAACTACTGTAATATAAATGTGTTATTTTACAAATTGAAATATGTGACAATAACAATAGATCTTCAAAAGTTCCACAATTAAAAACAAATAAAAAAAATTCATGTTTGCGATTTTCGTTTCGGACTGATATCTATTGAGAAATGTTGGCAAAGAAAAGTAAAAACAAATTTAGGCGATAAAGTGAGGATAACTGCACTTTTTTAGAGAATTTTGCCCATCATTCACAATCATTATGTAAGACAAGCGCACTTGTTTTCTTTTTGTTATGCATTCTAACTCGTAAATACATTCTAGCAAAAGTCAGCCAACTATAGAGGCAATAAGATCTGCTCTTGTCGGCCTATAAAGCACTCTAAACACCTCCAATATTTATATATATATATATATACATATATATATATATATATATATATATACACATATACACATATATATAAATATATATATATATATATATATATATATATATGTATATATATATATATATATATATATGTACATATATATATATATATATATGTATATGTATATATATATATATATATATATGTATGTATGTACATATATATATATATATATATATATATACTGTAGTGACAGGCACATTCATAATAACATGTAATGTTTACATATTTTGCTTATTTTAAGCATATCGATTTAATAGACACATTACAACGTTTGCAATTTCCTTCAACAACAACTATTAATCATGTGGACTTCATGAGAGACAACAAAGACTACTTTGGGACAAATGATGATTCTTTGCCTGAATATAAGGAGGATGTTCTACAAGTTTTAGAAGCTGAGCGATAAGCAGATCCAACCAGTATTGCTAAGTGCTCAAGAAGAAATGCAAACTACAAACATAATAAAACAATCACTACTGTACAATGTCTGCTCTCACTGGGATGCCGACTGGTGGTATGTTTATATCTTACCGTTTAGATGAAGAATTAATCATAATCCTCACGCAGGTTAAAGAAAAAAAGGTGCCGCAAACGTCCTTCTTTTGATCTCCAGGTATAAGTTGGATGTCAAAGTTGACCAACTTCTCGGTTTATGTCCGCATTCTTCTACTATCCAGGTGAGAGGCATGATTTATAATCTAGAATTAACTTTCACCAACTCAGAGGCGATGCAGCAGCTCAGTATGTCAATATAGCAGCATAAGCTGGTTACCTCTCTCTGTGATCACGAGAAAGTAGTCTCTTAATGTTAGCGCTTGTATTAACAATATCGCTGGTACAGTACTTGGTTAGTATTCAAACAAAGTATTGTTGGATGTTTTTTTAAGAGGACTTTATGTGCGCAACACTTTAGATGACTCCCATTTTAGCCACCTGTACTGGCCATTTATTACAAATTAGAATGCATTAAAATAAGAAAAACATATGGTCTTGTCTCACATAGAGATTGTAATTGATTTGCAAAATTAAAAAAAAGGGCAGTTCCCTTTAAAAAAAAGGTCCATGTCCTGTTTGGCTTTGAAGATAATTAAAATTGAATGTGCCCAGAAGGTAAAAAAAAAAAAAAAAAAAGGAAAAGCGCGTTGGAGCTCATGAGCAGGCTCTACGGACACATTACTTACCCTGAGAACACCATTAAAACGTCACACACTGTTTCTAACCTTATTTGAGAGTCCTTGAACGCACCACAGTTATGGACAATGAGATGCAAAAGTAAAACTTGTACAAAACTTTCTCCCTTGCGGCCACAAATTGACGTATTATATTTGTTCCTTTCTTTTATCACTTCATCCTTGTTCCGAAATGTTGGTGCTGTATGTGTGTGACATCCTCAAAGGTGAGCTTTGATGACATTATGGCGTCTGTGTTGTGTAAAGTGTTGGACTGAGCGGGGCCTTATGCATTACTGACACCTGTTAGTATGATTTTTTTTTTTTTAAACTCTCAATTTGCAAAAAAAAAAAAAAAATCATAAATCAAAAGCAATGTTTTTATGCAATATTTACTTATTTAAAGGGGAACTGCACTTTTTTGGAATGTCGCCTATTGTTTGCACTCATTATGAGAAACAAGAACACACTTTTTTTTTAACGATTTTAAAGATGTTAAAAAACGCAACAAAGATGCGATTAATGGGAGTCACCCTTGTAGCCTTCAAAGCCCTCTAAAACAACTTCAAAACCCTCCATCAATGTTTTCATACACATTGTAAGTCTATATATAATGTAGTAACTGTTTTTGGATAAATTAACCTTATCTTTTTGAAGCTGAATATACTGAAGAAGATTGACTGCTTATAGGAGTGAGCACAAAAAAGAGGGTTGAACATTGGAGCAGACGGAAGTCGATAGAGTGAGGTAGAAAGTGACTCAAAGCTGCAAATTTGGATTTTGGAGACAAACTATTTCGACATAAATGGCGTGCTTACCCAAAATCAACAGGGAACGTCCCCGAACGAACAACTGTCCATCGAGTGACTCACTTTAATATTGATCATGATACACGCAGCACGTCATGCATGTTATTATATGTACATACACTGTCTGCCTAGCTGTGTACAAATTACAAATTGGTGTCCTATCACAGTGTTGTGCATTACAAACTCAAACGCGTTACCTGCTGACTTAGAATCAAGCTTATCTCTTTCCATAGTTAGCTTTTATGGCTAATACCGAAGCTCGCCGATGTGTATCTACGCTAGAAAAAGAGTTCCTCAGTGTTTGCTCTTACAATAACAATGTCGATACAGTTTGGTTATTATACCGGTTAGGGAACGTAAATGAAGTATTGTTGACGGTTTTTGAATGCATTTTCAAAGTGATTTAGAGGTAGAATCGATCGTTCCCATTAGCTGCATTGCTAGCCACCTAGAACGATCCGATTTTTACATTTTAAAATGCAAAAGAAAAGAAAAACTTTTGTCTTCTTGTCTCTCATATTTGTGAATGATAGAAAAAAGTGCAGTTCCACTTTAAGGCTGTATTTATGTTACATCAAATATTCCATTTTGAAAAATGTTTAGGGCAAAATATTGCCTATTTTGTGTTTTTGCCATTAAAAATAGGGTTTTCTCTTGAAAAAAAGGGCATAAAAAACTAAAAACTTGCATGGCAACTAACATGTGTAACACTTAAAACCTTTAGCATATCCATCCATTTTCTACCGCTTGTTCCCTTCGGGGTCGCGGGGGGCGCTGGAGCCTATCTCAGCTACAATCGGGCGGAATGCGGGGTATCAGTATGTGGAATTAAATTATGGAACGGATTAACCAAATAAATCAAACAAAGCATCAATATGATTCAGTTTAAGAGACTGCTCAAACTACAAATGTTCACAAAGCACAGAGAACAAGAACTATGATGAATATCTTAAACCCTTTTTTTAATTTAAATTATTATTACCTTTTTTTTTATTGAGACAAAGATTATTTAGATATTTAATATGTGTTTACTTACTATGGTATATTATTATTTTTTTTTTTTTTTTTTTTATTGAGACAAAGATTATTTAGGTATTTAATATGTATTTACTTACTATGGTATATTCTTTGTTTATTATTTATTTGTTCACTGTCCTGTTACAGAGAACAAAGAAATAGGATCAAATTGCTGCGGTATGAAAAGGGGTCGGATTAAATAAGCTCAGCTTCTTCCTACTCCTTTTCGGGCGTGCTGTAATGAAACAACTGAATTACATTGTATCGTATGCATGTTCGATATAAACTGAAACTGAACTGAATAGTTGAACTATGAAAATTTTAAATGACAAAAGTAATAAAAACTATTTATTTGGCTCATTTTTGAAACTTTAATAACTTTTAACATTTACGGTGGCCTGAAAGAACAGGAACAATCTCAGAAAAAACACAAAAACCAAAAAAACGAAACAACTTACAATTTTAATAACACAAAAAGAAAAGCCGAAACAAGGAACAATTTCATAAAACAATTTAACCAAACACAAAAACACTTTATAATTTTAGAGAACACAAAAAACAAATGCTGAAACAATTTACAATTTCAAAAACCGGAAGGGGAAGGTCCCAAAATTCCAGATTGACAGCTAAATCAGTCAATCATTTTTTTCCATATCTGCAGAGCCTGAATGAAGAAGTGAAGATTCAGTGGAAGTGGACAAAATGATGAGCTGGTTAAGCTGTCAGTCTGTGATTTGGCACATTCCCTTTCAGGTTTATTCAATTGTAAGTTGTATCGTCTTTTGTTTTTGTGTTTTCTGTAATTGTAGTTTGTTTCATGACATGTTAAAGTGCTTTGCACTTCCAGGCCACCATACAAATGGTTTTGAAAATGAAAAATATCAAAATTGCCATTGCATGCTTTCATTTTTTTTGTGGTAAAAGTTTGGAGACTATTGTAATTTTATGGCATTTTGTTTGTAAATGTCATATTTGAATGGCAGAAAAAAAATTCTGCACACCGTGTCCGCGTGCAACATCCCCATTAACGTTTCTTATAAAGTTGATTTTGTGTGGCCCTATTTGTCGCGGTTTACCCGACACATGAAACGTGACAAATTTTTCACGGCTACAGTAATTTTCTATTAACATTTATGGCATCCTTTTGTTTTTAAATGTCATATTTAAATGGCAGAACAAAATTCCTGCACACCGTGTCCACGTGCAACATCCCCATTCACGTTTCTTATAAAGTTGATTTTGTGTGGCCCTATTTGTCGCGGTTTACCCGACACATGAAACGTGACACATTTTTCACGGCTATAGTAATGTTCTATTAACATTTATGGCATCCTTTTGTTTTTAAATGTCATATTTAAATGGCAGAAGAAAAAAATAATTCTGCACAGACGTTTCTTATAAAGTTGATTTTGTATGGCCCTATTCGTCGCGGTTTACCCGACACATGAAATGTGACAATATTTTCACGGCAATAGTAATTTTCTATTAATATTTATGGCATCCTTTTGTTTTTAAATGTCATATTTAAATGGCAGAAGAAAAAAAAATTCTGCACACCGTGTCCGCGTGCAACATCCCCACTCACGTTTCTTATAAAGTTGATTTTGTATGGCCATACTCTTCACGGTTTACCCGACACATGAAACGTGACACAGTTTTCACGCCTTTCGTAATTTTCTATTAACATTTATGGCACCTTTTTGTCTTTAGATGTCATAAATAATGGCGGGAAAAAAAATTCTGCACATCTTTTCCACGTGCAACATCCCCACTCATGTTTCTTTTAAAGTTTATTTTGTATGGCCCTATTTGTCGCGGTTTACCAGACACATGAAACGTGACACATTTTTCACGACGATAGTAATTTTCTATCAACATTCATGGCATCCTTTTGTATTTAAATGGCAGGAAAAAAATTCTGCACACTGTGTCCGTGTGCAACATCCCCACAGACGTTTCTTATAAAGTTGACTTTGTATGGCCATATTTGTCGCGGTTTACCCGACACATGAAATGTGACAATATTTTCACGGCAATAGTAATTTTCTATTAATATTTATGGCATCCTTTTGTTTTTAAATGTCATATTTAAATGGCAGAAGAAGAACAAAAATCTGCACACCGTGTCCACGTGCAACATCCCCACTGACGTTTCTTATAAAGTTGATTTTGTATGGCCATATTCGTCGCGGTTTACCCGATGTCATAACGTGGATCTTTACGCAGCTTGCTGCGAGATTTGTTCTCCAGGGATGCAAACGAACTTGACCGGACAAGGCTTGCAGGTAAAAACATGATTTATTCTTGACTATAAAGGGTACAACAAAAGACGCTCAAGGCGAAGGCACAACTAAACGTATGAAACAAAAACTAACACATAGGCAGATACTATGGACATGAAACAAAACTCGCTAACTGTGGCATGAAAAACCTTACTTGGCAGAGCATGAATCGACGGCATGAACAGAGCAAAAACAGAGTAATGTCGCCAGGCCGACTAACTGGCAACGACAGGCTTAAATAGTCTCTTTGATAAGGGCCAGGTGCGTGTGTCAAAATGAGTCAGGTGAAACCAATTAGTCGCCATGGCGACCAAACAAGGAAGCGCAAAAACAGGAACTATGGTGTCCAAAAGTAACAGAACATAACTAAACAAAACATGATCTAGACCACAGATCATGACACCCGACACATGAAACGTGACAACATTTTCATGGCGATAGTAATTTTCTATAAATATTCATGGCATCCTTTTGTTTTTAAATGTCATATTTAAATGGCAGGAAAAAAATGATGCGCACTGTGTCCGCCTGCAACATCCCCACTGACGTTTCTTATGAAATTGATTTTGTGTGGCCCTATTAGGCGCGGTTTACCCGACACTTGAAACGTGACAACATTTTCATGGTGATAGTAATTGTCTATTAATATTTATGGCATCCTTTTGTTTTTAAATGTCATATTTAAATCGCAAAAAAATAAAATTCTGCACACTGTGTCCGCGTGCAACATCCCCACTGACGTTTCTTATAAAGTCGATTTTATATGGCCCTATTTGTCGCGGTTTATCCGACACATGAAACGTGACACATTTTTAATGGCTACAGTAATTTTCTATTAACATTTATGGCATCCTTTTGTCTTTATATGTCATATTTGAATGGCGGGGAAAAAGATTCTGCACACCGTTTCCACGTGCAACATCCCCACTCACGTTTCTTGTAAAGTTGATTTTGTATGGTCCTATTCGTCGTGGTTTACCCGACACATGAAACGTGACAACATTTTCATGGCGATAGTAATTTTCTATTAATATTTATGGTATCCTTTTGTCTTTAAATGTCATATTTAAATGGCGGGGGAAAAAATTCTGCACACCGTTTCCACGTGCAACATCCCCACTCACGTTTCTTATAAAGTTGATTTTGTGTGGCCCTATTTGTCGCGGTTTACCCGACACATGAAACGCGACAATTTTTTCACGGCTATAGTAATTTTCTATCAACATTTATGGCATTCTTTTGTTTTTAAATGTCATATTTAAATGGCAGGAAAAATAAAATCCTGCACACCGTGTCCGCGTGCGACATCCCCACTGACGTTTCTTATACAGTTGATTTTGTATGGCCCTATTCGTCGTGGTTTACCCGACACATGAAACGTGACACATGTTTCACGGCTATGGTAATTTTCTATTAACATTTGTGGCATTCTTTTGTTTTTAAATGTCATATTTAAATGGCAGAAGAAGAAAAAAATCCTGCACACTGTGTCCGCGTTTCTTATAAAGTTGATTTTGTATGGCCCTATTCGTTGTGGTTTACCCGACACATGAAACGTGACAAATGTTTCACGGCTATAGTAATTTTCTATTAAGATGTATGGCATCCTTTTGTTTTTAAATGTAATAGTTAAAAGGTAGGGAAAAAAAATTCTGCACACCGTGTCCGTGTGCAACATCTCCACTCACGTTTCTTGTAAAGTTGATTTTGAATGGTCAAAGCAGTTTACCCGACACATGAAACATGACACATTGGAGTGGCGCACTATCCACTGTAGTCGCCAGATGGCAGTAGAGTGTTGCACATCTTAAAATGTGTTTTGTGGCAATTGCAGTTGCTATGTAGAGTGGCGCTTTCCGACATTTTCAGCAGACCGCATTGCCAAAGTGATTCTTCCTCTCACGCGAGTTCCACCCAGGAATGGGCGCCCCATGAACCCCTTCCCACACTGTACACTACAATATCATCCACTCACTTTTAGAGAACCTGGGCGGGTTGTCGTTGACGTCGCTGAGGGTGATGTTGACCGTGGTGGTCCCGGCCAGCCCCCCCAGCTGCCCCCCCATATCCTTGGCCTGGATCAAGACCTGGTACTGTTCCTTCACCTCTCTGTCCATGTTGGGTAAGGCCGTCTTTATCACACCTGCAGGTACAAAAGTGGTGTGAGACAAATACAAACATTTGAGCTGGGAATTCTGAGCCAAAAGTCAACAAAAACAAACCCCGTTTCCATATGAGTTGGGAAATTGTGTTAGATGTAAATATAAACGGAATACAATGATTTGCAAATCCTTTTCAACCCATATTCAATTGAATGCACTACAAAGACAAGATATTTGATGTTCAAACTCATAAACTTTATTTTTTTTTTTGCAAATAATAATTAACTTAAAATGTCATGGCTGCAACATGTGCCAAAGTAGTTGGGAAAGGGCATGTTCACCACTGTGTTACATCACCTTTTCTTTTAACAACACTCAGTAAACGTTTGGGAACTGAGGAGACACATTTTTTAAGCTTCTCAGGTGGAAATATTTCCCATTCTTGCTTGATGTACAGCTTAAGTTGTTCAACAGTCAGGGGGTTTCCGTTGTGGTATTTTAGGCTTCATAATGCACCACACATTTTCAATGGGAGACAGGTCTGGACTACAGGCAGGCCAGTCTAGTACCCGCACTCTTTTACTATGAAGCCATGTTGATGAAATAAGCAGGGGCGTCCATGGTAACGTTGCTTGGATGGCAACATATGTTGCTCCAAAACCTGTATGTACCTTTCAGCATTAATAGTGCCTTCACAGATGTGTAAGTTACCCATGTCTTGGGCACTAATACACCCCCATACCATCACAGATGCTGGCTTTTCAACTTTGCGCCTATAACAATCCGGATGGTTCTTTTCCTCTTTGGTCCGGAGGACACGACGTCCACAGTTTCCAAAAACAATTTGAAATGTGGACTCGTCAGACCACAGAACACTATTCCACTTTGTATCAGTCCATCTTAGATGAGCTCAGGCCCAGCGAAGCCGACGGCGTTTCTGGGTGTTGTTGATAAACGGTTTTTGCCTCGCATAGGAGAGTTTTAACATGCACTTACAGATGTAGCGACCAACTGTAGTTAATGACAGTGGGTTTCTGAAGTGTTCCTGAGCCCATGTGGTGATGTCCTTTACACACTGATGTCGCTTGTTGATACCGTTCAGCCTGAGGGATCAAAGGTCATGGGTTTAGCTGCTTACGTGCAGTGACTTCTCCAGATTCTCTGAACCCTTTGATGATATTACGGACCGTAAATGGTGAAATCCCTAAATTCCTTGCAATAGCTGGTTGAGAACGATTTTTCTTAAACTGTTCAACAATTTGCTCACGCATTTGTTGACAAAGTGGTGACCCTCGCCCCATCCGTGTTTGTGAATGACTGAGCATCTCATGGAATCTACTTTTTTACCCAATCATGGCACCCACCTGTTCCCAATTAGCCTGCACACCTGTGGGATGTTCCAAATAAGTGTTTGATGAGCATTCCTCAACTTTATCAGTATTTATTGCCACCTTTCCCAACTTCTTTGTCACGTGTTGCTGGCATCAAATTCTAAAGTGAATGATTATTTGCAAAAAAAAAATGTTTATCAGTTTGAACATCAAATATGTTGTCTTTGTAGCATATTTAACTGAATACGGGTTGAAAATTATTTGCAAATCATTGTATTCCGTTTATATTTACATCTAACACAATTTCCCAACTCATATGGAAACGGGGTTTGTATTTGATAGACATGTTTAGTTTCAAAGACAATTCATGCGTCATCTGACTTACGCCCTTTGTGGACTGATCATTTGTTTGAGGTGTGTTTGTGTGGATCGGCGCTCCCCCAGCAGGGGAAACACTTTCCCTCGCCACGTGATTTTTTTGTCTCCAGCCGCGCCATTTTCCCATCCGGGCTCAGCGTGCGCTCTGAGCGCCGCGATCGGCAAAACCTTCCACCTGTGTCGCCTTTTGTGATATGTATGAAGCTTTTTTTTTTTTTTAATACGTTGTGAACGGCGCTATAGACGCTCCCGGCCCGCTGCCAATCCGGCACTTTTCTGCCGCATTGATTGATCCGTCCCCCCGTGGCGCGTCGGGCGTAAATAACAAACAAATAACAGCGTTAATCTTTCGTCATTATTGTCTTTTGGTCAATTTCAAGCTGCAGGCGTAAACAGATGTTAGCCGGCGCTCACAAAAGACGCAAAGTCAGCAAGCAGGCAAGGTGATGAGATGTTTAATGGCAACATCTGGCCAAGCTAATATGTTGCAAACATGCCAATAGTCATGAATCTTACAATAGACTTTGTCAAATGAATGCAATTTGAGGTAGCACGTATTATGTATATATACACTGCAAAAACTGAAATCTAAGTATGATTGAATATCTCAAATAAGGGTGATATTTGCTTATTTTCTGTCTGATAAGATAATTCTTCTGTCATGACTTGGTCCTGGGTGTTTGCTTTTCCGGGATGCAACGGAAAGTTGGCTCGGGCGAGACGGGAATGTGAGTACATGATTTATTTAATATATCAAAAAAACGAAAAGCGCGCACAATGGCGGAGAACAAACTATGAAACCAAAAAGACTATAAACATGGAACAAAAACTTACTTTGGCATGGGACATGAAGCAGGATCTAAGAGGATGAAGAGTGTGTAGAGCATAATTGTGGGTTGTCACCAGCAAGACAAACTGAAAACAATGAACTTAAATACTACAGACATGATTAACGAAAACAGGTGCGTGACTCAAAACGTGAAACAGGTGCGTGACGTGACAGGTGAAAACTAATGGGTTGCTATGGTGACAAACAAGAGTGCACAATGAGTCCAAACGGGGAACAGGTAAAACTAATGGGTAATCATGGAAACAAGACAAGGGAGTGAAAAGCCAGAAACTAAAGAGTCCAATAACTAAACAAAACATGACTAAAACAAAACATGATCACACAGACATGACATCTTCTCACTAAGCAGATTTTATGTTAGTGTTTTACTTGTTTTAAGGGTTTTGGTCCTAAATGATCTCAGTAAGATATTACAGCTTGTTGCTGAGATTTGATGACCTATATTTGTCAAAACGTGGACTATGGAGTTTTTGTTTTCCCAAGATGCAAGTGAATTTGGATCAGACAAGGCTTGAAGGTGGGTACATGATTTATTTATTACTATCAAAAAGGAACAAACGAAAAGCGCGCACAATGGCGGAGGTAAAAAAAACTTGGCGAATGAAAACAAAACTTGCACAAAGGTAGAAACTGTGAACACGAAATAAAAAACACTTACTGTGGCATGGGACTGTGAACAGGGCTTGATACGCGAGGATAGCAGGGTTAGAAAAGATATGACACCAGGACGAACAACAGAAAATGAAAAGCTTAAATAACACAGACATGATTAACGAAAACAGGTGCGTGACGTGACAGGTGAAAATTAATGGGTTGCTATGGTGACAAACAAGAGTGCACAATGAGTCCAAACGTGGAACAGATGAAACTAATGGGTAACCATGGAAACAAGACAAGGGAGTGAAAAGCCAGAAACTAAAAAGTCCAATAACTAAACAAAACATGACTAAAACAAAACATGATTACACAGACATGACCTATATTGAGTAAAACATGCTTGAAACTAGAATATCAAGTGTTGCAAAGCTGTGTCATCAACACTCAAAAGTATAAAACTACTTTTTTAAAGTAATAATTTCTTATTTCAAGCATGTAAAAAAAAACATCATGACTTTGACCTAATTGTGTCTCATAATTAAAACAGATGACAGCCAAATGGACTTTGCTGTTTTATTTTCAATGAAACAATAAAAAATACGTACTCATATAGTAGTACAGTTGGCACAGTACAGTAAACTGACAGTTAATATTTAAACATTTCACATGTGACATTTCTAACAATTTTGAACAGAAATAGTTCATGCACATTCAGATAAATTCTTAAAAATTACAATTAAAAATGTTTTGGCAAAATGCATTTTTAGACGGCTAGGAGACCCTGAGAGTAACAAGATGTTGCCTTGTTGTCTTTCCATTAAGAACAACAAATTCGTTTTTAGTATAAGTTTGCTGTTTTCAAGAAATGTAATGCCGAGCGCATATCATTATGTCAAGATAATGGCACTAGCATTTACTTCATTTAAGAATATTTTTCAACATATTTAGCAAAAAGGTATCTTTTTTTTCTACCAGAAAAGTGCACTTGTTATTAGTGAGAATATACTTATTTTAAGGTATTTTTGGGTTCATTGAGGTTAGCTAATTTTACTTGTTTTGGAAAGTCTTGACAAGCCAAATTTTCTTGTTCTATTGGCAGATAATTTTGCTTAGTTCAAATAAAATACCCCTAATTTTTGTATTTTTTTTTTTTCTTGTTTTTGAACACTGACTTTTTGCAGTGTATACACTGCAAAAACTGAAATCTAAGTAAGATTAAATATCTCAAATAAGGGTGATATTTGCTTATTTTCTGTCTGATAAGATAATTCTTCTCACTAAGCAGATTTTATGTTAGAGTGTTTTACTTGTTTTAAGGGTTTTGGTCTTAAAAGATCTCAGTAATATATTAAAGCTTGTTGCTGAGATTTTATGACCTATATTGAGTAAAACATGCTTGAAACTAGAATATCAAGTGTTGCAAAGCTGTGTCATCAACACTCACAAGTATAAAACTACTTTTTTAAACTCATAATTTCTTATTTCAAGCATAAAAAAAAAACATCATGACTTTGACACAATTGTGTTTCATATTAAAACAGATGACAGCCAAATGGACTTTGCTGTTTTATTTTCAATGAAACAATAGAAAATACATACTCATATAGTAGTACACTTGTTATTAGTGAGAATATACTTATTTTAAGGTATTTTTGGGTTCATTGAGGTTAGCTAATTTTAATTGTTTTGGAAAGTCTTGACAAGCCAAATTTTCTTGTTCTATTGGCAGATAATTTTGCTTAGTTGAAATAAAATACCCCTAATTTTTCATTTATTTTTTTTCTTGTTTTTGAACACTGACTTTTTGCAGTGATATGTGTATGTCCATCCATATGTATGTAGATTATCCATCCATCCATTGTCTACCGCTTGTCCCTTTTGGGGTGGTGGGGGTTGCTGGAGCCTATCCCAGCTGCACTCAGGCATAAGGTAGGGTACACCCTGAACAAGTCGCCACCTCATCACAGGGCCAACACAGATAGACGGACAACATTCACACTCACATTCACACACTAGGGACCATTTAGTGTTGCCAATCAACCTATCCCCCAGGTGCATGTCTTTGGAGGTGGGAGAAAGCCGGAGTGTATATATACAGTCACGATCAAAAGTTTACGTACACTTGTAAAGAACATAATGTCATGGCTGTCTTGAGTTTCCAATAATTTCTACAACTCTTATTTTTTTCTGATAGAGTGATTGGAGCACATACTTGTTGGTCACAAAAACAATTAATTAAGTTTGGTTCTTTTATGAATTTATTATGGGTCTACTGAAAATGTGACCACATCTGCTGGGTCAAAAGTATACATACAGCAATGTTAATATTTGCTTACATGTCCCTTGGCAAGTTTCACTGCAATAAGGCGCTTTTGGTAGCCATCCACAAGCTTCTGCTTGAATTTTTGATCACTCCTTGTGACAAAATTGGTGCAGTTCAGCTAAATTTGTTGGTTTTCTGACACGGACTTGTTTCTTCAGCATTGTCCACACATTTTAGTCAGGACTTTGGGAAGGCCATTCTAAAACCCTAATTCTAGCCTGATTTAGCCATTATTTTACCACATTTGACTTGTGTTTAGGGTCATTGTCCTGTTAGAACACCCAACTGCGCCCAAGACCCAACCTCCGGGCTGATGATTTTAGGTTGTCCTGAAGAATTTGGAGGTAATCCTCCTTTTTCATTGTCCCATTTAGTCTCTGTAAAACACCAGTTCCATTGGCAGCAAAACAGGCCCAGAGCATAATACTGCCGCCACCATGCTTGACGGTAGGCCTGGTGTTCCTGGTATTAAAGGCCTCAGCTTTTCTCCTACCAAACATGTTGCTGGGTATTGTGACCAAACAGCTAAATTTTTGTTTCATCTGACATCATATAGACAAAGATAAGACCTTCTGGAGGAAAGTTGATCTGACACTCAAACGGAAGAGCCAACTTCTTGCAAACAAAGAAAGCCCCCACCTCTCCCTCTCGCAACACTGATAAGGAAAGAATAATAATAATAATAATGGATTAGTGTTTATATCCCGCTTTTCTATTATTAGATACTCAAAGCGCTCACAGAGAAGTGGGAGCCCATCATTCATTCACACCTGGTGGTGGTAAGCTACATTTGTAGCCACAGCTGCCCTGGGGTAGACTGACGGAAGCGAGGCTGCCAGTTTGCGCCTACGGCCCCTCCGACCACCACCTGTCATTCACTCATCATTCATTCACCAGTGTGAGCGGCACCGGGGGCAAGGGTGAAGCGTCCTGCCCAAGGACACAATGGCAGCGATTTGGATGTCAAGAGGCGGGGAGCTAACCTGCAACCCTCAGGTTTCTGGCATGGCCGCTCTACCTACTACGCCATACCGCCCCTAAGTGGGGGATGTATTCACATTCCAATGGTTAAGACACTAAACCAGTGGTTCTTAACCTTGTTGGAGGTACCGAACCCCACCAGTTTCATATGCGCATTCACCCGAACCCTTCTTTAGTGAAAAATAAAAAAAAAAATTTCAAATTCATGACAAAGTTATATGTTTTTGGTAACACTTTAGTATGGGGAACATATTCTAAGTAACAAAGACTTAATTTAGAGTTTTTTGGACACTAGGGGAACATATTCTAAGTAACAAAGACTTAATTTAGAGTTATTTGGTTAGGGTTAGGGCCAGGGTTAGGGTTATAATACGGCCATGCCGAATAAGGCATTAATAAGTACTTAATAATGACTAGTTAAGAGCCAATATGTTACTAATTTGCATGTTAATAAGCAACTAATTAATGGTGAATACGTTCCCCATACTAAAGTGTTACCGTGTTTTTTTCCTGGTGCACAAAATGAACCGTGCATGAACATCACCTTGTTCAAACAACAAAACCAACACAGAGCATAAACTCACAACAAATTACACACCTGCAAATCAGTGTGACTTCTGCTGTTGTCATATCTGTAATACGCCGATAGGGAGAAGTTTTTATTAACACGATGAGTCGGGTGTGTTTTGACCTCCGCCGAACCCCTGAGCCCGACTCACCGAACCCCTAGGGTTCGATCGAACCCAGGTTAAGAACCACTGCATTAAACAGACCTCTGAAGACAAAGACAAACTGGTAGAATATACAAAGGAAAAGTACTAGACGCTCTAAACATGGCTATGAATAAAGAAAGAACTCTTAAACATATATGCATTCGCCACACTCTCTTACCAGTTTTGGGGTCGACGGAGAAGTACGGCTGTCCATGCAAGATGCTGTACACCACCCTGGCGCTGTTCCCGTACGTGGGGTCATCGGCGTCGGTGGCCGTCACCTGCGTCACGTACGTCCCTGCAAGGGAGAGGGCGGGAAGACAAGCTCAGAAGACGCCCTGATGTGTTACCCTGCAGGCACTGAAATCCAAAGTCGGGGGAGGGGGGGAGGGGGGGACTTTATCGGAATGAACTGGCCTGACACTAATGAAGCATAAATCAGGAGCGGGGGAGCTGCAGCTAACATGGAGCGAGACGCTCGATGAGGATGGATGTGACGCGCGCGGAGCCGTTTATTCTCTGCACAACAGAAAAAATAAAGATCCACGCTTGCCAATAGCGCAAACATGGCCGACGTCCAAACAGCACAATTACATGTTGGCTCCACCTTCACTAATAGCGTTACTTACCATGCATTTTCAATTTACTCATTCCACTGGATCACGACAAGACAATCATTTCTAATCAAGTTTTTTTTTTGTCCTCTCTTTGCAAGTATTTCCCAGCAAACATATGGCCGGCCGGTAATTACATTTGCATTTGGACGGCTCGCCATAAACGCGAGACCCTGACATGTTCATGCTCATTCACCGGCGCGCTAAGCTGACAGTAGCCTGTTTAAACTGGCGGTATATTAAACAGGCTTTAGTCTCTGAGCAGATTGCAACAATGGCATTAAAACATTAGGTGCGGGAGATTAGTGCCGGCTAACAAAGACACACGCAGGCACCCGGTGAGACGGGCGCCATTGTTTTATGCACGATAACTCTCTTGCACCTGCGTAAGAGAATTTACGTGTGTTTGTCTTGAAATAGAACGCGTTCCCCGGCCAAGTCCCGACCGAGGTGTGAGTCCATGAATATAGTCCGGTCCATGTAAAGTAAAATGAGGTAAGTTACTGCTCAGTTGCTATGCATAAAACCCAAAACCAGTGAAGTTGGCACGTTGTGTAAATGGTAAATAAAAACAGAATACAATGATTTGCTAATCCTTTTGGACTGCAAAGACAAGATATTTAATGTTCAACCTTTTTTTTTTTTTGCAATTTAATGGCAGCAACATATTGCAAACATGTTGGCACAGGGGCATTTTTACCACTGTGTTACATGGCCTTTCCTTTTAACAACACTCAGTAAGCGTTTGGGAACTGAGGAGACCAATTTTTGAAGCTTTTCTGGTGGAATTCTTTCCCATTCTTGCTTGATGTACAGCTTAAGTTGTTCAACTCTCCGTTGTGGTATTTTAGGCTTCATATTGCGCCACACATTTTCAATGGGAGACAGGTCTGGACTACAGGCAGGCCAGTCTGGTACCCGCACTTTTTTACTATGAAGCCACGCTGTTGTAACACGTGGCTTGGCATTGTCTTGCTGTGATAAGCAGGGGCATCCATGATAACGTTGCTTTGATGGCAACATATGTTGCTCCAAAAGCTGTATGTACCTTTCAGCAATAATGGTCCCTTCACAGATGTGTAAGTTACCCATGCCTTGGGCACTAATACACCCCCATACCATCACAGATGCTGGCTTTTCAACTTTGGGCCTATGACAATCCGGATGGTTCTTTTTCTCTTTGGTCCGGAGGACACGACGTCCACAGTTTCCAAAAACAATTTGAAATGTGGACTCGTCAGACCACAGAACACTTTTCCATTTTGCATCAGTCCATCTTAGAATAGCTCGGGCCCAGCGAAGCCGGCAGCGTTTCTGGGTGTTGTTGATAAATGGCTTTGGCTTTGCATAGTATAGTTTTTTTAAAGATGTCCGATAATATCGGCCTGCCGATTTTATCGACCGATAAATGCGTTAAAATGTAATATTGGAAATTATCGGTATCAGTTTTTTTTATTATCGATTTTTGTTTTTTTTGTTTTTTTTTATTAAATCAAGATAAAAAACACAAGATACACTTACAATTAGTGCACAAACCCAAAAAACCTCCCTCCCCCATTCACACTCATTCACACAAAAGGGTTGTTTCTTTCTGTTATTAATATTCTGGTTCCTATATTATATATCAATATATATATCAATACAGTCTGCAAGGGATACAGTCCGTAAGCACACATGATTACTAGTTTCTATGTAACTGTTTTTATATTGTTTTACTTTTTTTTTTATTCAAGAAAATGTTTTTAATTTATTTATCTTATTTATTTTTTTTTTTAATTACCTTATCTTCACCATACCTGGTTGTCCAAATTAGGCATAATATTGTGTTAATTCCATGACTGTATATATCGGTTGATATCGGTATCGGTTGATATCAGTATCGGTAATTAAAGAGTTGGACAATATCGGAATATCTGATATTGACAAAAAGCCATTATCGGACAACCCTAATAGTTTTATCTTGCACTTACGGATGTAGCAAAAAACTGTAGTTACTGACAGTGGTTTTCTGAAGTGTTCTTGAGCCCATGTGGTGATATCCTTTACACACTGATTCTTTGCAACAGCTCGTTGAGAAATGTTGTTCTTAAACTGTTGGACAATTTGCTCACGCATTTGTTCACAAAGTGGTGACCCTCGCCCCATCCTTGTTTGTCAATGACTGTTCATTTCATGGAAGCTGCTTTTACACCCAATCATGGCACCCACCTGTTCCCAATTAGCCTGTTCACCTGTGGGATGTTCCAAATAAGTGTTTGATGAGCATTCCTCAACTTTCTCAGTCTTTTTTGGCACTTGTGCCAGCTTTTTTGAAACATGTCGCAGGCATCAAATTCCACTTGAGCTGATATTAGCAAAAAATACCAAAGTTTTCCAGTTCGGACATTAAATATCTTGTCTTTGCAGTCTATTCAATTGAAAATAAGTTGAAAATTATTTGCAAATCATTGTATTCTGTTTTTATTTACCATTTATACAACGTGCCAACTTCACTGGTTTTGGGTTTTGTATGTCAATTGTTAGTGAGGGGCGAATGAGGCCTTAGTGAGCGCGTGGCACACTCACTAGCTGTATTGACACTGCACTGACAATGTGTTTCTGTTTCATAATGGTGCCATCTGTTGGTTTAGTAAGTCACTGCAAATAACATTATTAGCAAACATAATTGTTTGTTTTTTTTCAAATAATGTGTTGAATAAGAAATGTGCAACTGTAATCAATGAGTCAAATTGGTGTAGTTACATTTATTTTTCTTTAAGTGACACACACACCGAGGCATCGGTGGAGACAGTATCGCTTCTTGTCATCGATGCTTTAGTATCATATGACCCATCACTATCATTTATATATTACAATTAATGTGCTATCCCGCCCTGCCAGTTATTACAACGTAGATATTTCCAGAGGCTGATGCGATCGCTCCCCTTGCCAGTTATTAATAGCCACAACCAGTTATTAATAACCACCACCTTTCATAAAATAATACACCAAATCAATTAAATTAAGCCACAAAGTCAAAGCCCGACATCCCCTCATGCACAAGCACATGAAATGAATGCTCACTACACAGTCCGTAAATTAATGACCCCACCACCAGTTATTAGTGATAACCACTTTATATGACATAAACAGAATTGCCGAGTCAATGTACCTCCCAAGACTAATGCTCTTCCGCATGCAAAATCTTTCATCATATAGAATAGTCAGAAAATTAGCACGACCCTGCCTCCCACCAGTTATTAATGACAACCACCTTTTTGTTTTAGATAAACAAACCGAATGACTCAAAATAAGCCACAAAGTCAAAGCCAAGCATCCCCACAAACGGTAACGCACAAGCACATGCAACGCAATGCACACTCATTACAAAGACAAGTCCATAGATTAACGCGCCCACCACCAGTTATTAATGATAACCACCACCTTGCATAAGATACATTATATGACTCTGTCATTTTACCCTCAAATGTTACCGCAAAAGCACATGCAATGCCTCCCCAACACACATACAAATCCGAGAATTAGCAAACCTGAACCCCCAGGCAGTTATTAATAATAACCACCACCTCGCATTGTATAAAGAGAATGACTGAGTCAGCGTACCCTCAAAAGCAAAAGCACATGCAATGCCTTTTCACCAAATAAACAAATCCGAACATTAGTATATCTGAGCCCCCCACCAGTTATTAATGATAACCTTGCATGATATAAACAGAAGGAATGAGTCAGCGTACCCTCAAACATACAAATACAAGGCCTCCTCACTACATGGACTAGTCAGAAAAAAACAAGCGATTTTGCCCCTGCCCAGTAATTAATAACTATGATCTTGCATGAGATGAACAAACTGAATGACTCAAAATAAGCTGCAAAGCCAAGCCTCTCCTCAAACACCAACGCACAAGCACACTCACTACACAAACAAGGCTGTAAATGAAGGTGACCCCCACAAGTTGTTGATGATAACCACCACTTTGCGTGAGAGAAATTGCATGACTCTGTCAGTGTACCCTCAAACTTTAACGCAAAAGCACACGCAATGCCTCCTCACCACACGGACAATTTGGAAAATTTGCACACCTGCGCCCCCCCTCCACCAGTTATTAATGATGACCATCACCTCACATGATATAAACAGAATGATCGAGTTAGCGTACCCTCAAACGAAAACACTCAAGCATATGCAAGGCATTCTCACTATATAGACTAGTCAGAAAAGTTATTAATGATGATCATCGCTTTGATTAATAGAGAGTGCATAGTGACATTGTCAGCATACCCTAATACGCTTAGGCAGAAGCACATGCAAATGCCTCCTCACCATACGGAAGAATCCAAAAATTAGCACCCCCCCAGTTATTAATGATGACCATCACTTTGCATGAATAAAACAGAATGACCATGTCAGCGTAACCTCAAACGCTATTGCACAAAGACATGCTGGGCCTTCTCACTAAATAGACTTGTCAGAAAATTAAAGCCACCTTTCCGCCTGCCAGTTATTAATGATAACCATCACCTTGAAGGATGGAAATTGCATAATGACTCCGTTAGAGTACTCGCAAACGCTCACGCAAAAGCACATGCAAATGGCTCCTCACCACACGGACAACTCCGAAAATTAGTGCACTCCTTCCCCTCACCAGTTATTAATGATAACCACCACTTTGCATGATACAAACAGAAGGACCATGTCAGCGTAACCTCAAACGCTAACGCACAAACAAATGCAACGGCGTCTCACTATATAGACTAGTCGGAAAATTAAAACCATCTTGCCGCCCTCCAGTTATTAATGATAAGCATCGCCTTGAGTAATAAAGCTTGTATAATGACTCTGTCAGAGTACTCGCAAACGCTCACGCAAAAGCACATGCAAATGGCTCCTCACCACACGGACAAATATAAAAATGAGTGCACTCCTTCCCCTCACCAGTTATTAATGATAACCACCACTTTGCATGATACAGACAAAAGGACCATGTCAGCGTAACCTCAAACGCTAACGCACAAACACATGCAACGGCTTCTCACTATATAGACTAGTCGGAAAATTAAAGCCATCTTGCCGCCCACCAGTTATTAATGATAAGCATCGCTTTGAGTAATAAAGCTTGAATAATGACTCCGTCAGAGTACTCACAAACGCTCACGCAAAAGCACATGCAAATGGCTCCTCACCACACGGACAAGTATAAAAATTAGTGCACTCCTTCCCCTCACCAGTTATTAATGATAACCACCACTTTGCATGATACAAACAAAAGGACCATGTCAGCGTAACCTCAAACGCTAACGCACAAACACATGCAACGGCTTTTCACTATATAGACTAGTCGGAAAATTAAAGCCATCTTGCCGCCCACCAGTTATTAATGGTAAGCATCGCCTTGAGTAATAAAGCTTGTATAAGGACTCCGTCAGAGTACTCGCAAACGCTCACGCAAAAGCACATGCAAAAGTCTCCTCACCACATGGACAAATCCGAAAATTAGTGCACTCCTTCCCCTCACCAGTTATTAATGATAACCACCACTTTGCATGATACAAACAAAAGGACCATGTCAGCGTAACCTCAAACGCTAACGCACAAACACATGCAACGGCTTCTCACTATATAGACTAGTCGGAAAATCAAAGTCATCTTGCCGCCCACCAGTTATTAATGATAACCATCGCCTTGAGTAATTAAGCTTGTATAAGGACTCCGTCAGAGTACTCGCAAACGTTCGCGCAAAAGCACATGCAATGCCTCCTCACCACATGGATGAGTCAGAAAATGAACTCACCCATGCCCCGCTCCAGTTATTAATGATAACCACCACCGTGTCTAATAGAAATAATGAAAAAAGCCACAAAGTCAGAACCCACGTATCCTCCGTCGTTTAGGCTCACTCGCCACATGAACGTCAGATCATTTGGGCCGTCCTTCCTCCCACCAGTTATTGACAACAGCAGCCGAGCACAGTATAAATACACCATAACGACTAGAAACAAGCCACAAAGTCAAATCTTTCATGCACACTGGCGACTTTGATCCGTCATATAATGTATGCTTTTTTTTTTTTTTTATCTCCTCCCACCAGTCATGATTTGTTAAGTATAACGGAGATAAACGTGTCATGAGCCACAAGCAGTAAAATGACGTGATTGTAGGCTGAGTGCGCAGGGGCCTGCAAATAAAACGCACTCCGTCCTAGTCCGCTTTCACGTTGAAAATAGAGGTGGATGACACAAATGGCACGTTGTCACTTTACGACCGAGTGGACAGGTTCCACTCATTGCAACTTCAAACCGTGAGAGATTATTCCGGGGGGGGGTAGTCTATGTCAGGGGTCGGCAACCCAAAATGTTGAAAGAGCCATATTGTACCAAAAATACAAAAACAAATCTGTCTGGAGCCGCAAAAAAATAAAAGCCATATTACATACAGATAGTGTGTCATGGAATTAAGAGGACTTAAAGGAAACTAAATGACCTCAAATATACCTACAAATGAGGCATAATGATGCAATATGTACATATAGCTAGCCTAAATAGCCTGTTAGCATCGATTAGCTTGCAGTCATGCAGTGACCAAATATGTCTGATTAGCACTCCACACAAGTCAATAACATCAACAAAACTCACCTTTCATGCACAACGTTAAAAGTTTTGTGGACAAAATGAGACAGAAAAAGAAGTGGCATAAAACATGTCCTAGAAAGTCGGAGAAAGTTATACATGTAAACAAACTACGGTGAGTTCAAAGACCGCCAAAATGAGTAGGACAAAACGGCGCTCGTCAAATACTCGAATCAGTGAAGCATGTTTAATATAAACAGTGTGCTTTGTAACAATTAGGGAGGTTTGTGTCATGTTTGTCCTCCTACAGAAACCATATTCAAACAAAAATAGATTTTTTTCCCCTCATCTTTTTCCATTTTTCATACATTTTTTGAAAAAGCTCCAGAGAGCCACTAGGGCGGCGCTAAAGAGCCGCATGCTGCTCTAGAGCCGCGGGTTGCCGACCCCTGGTCTATGTAAACGTCACACTGACGAGAAAATTACATCTTGATTTTAACATACGTGCTCCAGTTTGTAATCAAGACTAAATTACCCGCACGTCTTCAACATGAAGCGGCCAATCAGTGCACACGATATTGGAATGGGAGAAAAATCCTACAAAGGGTTGAAAATCTTGTTGATGCCAGGGAAGAGGGGAAAAAAAACTGTAAATCCAAGTGATGTTTGAGGGGTAATCTACGTTTTAGCTAATTAGATATCTGCCAATCATCTCATTAACAATCTCCAGTCAATCTAAGACCTCTTGTTGCCATGGTCACATTGATCGACTCGAGCTGGTTTTTTTTTCTTTGCCTGTCCCCCCCCCCCCCCCGCTTTGGTCCGTGGCGCTCCGAGGGCGTCATTGCCATTCCGATCAAGAGGAACTATTCTTCCAGCGAACTACCTTGATCTGCCCCCCCCCTCTCCCGGGAATAGCCGGGCTCTCGCTCAAATGTCAGAAGACTGCGGGGCCAGGCGGCTTCACCCTCTGGTTGGAGCTTGCCTGCGATGCTCCTTGAAAGCAGTTTACGGATCGAGAAAGACGAAAGCTGAACACCTTTTAGTGTACTTTTCTGAGATTCCAGTCCAAGTAGGGATGAGACCGAATGGCTTATTATATAATATTTGGCCTCTTTGACATACAGTCGGGGTCGAAAGGTCCACTTGTAAAGGTCATAATGTCATGGCTGTCTTGAGTTTCCAATCATTTCTACGACTTATTTTTTTCTGTGATAGAGTGATTGGAGCACATACTTGTTGGTCACAAAAAAACATTCATGAAGTTTGGTTCTTTTATGAATTTATTATGGGAAAATGTGACCAATTCTGCTGGGTCAAAAGTATACATCAATCAATTCCTTTATTGTCATTGTCAAGTGACGTGCGGTGAGGTTCATGACTGGTGAGGCACTGACTTCATCACAGTCAGATTTACAAACATATGAACCCTAAAGAGTATCTTATTCACCATTTGATTGGCAGCAGTTAACGGGTTATGTTTAAAAGCTCATACCAGCATTCTTAACTGCTTGGCACTCAGCATCAAGGGTTGGAATTGGGGGTTAAATCACCAAAAATTATTCCCGCCGCTGCTGCCCACTGCTCCCCTCACCTCCCAGGGGGTGATCAAGATGATGGGTCAAATGCAGAGGACAAATTTCACCACACCTAGTGTGTGTGTGACAATCATTGGTACTTTAACTTAACTTTAACTTTACACAAACAAACTCTAGCACACAAAAAAGCACATTTAATTAAAAAAAACGTTATTATAGTCTTACCTTTACTTATAAGTGCGGGAACAGTGGTGTTCGTGTTGGAGGAGTTGTGAATGAATGAAATATGAAATCCGTGCTGCAGTCTGCAGGTGTACCTAATGTTGTGTCCCTGCAGTCGTTCACGGCTCCTCCGGCGCGAGCATTGTTGTTTTTGCACTTTTTGGCTTCTTGTTAAGTGACTTTTTTTGGGTGGATTCGGTCTTGCACGTGGAGGGTTTGGGTGTGGGCTTTGGTTGGTGTGGCGCTCCCGTAGGGGGGTGCATTCTGCGGCGGGGGTGCATTAACCGGCACCAGGAGGCGAGATTACTGCGAGCCTCACACAGTGCGTCTTTGCAGCAGTTTTACGATTGCTCACCACAAGAAATAAGTTACACACATATAGTTGTTGACAAAATACACTGTACATTATATACCTCAGCTAACTAAACTATGAAAATGTATAATATAGTTCATATAGCAATACGGTCTCACTGCACAGCAGGCCAGCAGTTAGCCGAGTCCGCAATCCATGTTGAGGCAGCTGATCACCGCACTGTCTCTTTTCAGTATTTGAACGGCAAATGTGAAAATTCAGTAATTTTGAATAAAAATAATCGAAAACTGGTGAAGTTAAATGGAAAATAACTTTATAGTATAATCACTGAATACATAAAACAATTTAATTTGTTTTCTTTTTACATTTTTTTTCTTTCCATTCTAGTGACCGCACGTCACTGTCATTGTCAAAATAACACTTAAGTCATACATGAACAACGAGATTTTGTTTGAGATTTTGTTTGAGCTTTGTCCAGCGGCATAGAAACTGCATTGATGTGCAGGTTGACAATAGTTTAAATTTTAGCATTTTAGCATTGTCAGGAAGATCGCGATAAGAGGGACTTGGGGGTGGGAACAGTCAGATGTTTGATGGGTGTTACGTTGATGTTGCAGCAATGCAATGTCCAGAGCACAATTATTGAGGTGGTGAAGAGTGAGGTAATAAGATGGTCCGGGGCAGCAAAGGGGCAGGCTGTTCATTTAGCAGTCTCACAGCCTGGAGATACAGACTGTGAGACATTCTGGTGGTCTCGATCTATACCTCCTTCCAGAGGGTAGCAGGTTGAAGAGGCCATGTGCTGGGTGGTATCTGTCCTTCAGTATGTTGTGTACTCGCTTTAGGCAGCGAGTTGTGTACATGGCACTCATCTCTGGGAGCATGGTCCTTGTAATTTTCCCCGCCGCTTTAACCACTCGCTGGAGAGCCTGTTGGTTCGCTTTAGTGCAGCCAGCAAACCACACTAAAAATCCGTAAGTGAGGACACTGCTGATGGCACAGTCGTAAAAGTTGACCATTGATTTCTGCGGAATGTCATACAGCAATGTTAATATTTGGTTTACATGTCCCTTGGCAAGTTTCACTGCAATAAGTCGCTTTTGGTAGCCATCCACAAGCTCCACTGCTCGCTAGTGTTACCATACATGAGTTATTGTGTAGAAATATGGGGAAATAACTACAAAAGTGCACTTCATTCATTACAAAAAAGATCAGTTAAAATAATACATAATGTCGGATATAGAGAACATACAAACCCTTTATTTATCAAATCAAAAATACTGTGAATTTGCAAAAATTATACACAAAGCAAACTATAACCTGCTATCCAAGAATATACAACAATTCTTCTCAACAAAAGAGGAGAAATATAATCTTACAGAAAAATGTAATTTAAAACATCTGTACGCACGTACAACACTTAAGACCTTCAGTATATCTGTATATGGAATCAAATTATGGAATGTATTAAGCAAAGAAATCAAACAATGTACTAATATGATCCCCTTTAAGAAACTCTTCAAACTTTACAAAGTACAAAGAAGATGAACCATGATAAACATTCAGAATTTATTTCATCCATCCATTAATTTTCTAGATAATCTTACTCATCTCACTATATGAAATGTAACTTACTTACGTCACCAATTATTATTCATTTATTTATTTATTTTTAGTGTTATTACTTATGGAGTATATTGTGAATAAATTGAGCACAGGAAGTGAACAAAAGTTTTAGCAACTGCTATGCAAAGGAAAAGGGGTAGTATTAAATAAGCTCTGCTTCTTCCTACTCCTTTTCGAATATGTTTGAATAGAGAAACTGGAAATTGGGATGTATCATGTTGTATGTTTGCATGTTCGAAAAAAACTCAAACTCAAACTCAACAAGCTTCTGGCAAGCTTCTGGTTGAATTTTCGACCACTCCTCTTGACAAAATTGGTGCAGTTCAGCTAAATGTGTTGGTTTTCTGACATCTTAGACTTCCTTTTTATTGTCATTCAAATTTGAACTTTACAGTACAGATAAGAACAACATTTTGTTGCATTAGCTCATGGTAGTGCAGGATAAAAAAGCAATAAGGTGCATATATAAATAAATATATAGGTTACTGTACATGGACTTGTTTCTTCAGCATTGTCCACACGTTTAAGTCAGGACTTTGGGAAGGCCATTCTAAAACCTTAATTCTAGCTTGATTTAGTCATTCCTTTACCACTTTTGACATGTGTTTGGGGTCATTGTCCTGTTGAAACACCCAACTGCGCCCAAGACCCAACCTCCGGGGTGATGATTTCAGGTTGTCCTGAAGAATTTGGAGGTAATCCTCCTTTTTCATTGTCCCATTTACTCTCTGTAAAGCACCAGTTCCATTGGCAGCAAAACCGGCCCAGAGAATAATACTACCACCACCATGCTTGACGGTAGGAATGGTGTTCCTGGGATTAAAGGCCTCACCTTTTCTCCTCCAAACATATTGCTGGTTATTGTGGCCAAACAGCTAAATTTGTGTTTTATCAGATAAAGATCCTTCTGGAGGAAAGTTATGTGGTCAAAAATTGAGCTATGTAAACTTTTGACCACGACTGTACCTGAATATCGGTATTGTCTTTTCTTTTCTTTTTTAATCGGTGTCAGCCTTTTTCTTACTAAATCAGCAGATACAATATGTACACACATCATACCAGTATTTAGTATTTAACAAAACAAGTTTAAAAGTGACCTTTTTGCTGGAATATATATTTTTTCCATTAATTTAAGAATAATAGTGACTCTCATTGCCAAATATGTTCCCCTAAATATCTTCTGATATCTGACATTTAAGTTCTTGTAAGAATTCTCCCGGCAGTTTTTCGCTGGGAATTCCAGTTTTTGTCCTTCCCTGGTGGCTTCCTCCTGTTTCGTCTGTTTTTGCTCCTGCATCGATCGAGTCGCACGGCAATTCTCCGTCTCGGAGCACGGCCTCATTAAAGGATATCATGTCGACATCAGCAAAAAAGCCGATTTCTGCTTGCATGTAAAATCTCCGATACAAGCAGTCCTGCGGCGCGTTTACTTGCGCAAAGCCGGACTGACATTTAACATCGAAGTGTGCTCCAATAAGCGCACGTGGTTGATCTTTTTTGTTGTTATTTACAAAAGGTAAACAAGGTAAGCGAGCGTCACTTGCAGCTAGCAGCTACACAACAGCTAAGCACACAATAGCACACAAGCTTGACACACGTAGTTCGTGTCAAACACAATTGCAGTCTAAGGCCGCACATTTGTCAATATAAACAAGTATCAGTTGCATATTATTTACACATACAAAGTCTCCAAATCAGAAGCGTATTGGAAAGTATCCAGTAACAAATGTGTCCGCAAACTTCAACTTACTGCATCATGAGTGTTACGGCGGGAGGGGTCGCAGCTTGCTGCAAGGTTCGTTCCCCCGGGATGCAAACGGACCACTCCGGACAGGACGTGCAGGTAGGAACATGATTTGTTCTTGAAAACCAAAGAGGTACAAAAAACAGAAAACAAGCCGACGGAACAAGGTGCCAATCGCACTCCAAGCTAAAGCTACCACTTTGCATCTCACGTAACTTGTTGCATGTAGCAAACAAAGAAGCCAGGCCGACTGACCGGCAAAGGCAGGCTTAAATAATGCCTCTGATTAGTGCTCGGGAAACAGGTGAGCATCCCGAACACCAATCAGAGGCAGGTGAAAATAATAAGCAACCATGGTAACTAAAACAAACTCAAGGGTGCACAAAACAGGAACTGAGGGAGTCCAAAACTAACCGGAAATACCAAAACATGATCCGGGCCACGGATCATGACAATGAGCTTATATTTAATGGATTTTGGCAACAAGGTCCACTTCAATTTAAAGACAGCATAAGTCCATTCCGGACGGTTATTAATAAATAGTTTAGTGGTTTTTTTATACCTACCATTGTTCTTGGTTTGAGTCATTTAATTTCATTGTTTTTCTTTCTACAATACTAAACAAAATAGTGTTGTATTATTTTTGCTGATAAATTATTTATTAGTTTATTATTCTTCGGTCAATGGTCAACAAAATAAACAAACAGTTGTACATTCATAGATTGAAAATGAAAATGTTGCAGACCGAAAGGGTTTAGGCTGAAGTTGAACACTTATAGCGCCTAACCCTATAAACAATGTCAAGTACAAGATGAACTTCCGAAAATTATGAAATGTCTTTTGTACAACATATTATAAATACACATTATACACAATATGAACACTGTTCAATTATATACACAGTAAAGGCATGTGAAATATCCTTATACGCGTGTTAAACCTTTGTACCAATTATATACTATATACAAACAATTATACTTCCATTATTATTTATATCCCACATTTAGTATTTTAATTAACATTGATTATAGTATTAACTACTGTGTTGATTCAAGAGTGATATATTTTTCCAAGACATTGGTCTTAAAGTGTTTTTTAAATGTGTGAATGGAACTGGAACATTTTAAGGAATCATCCAAGCTGTTCCACAGTTGAACCCCCCTGACAGAAACACATCTACTTTTTAAGATTGTTCTTATCTTAGCTTTCTGGAAGACAGCTGAACCTCTGAGGTCATAGGAATTCTCTCTGGGTTTGAACCTCTCCTGTAGACACCGAGGCAGCATGTGGTTATGAGCTTTGTACGTCACAATAGCAGTGTTGAGGTCAACAAGATCATGCAGTTTTAATGTTTTTAATTTAATAAACAGAGCATTGGTATGGTCATGATAATCTGCATAATTTACAATTCTAATCGCTTTCTTTTGAAGTAAGAATATAGAGTTGATGTTTGTTTTGTAATTGTTACCCCAGATTTCAACACAATAATTAAGATAAGGGAGTACGAAAGAATTATATAACATATTAAGAGCCTTTTGATTTACAGAGTTTTTGATTTTATGTAACATAGCAATATTTTTTGCCATCTTTGTCTTAAGTATATTTATATACAGTTTCCAATTTAATTTATCATCTATATAGATTCCCAAAAATGTTGTTGAATACACCCTTTCTATCTCCATATCATCAATTCTTATATGACACTGTATGTTATTTTTCCTATTACCAACAATTATATATTTTGTTTTATTTAGGTTGATTGACAGTTTATTGGCATCAAACCATTTCTTTAGTATGTGGAGTTCGCTCTCTACAGTCTCTAAGAGAACAGTACAGACTTGTATCATCAGCAAAGAGAATACAATTGAGTTTTTTTAAAGATTTTGCAGATATCATTAATATACAATAAAAACAATTTTGGTCCCAGTACAGAACCTTGGGGCACTCCATGTGTTATAATCGTTTTATCTGAATCTACATTGTTCATATGCACATACTGTTCTCTACCACCAAGATAACTTTTCAACCAATCATGAGCGAGACCTCTAAAACCATACCTCTGCATTTTGTTTAAAAGTAATGTGTGATCGATGGTGTCAAAGGCCTTGCTCAGGTCAATAAAAACGCCAACAACAAACTCCCTCTTATCAATTGCAGTGGTTACCTCCTCAACTAGTTCCATCACTGCCATGGAAGTGGACGTGTTTGGTCGAAAACCGTATTGGTGTTCACTTAGCAAGTGATGCTTATCAATAAAACTGTCTAATCTTGACACAAATAATTTTTCAAGGACTTTTGAAAATTGTGAGAGTAGAGAAATAGGCCTATAGTTGGTGAACTGATGCTTATCTCCACTTTTGAAGATGGGAATAACTTTTGCCGTTTTCATTTTCTTTGGGAAAACTCCTTTTATAAAAGAAATATTACATATATAAGTGAAGGGAACAGCTATAAAATCAACAATTTCTTTGATCAGAGAAAAGTCCAAGTCACAGCAAATCAAATCAATATTGGCATCAACCAATACACAGGCCTCCAAAATCACTGTCATATAGTCAAAACAGTTCATCATTACTGCAAGTTTGTGCTACTGTTGGGCTACTTTTGCTCCTTTCACCAGTCATTAATGATAACCCCCACTGAACACCTTGGAAACATACAGAACAACTTGAAATAATGTACAAAATCAAAGACCATGGTAAGCTGAGTCCCCTTTTAACAGTCACCACCCTCCTTTATAGTAGGTATGGGCACCGGATTTGTTATCCAAATTTTGTTGTTGTTCCTGAATACCAATTGACGTAAAATTAACGGTACCATATTTTGGTCAGACTCTGCACCGGCCGAAGCACTTTGCAAGCAAATAGGCGTATTAATAGCAGGCAGCCTTCAGGTAATGTTGTAATTCTCCATGCCAACAAAGCAAACATGCCTGATAGAACGTGTTAGGCTCCTTTTTTCAAAATGCACTAGTGTGATGCTAATTGGATATGCTACCGATTAGCATTAGCGATAATGCATGGCGATTTTAACACATCCAAATTAGCTAAGTAAAACAACATCTAAGATGCACGTTACAATCAATCAGCTGGTGTGTAATAAATGCAATAGTCATGTATTTTGTAGGACTCAACAAACAACAAGACTGGCACATTCAACGTAATGGCAAAGACTACTCCCTGCCTATGGCAACCCACCTAAGACAAACTGAAATTAATTCATACAAACGTACTTACAAATGACACTCAAGAACAAAGAAATAGTATTCTCACGTGATTATACACGAAAAGTACTGAAGGTTGTTGCCGTATGATACTGGTATCGATTCCCAGGTACCCAGAATTGGTACCTTATAGGTTCCAATGTGAAAGGTACCTATCCTTACTGCATAATAATAGAAAAAGGTCGAAATTTGCAGCATCGCCTATTGCTTATGCACACGCTCACTAATCAGACATGTCAGATTAGAAGTGCTCTGACTGCCAGTTAGTAATAAAATTGTAAAATGTTTGTGCCAAAAGGTAACGTCTGCATGTATAGGGGTCAAAGTGACCCCTGATGCAGTGACCCGCCAATGCACAAATCTAAGACAGGCATGAGGCGTTCAAAGCTTACATTTAGCATGGGCAATCCTAAAATCCTACAAAAACACTAAAAAAACAACAAACGTCAAAATTTTAAAAGTGCATTTTTTAATAATAATAATAATAATAATAATACATTTTACTTAGTATAGCGCTTTTCAGAGCACTCTAAGACGCTTTACAGGATAAAAAATTAAAATATGAATCAGTTTAAAGTAATAATATAAAATATTATTATTAAAACTTTTTCCAGCATAAATGTAATGAAAAAATGATGATGATAATAATAATAAAATAACAAATGAAATGCAAACTTATTTCATTTGATCCTGTAGAAAAAGAAGGGAAAGAAAGAGTAAAAGAAAAATAAAGGAAAAAGAAAAAGGAAAAAAAAGAAAAGAGTTATAAAATTGTCACCTTGCGTTAAAGCCTACCGAGGTCCGGCTCTTTTTTTTTTTTTTTTTTTTTTTTCTTAAACATAAAAGTGTTATTTCTTGTGGCCGACTGACAAAAGAAAAATAGCAAAAACAAATGTCTGCTGCAGAGGACGCTGGTTCTCAGGAGGATATGAATGAATAGACTTGAAATAAGTGTACTAAAGTGTTTGCCTTTTTATAATTTCCCCAGCGTTTGTGTTCCGTGCACTTTTCTACTCACAGTTGTCCTCAGTTTGTACTCAAATTGTGTGAACATTTTTTTTTTTAATTCAAACCTACAACGGTCTTCAATTGCTTGAATCTAAAATGGTCTTTTGCACGTTTTTATGATTTAAATCTGTGACAGGAAATGACAACGTGTGTACCTTTTATGAAAGCAGTTGAAAACACCGGTCATGACTTATCTAACCACTTCCTGGATGACTTGTCGTCGCTCGGAATAGCTCGGTCGGTAGAGTGGCCGTGCCAGCAACTTGTGGGTTCCAGGTTCGATCCCCACTTCCGCCGTCCTAGTCACTGCCGTTGTGTCCTTGGGCAAGACACTTTACCCACCTGCTCCCAGTGCCACCCACACTGGTTTAAATGCAACTTAGATATTGAGTTTCACTATGTAAAAGCGCTATATAAATATAATTCACTTCACAATGTAGGTCATTTAGGATATTCTAAACAAGGGGTGTCCAAACCTTTTGACTTGGGGGCCGCATTGGGCTAAAGAAATTTGTCCGGAGGGCTGAAAGCCGTCTGCATATAAAGTAAAAAAAAATATATATATATAGATATATATAGGCTATACTTATATGTGTGCATACTATATTAATATAATGGATATATAATTAATATAACTGGATATTAAGAGTATGTGAAAGTTTGAAACCTACCGTATTTTCCGGATCATAGGGTGCACCGGATTATAAGGCGCACTACCGATGAATGGTCTATTTTTGATCATTTTTCATGTATAAGGGACACTGGATTATATGGCGCATTAAAGGAGCCATATTATTTATAAATATAAAACACTTCCTTGGGGTCTACATAACATGTAATGGTGGTTTTTTGGTCAAAATGTTGCATAGATTATGTTTTACAGATCATCTTCAAGCCGCTTTCCGACAGTCGCTTCAGGATGCGCCGTTTTTTGGGCGGTCTTATTTACGTGGCTCACTTTCGACAGCCTCTTCTCCCCGTCATCTTTGTTGTAGCGGTGTAGCGTGCAAGGACGGGAGTGGAAGAAGTGTCAAAAGATGGAGCTAACTGTTTTAATGACATTCAGACTTTACTTCAATCAATAACAGAGCAGCATCTCCTCATCCCGAAACAACAACACTGGAAATGTGTCCAGTGAAAAAACGTCCGACCGGAACTCTAATAACTAAAGTTCCTTGGGTGAATAATGTAAACTCACTACACCGGTATGTTTTAGCGCTTTCATGGCAAGTTTACTGACAGATACAAGTAAGAACTTTACACTACTTTATACTAGAAATGGCAAAAGCGGAGGATGAATGTCCTATAACAAGAAGGTATAGAAAAAGAAGAAGCTTGTTGACTATGGTGGACTACAAAGGCGGACGCAGGCAAATTTTCAGGATTTATGCAGATCCCAAATACAGATCAGCAGGTACCAGAAGGTAAGAAAATGTTATTTTGCATAATATTGCGAAACAAAACGCCAGATAATATGTATTTCCTTATACACACACCATAATAATACTCGTATGTTTAATGTGCCGACAATCCATCAAGCGGTGCGGCGTCATAGCTTACCAAAGTCGTACTAAAACATTTTTATAGATTTTTGAGCGCCATGTGTAATTTATTTTCAAAGGAACGTATAAAATGTTAGTGTTGCCATCATATTGCAGTCTACATGTATCTCTTCTGTTTGACTGCCATCTACTGGTCACACTTATCATCACACCATGTGCCAAATAAAATAGTTTCGAGGTCTGTAAGCAAAACCATAATTATTCCGTACATTAGGCGCACTGTCGAGTTTTGGAAAAAAAATAAAACATTTTTAAGTGCGCCTTATAATCTGGAAAATATGGTACCTTGTTTACTTCCATGATGACCTCCTTAAAGTAGTCAGAAATATGAAGCAGCTAAAATGCGCCAAACGTGGGTAAGCATGGAGCGTGTTTGGCATTTTTCCCATCATGCATTGTAATGGATGGGTGTAATTATGAATTGTTTTATGGAGGTTGGAAGTTGTTCATAAAATCCACGAAGTTCAGTGAGCAGGTTGTTGTGTGTGATCATGTTTGTTGACTTTTTGTGTTTTTTTTTTTTTGGTATTGTTGGTCTTATAAGTGAAAACACAATAATGGTCATTTATCTGATTTACTGGCTTTGCAGCAATCGGATAACACAATTAATTTGGAAACACCCCTCAGGCCAGATGCCCGGGGTCTCATGGGACAAATTAGTTTGGACCACCGTGTTCTAAACTATCATAACAAAATATAATTATTCTTATCTTGTATTTCATGTTTGGATTGAACAACGGCAATTAGTGTAATACTTCATCTAACCTTCTTATCAATATTCTTAATATTACTCTGCCAACTAAAACCATTGAAAATTATATGACACACCCGAACACTTACCATATTTTGCACACATTTTGGTTTTCAGGTGCAATTTTTGGTAGGATTTAGGTCAGTTGTATTTTTTAGTATGGCATTTTTGCAAATAATTACTCCTGTCAAAATAGTTTTTAATCCGATTTAATTATCCTTTTGGATTTAGATTACTAATCACAGGTTATTCGCTTGCATGATTCAAAGATATGTTTTCTTAAGACACCAATATTTGGACAAAATGCTTTTTTTTGGTGAGAATGTCATCCAGGATCAGTTTTAAAGTGTTTTACCTGAATGTACTTCATTTATTTGCTCAAAACTTGTTGTATGTAAAGTCTGGTCAGAGTGTATTTTGTATATCATTAATACACACATACACATTGCCCCCCCCCCCCCCCCTCCCTCTCCAGACACATTTTTTCTCTAAAAGTGGCCCCCTGAGTCAAAATATTTGCCCAGCTCTGGTTTAAAAAGTTTAACTAACAAAAAAATAATACAAATACGGACCTCACGAAGTGCCCGGCACTTTAAGAATGCAACACAGTTTCCGCACGGCTGCTGCAAGAGAGCGCACTTTTTTTTCTTGAACTTTTCTGATAGAAGCAATTTAAAATGTCGAGGTTATGGCGGACAGAACTATTTTCACTAAAATACGCATTGAGGCTCTTAAACGTGTTTTATCTGATGACTCGATTAATCAAACCAACCAATCGATTACTTAATTACCAAAATAATCGATAGCTGCAGCCTTACCCTTGGCTTAGAAGACCCTACCGTATACTCTAAACGCAGCTTTTCCAACATCTACTTAATAAATCCCAACTTTTCTGCCGACTTGGCAGATCTGCCACTGTGAGCGTGCATCGACTTTGTCTGCCTGGTGGTTGATTTTTCCCTCCGCCCTCGAGGCTTCTTCTTTATGTCGATCCAGATGGAGTCTTCATACGACAACAAGTAGATTCCGCAATTCTTGGAGGGCGGGTGTTTCATATTTCGGAGGTTGAGGTGACTGATGCTGCTCTTGTGTTTTTCTTTGAGATGCTCAAAACAAGCGGTGAATTATTCATTCTCCCCGCCGCCCCCACGGCCACAAAACCCCTTTGCTCTGTGGGTTCCTGTCACCTTGGAGATGATTCCACTTCTAAAAGCATGTGACGGGAGGCCGGACTCCGCTCAGAAAACGGGCGAAGGGCAGAGAAATTGGAATCTGATTAGCAACTGGTGCACAAAGCAAGCTGATAGCAGCAAACAAATCTCCAGGTTCATTATGGGCGCTACAAACAAATACGCCGCGTTGATGGCTCGCGAGTGAGAGGAGGGGGAAAGACGAGGCAGTTCTTCCATGTTCCGCTAATTATGCACATCCGTCATTCGCTAATGTTGGCTGACAAGTTCTCTTCTGTGAGAAACGAACCCTCTCACCTCCGCTTGTGCAATTATTCTGTCTCCTTCACAGGCAACGTTTGTGTTATGTCTCCACGTCAGGTACAAGGACCCGCGCTGTTTGCTAACCTCCCCCGAACATGACTTGTCCCGATCTTTTTTTTTTTCCGAGACGTACGACTTGAAATATATTAGACGACATCCGCAACTCTCCCGTGGCTTCCTTGACATCACCCCCTAAAGGCTTGTGCCGAGAATACTTCTGAATTTGTGACATCTCGTTTCCTGAAGCATTGCAGCCGAGTTACTCCGACAATCCTGCAACATTTAGACACCTCGACTCCTTTCATCCAAGGCTTTGAACAGGATGTTTGTTTGAGTACTTGCACCTCCTTTCCACCAGATATTTAAGGTGGTGTTCCCCAGGGCTCCGTTGTAGGACCCTATCTGTATTTTCCTTGTTTGCTTATATAATGACGACCAATCCTAGATGTGCACAAATACAATACATGTTTGGAGTTTTGGATCAAGGGAAAGTCAGAGTTTAGCTTTGGTGCTGAAAGTTAAAAACACTCAAAGTCTGGTTTAACTTTAGTAGTATAGGTATAGGTCAAACGATACTACACAAAGAGTAGGGTTGTACGGTATACCGGTATTAGTATAGTACCGCAATACTAATGAATCATATTTTGTACTATACCGCCTCTGAAAAGTACCGGTCCCCGTCGTGTCATTGCTGGTTTACGAGCAGAGGAGCATGTTCGGTAGCGCACACCCACAGAGTACTTACAAGCAGACACAGCGTGTAGACAGAAAAGGGAGAACGGACGCATTTCGGCTTAAAAACTAACGATAAAGGTGAAGTTATAACACTGAAACGGCCACCGGAAGAGGTGCTTTGAGACATGGCTAGCTAGTGTCGGAGGCAGATATTTACATATATCCGAATTTAAGTGTTACTTCTTTTAATTCATAGTCATATTTGTAAACAGCTCGTGTTTTTCCATTTGTTCTCTTTCTGTTTGTCTGCAAGTAAACTGTGTGTGTTAACCTTGAAGCTTTGGAATGTTAGAGAGAGAGATAATGGACATTTGTTTTGTCTAGAGGGACATGACTGCCAGGGACTTAAGAGGGGAGAGGGTTTTTCGGGGGCAGACCATCTTGGCGGCGCGATAGAATGTTCTATGCTGGACTGGTCTCAATGTATATATATATGCAAAATTTTGCAAATATATTACAAAATACCTATTCTGTCTCTGGTGGTTTTTCTACTCGGCTTTAAGTGTCGTAAAGAGCTTGGGAGCGACTTGTGACTTGAATTCCCTGGGAGGAACAACTGGTCCAAAACGCAACACTAGCTAGCAGCTAAAGCCCAGCCGCAGTCGGCATTGTTTTAGCTACTTCTTAATCACTAATCCTCGCCTCCATGGCGACAAATAAAGTAAGTTTCTTACAAGTATCATCCCTGCAGGACGAGGGATAGCTAAACATGCTTCACTGCACACCGTAGTTCACCGGCGTCAAAATGTAAACAAACGCCATTGGTGGATCTACACCTGACATCCACTGTAATGATACCAAGTATAGAAGCGTATCTAGTCAATACTACTATGATAACGTTGATTTTTTTGGGCATCACAACATCTTCTTTCGTTTATTTAAAATGTATATTATGTTTATAAACTCAGTGTCCCTGGACACATGAGGACTTTGGATATGACCAATGTATGATCCTGTAACGACTTGGTATCGGATTGATACCCAAATTTGTGGTATCATCCGAAACTAATGTAAAACATCCAAACAACAGAAGTCTTTGTTCTGTCCTGTCCAGCCACTCAGGGAAATTATACAGTTGATGTAGATGATCATATCTGCTGTACAAATTTACTTTAGAAAAGAGAAGTGTTGGATACTTCTGTTGTTATGATTAAATGTTTGGGTAGAATAAAAAAATAAATAAATACAAAGTAGGGGTTTAAAAATAAAAATAAAAATTGCAATTCTTATTTGTAACGATTCTTAATCGATTAAAAACAATCCAATATATATATATATATATATATATATATATATATATATATATATATATATATATATATATATATATATATATATATATGTAATTAATTTTTTTTAAGTTGTTTTTTGTTTGTTTGTTTTTTACCTTTAATCTGTCCTTTTCAGCCACTCAGGGAAATCATATAGTTGATGTAGATGATCATATCTGCTGTACAGATTTACTTTAGAAAACAGAAATGTTGGACACTTCTATTGTTGCCTTATTTGTTTTTGATATTATTAAATGTTTGGGTAGAATTAAAAAAAAAACTGTTTAAAAAATTGTGGGGTTTAAAAAAAATTAAAAAAAATTGAATTAATCGCAATTCTTATTTGTAACAATTCTTAATCGATTAAAAAAAAAATCAAAAATAAATGTTAAAACAAAAATAGCTTTTATTTTTTTAATGTTTTTATTTGTATTATTTTTTTACCTTTAATCTGTCCTTTCCAGCCACTCAGGGAAATCATATAGTTGATGTAGATGATCATATATTCTGTACAGATTTACTTTAGAAAACAGAAATGTTGGATACTTCTATTGTTGCCTTATCTGTTTTTGATATTATTAAATGTTTGGGTAGAATTATATATATATTTTTTTAAATTGTGGGGTTTAAAAAAAATTATAAAATAGATTTTTAAATTAATCACAATTCTTATTTGTAACGATTCTTAATCGATTAAAAAAAATCTAAGATCCATTTTTAAACAAAAATAGCTTTTAATTTTTTAATATTTTTATTTTTATTTTATTTATTTTTTTAACTTTAATCTGTCCTTTCCAGCCACTCAGGGAAATTATATAGTTGATGTAGATTATCATATCTGCTGTCCAGATTTACTTTAGAAAAGAGAAGTGTTGGATACTTATCTTGTTGCCATATGTATTTATGATATTATTAAATGTTTGGGTAGAATTATTATTTTTATTTTTAAATTGTGGGGTTTAAAAACATATATAAAATAGATTTTTGAATTAATCGCAGTTCTTATTTGTAACGATTCTTAATCGATTAAAAAAAATCTAAAATCCATTTTAAAACAAAATTAGCTTTTAATTTTTTAATGTTTTTATTTTTATTTTTTTATTTTTTTTACCTTTAATCTGTCCTTTCCAGCCTCTCAAGGAAATTATATAGTTGATGTAGATTATCATATCTGCTGTCCAGATTTACTTTAGAAAAGAGAAGTGTTGGATACTTATCTTGTTGCCATATGTATTTATGATATTATTAAATGTTTGGGTAGAATTATTATTTTTATTTTTAAATTGTGGGGTTTAAAAACATATATAAAATAGATTTTTGAATTAATCGCAGTTCTTATTTGTAACGATTCTTAATCGATTAAAAAAAATCTAAAATCCATTTTAAAACAAAATTAGCTTTTAATTTTTTAATGTTTTTATTTTTATTTTTTATTTTTTTTACCTTTAATCTGTCCTTTCCAGCCTCTCAAGGAAATTATATAGTTGATGTAGATTATCATATCTGCTGTCCAGATTTACTTTAGAAAAGAGAAGTGTTGGATACTTCTCTTGTTGCCATATTTGTTTATGATATTATTAAATGTTTGGGTAGAATTATTATTTTTATTTTTAAATTGTGGGGTTTAAAAAAAATATAAAATTGATTTTTGAATTAATCGCAATTCTTATTTTTAACGATTCTTAATCGATTAAAAAAAAAATCTAAAATCCATTTTAAAACAAAAATAGCTTTTAATTTTTTAATGTTTTTATTTTTATTTATTTTATTTTTTTTACCTTTAATCTGTCCTTTCCAGCCACTCAGGGAAATTATAAAGTTGATGTAGATGATCATATCTGCTGTCCAGATTTACTTTAGAAAAGAGAAGTGTTGGATACTTTTCTTGTTGCCATATTTGTTTATGATATTATTAAATGTTTGGGTAGAATTATTATTTTTATTTTTAAATTGTGGGGTTTAAAAAAATATATAAAATAGATTTTTGAATTAATCGCAATTCTTATTTGTAACGATTCTTAATCGATTAAAAAAAATCTAAAATCCATTTTAAAACAAAAATAGCTTTTAATTTTAAAATTGTTTTATTTTTATTATTTTTTTTTTTTTTACCTTTAATCTGTCCTTTCCATCCACTCAGGGAAATTATATAGTTGATGTAGATTATCATATCTGATGTCCAGATTTACTTTAGAAAAGAGAAGTGTTGGATACTTCTCTTGTTGCCATATTTATTTATGATATTATTAAATGTTTGGGTAGAATTATTATTTTTATTTTTAAATTGTGGGGTTTAAAAAAATATATAAAATAGATTTTTGAATTAATCGCAATTCTTATTTGTAACGATTCTTAATTGATTAAAACAAATCTAAAATCAATTTTAAAACAAAAATAGCTTTTATTTTTTTAATGTTTTTATTTGTATTTTTTTATTTTTTTTTACCTTTAATCTGTCCTTTCCAGCCACTCAGGGAAATTATATAGTTGATGTAGATTATCATATCTGCTGTTCAGATTTACTTTAGAAAAGAGAAGTTTTGGACACTTCTCTTGTTGCCTTATTTGTTTATGATATTATTAAATATTTGGGTAAAAAAAAATAATAAAAAAAAGTAGGGGTTTTAAAATATATATATATATATTTTCGAATTAATCACAATACTAATTTGTAACAATTCTTAATCGATTAAAATTAAAATTAGAATTTTTATTTTTATTTTTTATTTTATTTTTACCTTCAATCTCTCCTTTCCAGCTGCTCAGGGAAATCATACAGTTGATGTAGATGATCATATATGCTGTTCAGATTTACTTTAGAAAAGAGAAGTGTTGGATACTTCTATTGTTGCCTTATTTGTTTTTGATATTATTAAATGTTTTGGTAGAATTAAATTTAAAAAATTAAAAAATTAAAAAAACAAGTAATACATAAATGTAATAGAGCTGTTTATGTGTTTTATGGAGAAATGTAGTTAATCATAGAACTGGCACCCGATGTTATTCAAAAGGATTGATTTTAAATCGAGAATCGTTCTGAATCGAGAATTGATTCTGAATCGAATCGTTACCCACAAGAATTGAATTCAATCGTGTGGTGCCCAAAGATTCACCACCTAGTACACAGTATTTCAGAACATTTGGCATTGGTGTTTGGTTTCTTACCCACTGGTGACATCTCGGGGACGGTGGCCCGATACGGTCCCTCCAGGAACTTTGGCTCATTGTCGTTGATGTCCTGCACCTTGATCACGAACTCGGACTCCGGCTCCAGGGGCCTGTCGGTGTTGAGGTCGACGGCCTGGGCGCGCAGCGTGTAGTAAGGCCTCTCCTCCCGGTCCAGGCTCCTTAAGGCATGGATGTCCCCCGTCGTCTGGTCAATTGTGAAAATAGAGCCGGCCCCTTCCCCCGAGAGAGTGTACTTCACCTCGCTGTCGCCCTTATCCAGGTCGGTGTGCAGCTGCGGGAGACGAAACACGGGAAAGAAGACGGGTTGAGCGCAAACGACGACACAGATAATGATGAGACTGGAGCACTTCTGGGGGAGGAGCTGTCACGGACTGGATGGGGACGGTCGAGAGGACTCGGGAGCATCAAAAGCTCCGCAGACGCTAAGTCACCAGAAACGTAAAATGATCAGGCTGTCGGAATGTTCCGTTGACTAATGAGGATGAATCCCTCATGCATAATGCATGCCGGGATGAAACCACGGATCTGGTTCTCGCTAAGTGTGAGGCAGCTCGTGACAAAGCTGCACCAAAGTAGGAAGAACCGGAGTGACCTTAGACTTGAAACCTAGCCTGGTATCCTCCGTGTTGAACACTAATAAAAGCAGCGTTTGACTCAATCAAGGCGTCGTCTGCGGGTTCAAACCGCCCTGTTGTTGTCTCTCCCACGATGCTCTTGGAGCTACTTGATTATTTTTTTACAACACCGGCCTTTTTACTTCTTAACAACGGAAGGGATTAAGGGAAACTCCCAAGTCGGGTATGGACGGTAACAGTGGATTTATGGACGACATAGGTCCAACAAACCTTGTCTGTCTGCACACACACACACACACACACACACACACACACACACACACACACACACACACACACACATTATTTATTGTTTTGTGTTTATTTAGTATATGTTTGAGTGGACGTAGTAAGGATTTTGTGCGCGTCGTTGACTCCAGACCCGTCTAAGGAGGGAGAACCACACTTTCATTTATTTCGAAGTCAAGAAAAATAATCTCCGTATACACAATTCTAACAAAAAACATCACATATAAAACAATGTATTCATTTTTTTTAACAATATATATATATATATATATATATATATATATATATATATATATATATATATATACAGTTGCAAGCATGTACAAAACCCAAAACCAGTAAAGTTGGCACGTTGTGTAAATGGTAAATAAAAACAGAATACAATGATTGCAAATCCTTTTCAATTTATTTTCAATTGAATAGACTGCAAAGACAAGATATTATATTGTATTTAATGTTCGAACTGAGAAACATATTTTTTTGTGCAAATAATCATTAACTTAGAATTTAATGGCAGCAACACACTGCAAAAAAAGATGGCACAGGGGCATTTTTACCACTGTGTTACATGGCCTTTCCTTTTAACAACACTCAGTAAACGTTTGGGAACTGAGGAGACCAATTTTTTAAGCTTTTCAGTTGGAATTCTTTCCCATTTTTGCTTGATGTACAGCTTAAGTTGTTCAACAGTCCGGGGTGTCTGTTGTGGTATTTTAGGCTTCATTATGCGCCACACATTTTCAACGGGAGACAGGTCTGAACTACAGGCAGGCCAGTCTAGTATCCGCAATTTTTTACTATGAAGCCACGCTGTTGTAACACATGGCTTGGCATTGTCTTGCTGAAATAAGCAGGGGCGTCCATGGTAACGTTGCTTGGATGGCAACATATGTTGCTCCAAAACCTGTATGTACCTTTCAGTATTAATGGCGCCTTCGATCCCTCAGGCTGTACTGCATCAACAAGCGACATCAGTGTGTAAAGGATATCACCACATGGGTTCAGGAACACTTCAGAAACCCACTGTCAGTAACTACAGTTGGTCGCTACATCTGTAAGTGCAAGTTAAAACTCTTCTATGCAAGGCGAAAACCGTTTATCAACAACACCCAGAAACGCTGTCGGCTTCGCTGGGCCTGAGCTCATCTAAGATGGACTGATACAAAGTGGAAAAGTGTTCTGTGGTCTGACGAGTCCACATTTCAAATTGTTTTTGGAAACTGTGGACGTCGTGTCCTCCGGACCAAAGAGGAATAGAACCATCCGGATTGTTATAGGCGCAAAGTTGAAAAGCCAGCATCTGTGATGGTTTGGGGGTGCATTAGTGCCCAAGACATGGGTAACTTACACATCTGTGAAGGCGCCATTAATGCTGAAATGTACATACAGGTTTTGGAGCAACACATGCTGCCATCCAAGCAATGTTACCATGGACGCCCCTGCTTATTTCAGCAAGACAATGCCAAGCCACGTGCTACATCAACGTGGCTTCATAGTAAAAGAGTGCGGGTACTAGACTGGCCTGCCTGTAGTCCAGAACTGTCTCCCATTTAAAATGTGTGCCGCATTATGAAGCCTAAAATACCACAACAGAGATTGTTGAACAATTTAAGCTGTACATCAAGCAAGAATGGGAAAGAATTCCACCTGAGAAGCTTAAAAAATGTGTCTCCTCAGTTCCCAAACGTTTACTGAGTGTTGTTAAAAGGAAACGCTATGTAACACAGTGGTGAACATGCCCTTTCCCAACTACTTTGGCACGTGTTGCAGCCATGAAATTCTAAGTTACGGTAATTATTATTTGCAAAAAAAAATAAAAGTTTATGAGTTTGAACATCAAATATCTTGTCTTTGTAGTGCATTCAATTGAATATGGGTTGAAAAGGATTTGCAAATCATTGTATTCCGTTTATTTTTACATCTAACACAATTTCCCAACTCATATGGAAACAGGGTTTGTATATATGGATTGTGAATGATAGAAAAAATTAAAAAAAAATTATAAATGTGCCGGTAGTTTAAGGGATCATATAATAGATATGGAATGAGGATGTTCTTCACAGTAGTCAATGTACAACTTTGTATAGCCGTATAGGTTGTTTCCTTGTACACTTCTGAGAAAACAACTGTATGTTGACAAAAAAAAAAAAAAAACTTTAGAAAACACAGTTTTTTCTTTTTTTTTTTTGAGTCTTTCCTTGACCCTTGCACCGTCGGAACACAATAACAATATCTTACTCTTCTTGCATTCCTTCCTGGTGTTTATTTTTCAAGAGGACACTGCAGACCCTTTAAAACCTCCGAGCGCCGCTAATGAGAATTGAGTGCGATTTTTGTTCTGACTTTTGTTGCCCCATGTACCAAAAGAAAGACAATCATCCAACAGAAGCATCTTTTTGTTGCCTCAAAACAAAGCTCGGCAATTCTTTTGGGGCATTTCGGGCTGCCAGCAGTTTAGTTTAAGAGCCTCGTTGCCCCCGGGTGCTCCCCTGAAACGTGCGCTTGCAGGTTTGCAAGTTTTTAATAAAACACAATGTTTGTTGCGGTGGGGAACAGATTGTAGCGGGGGCGCCCGCGGGGAAGACTAACAATTTTTCAAGCTGTTCTTCATTTAGCATACGCACTTTTTCGGGGGGTTTCGGCGCTTTTTGCAGCCATTGCCGTAATGCATGGACTCGTTAGGACCTTTAATAGTCACATGAAACCACGTCACTTAATACCCAGACTTGGTGGAAGCTGTTGTTGCCTGCGGCTGCAAATGGACTGTTGCAACCACCAAGTTATAATTGTCTTCCCGTTTTACAATCAAACCAAGACAAGTGCAACATCTGTTGAGTCTTACGCAATTTGGTGGAAAATGGCTGCAACTCAGGCTCGTAAACGTCTCGCTGTTGACTTCAAGTTTGCCGTCATGGCTCAGGGCAAAATGTGCGATACAAACTGTTAGTTCTTGTATTGGGAAGTGACTCTAATTAGAAAGTAAGTCTCGTCATTACAGGAGTCGATGCCGATACCTGTGCAATTCCACATTTCTCAATATGTATTCGATATCACGATAAAAAAAAACTGAACCCATGTATTTTTAAATTTGTTACTTTATTGAAAACTGTATATTTTTGAAGATCACTGTGCTTTAACAGATGTTTGCATATGATTTAAAAAGCAGTATTGTCTGTTTAAAAGGGAACATTATCACAATTTCAGAAGGGTTAAAACCATTAAAAATCAGTTCCCAGTGGCTTATTTTATTTTTCGAAGTTTTTTTCAAAATTTTACCCATCACGCAATATCCCTAAAAAAAAGCTTCAAAGTGCCTGATTTTAACCATCGTTATATACACCCGTCCATTTTCCTGTTACGTCACATAGTGATGCCAACACAAACAAACACGGCGGATGGACAGCAAGGTATAGCGACATTAGCTCGGATTCAGACTCGGATTTCAGCGGCTTAAGCGAAATTAAAGAAGAAACTGAAGCTATTGAGCCATATCGGTTTGAACCGTATGCAAGCGAAACCGACGAAAACGACACGACAGCCAGCGACACGGGAGAAAGCGAGGACGAATTCGGCGATCGCCTTCTAACCAACGATTGGTATGTGTTTGTTTTTAAGTGTTGTAATGTTTTTAAGCTAAATTATTGGTAAACACAGTTTATGTGTTATAATTTACGTAAAACCGCGAGTAATGAATAAAGTTTTCATCAATTAATATATTCTGTAGACATACCCTCATCCGCTCTCTTTTCCTGAAAGCTGATCTGTCCAGTTTTGGAGTTAATGTCAGTAGGCCAGGGAAGCTAGGGTCGATATTCTTCTGTTGAGCATCTTCGGGGGCTTAAGGGACGGTGTGAGCCAAGACATCCAGGGGATTTAGCTCGCTCGTCTGCGGGAACAAACTGCCGCCATTGCTTGCCGTGTTACGGAGGTCCTTTGTCCCTGAATAGCTCACACACTCCAGCAGATTCAATGGGGGTCTGGCGGCAGATTTCTTTGACTTTATCGTTGGAAATGCATCTGCTTTGAGTGTCGCAGGATATCCACACGATATCCACACATTCTTGCCATCTCTGTCGTAGCATATCTTTCGTCGGTAAAGTGTGCGGAACAAACGACTGACCATTTTCGTCGGCTTTCCCCACACCCTCGTATTTTGAACAACATTCGTCCAATTTCTTGCCACTTTCGCATCTTTGGGCCACTGGTGCAACTTGAATACGTCCCTGTTCGTGTTGTTACACCCTCCGACAACACACCGACGAGGCATGATGTCTCCAAGGTACGGAAAACAGTCGAAAAAACGGAAAATAACAGCTGATTTGATTCGGTGTTTGTAATGTGTTTGAGAAAATGGCGGATTGCTCACGTTGTGACGTCATCACTCCGAGAGCGAATCATAGAAAGGCGTTTAATTCACCAAAATTCACCCATTTAGAGTTCGGAAATCGGTTAAAAAAATATATGGTCTTTTTTCTGCAACATCAAGGTATATATTGACGCTTACATAGGTCTGGTGATAATGTTCCCCTTTAAAGTAAGAGTGTCCAAAGTAAGGCCCGCATTTGGCCCACCGACGTCTTCATTTTTGTAACGACGTGGTCGCGTGATGTTCTCCCAGGATGCAGAAGGAAACAGGTGAGACAATGATGTATTCGCATAAATCATACAGGATACAAAACAAAAACAACTAGCGTGACGCTCGCACGGGAAGCAAAACTAAGGAAATAGTTAGCGCAAAAGCTTAGCAAAAACAAACAAACAGTCAAACAAAAGGCAAAGCTCAGCTCAGGAATCATAGGAATAGACGTCGTAACTTATTGCATAGAAGGAAATAAGACAGCCAGACAGTGTGTGGAGAAAGACAGGAATAAATAGCTCTCTGATTAGTGCCCGGGAGCAGGTGTGTGCGCCGAACACTAATCAGAGGCAGGTGAAACTAATTTGCACCCATGGCAACTAAAAGAAACCCAGGGGTGCACAAAACAGGAACTGAGGGAGTCAAAAAACTAAATAAACATGATCGGGGGCAAAGGATCCTGACAATTTTGGCCTGTTTAATAAGGAATCGTACCCACAGGAAAGCTGCATTAATTTTAATGCTGCTATTTTGTGGACAACATAAAGTAATTCAGGTCCATGACCTTTAATGGTGCTCTGAATAAAGTTGTGCACAGCATTTACTTATATGACCCAATGCAAACAACCTTCCCTAGTCATGGTGGGGAAAAAAATAGTCCAACCAACACGAAATGTCAACAGACTTGGTCACACATTATACAACCTGCTCGCTGAACTTTGTGGACATTATAAAAAAAAAAAAACGTCCATGCACCATAAAAAAAAAAAATCAACATTTCACCCACCTAAATCCAATACAAAACGTGATGAAAAAATGTTTAAACATTCCCCACACTTGCCAATATTTGGCGCATTTTAGCTGCTTGATAATTCTGATTGATTACAAAACTTTAAGGAGGTTGTCACGGAAGCAAAGAAGGTAGAAGTCAAACTTTCACATACTCTGAATATCCAATTATATCAATTATTAATTACATATCCATTATTTTTTATATGTACACTTATTATATGTACAGTATATATACAGTACAGGCCAAACGTTTGGTATGCTTTTTATTGTCAGTGCACAAGTACAACAAAATTAAATTTTCACCAAAAACCCGTTCAAGATTAGACAAGCATTGTACAGGAACAGAACAGGAACAGTGATGGGTCGCCACTTACGGCACATTGTAAAAGGTGGGAAAAACAAGTAGACTCTAGGGGAGGATGAGTAAAAAAAAAGTTGATCTCAGACTGGGCTTTAATGGGGTAGGGGCCACAGACTGGCCCCGGGGAAAAAACTTGATAGCCGATAAGCACATTTACACGTGTTGACACAGAAACCACAAGACTTGCAACAGGAGGGGATTTGGCAGGCATATGGCCCGGAGCTGCCAGCCACTAGGGGTGCTGCTTCGTTGTCCGTTATACCACGTGGGGTGAAGCAGTGGCAAAGGTGTGGGTTGGGCGTGGGGGTATGTGTGTATATGTTGCCATGGTCCATGGTGTGTGTGTTAATCCTGTAGGCCTGGAGTCACTCTGCATGTGGTGGCAAAGGAACAGAGTTTACCTTTCCAGGTGTTATTGACAGGGAAATAGTTTGTTTTGTCTTCGCCACACTGTCCCCGAGGGGAATCTTGAAGCAACGACCTTGCCACCTAGCAGCCAGGGAAACAATCAAGAATGGTTGTGTTTGAGTGAGCAAAAACAAATTTAAACGTTTTACACTAATTGTCTATTTCTGGTCTTCAAGTTAAAGTTAAAGTACCAATGATTGTCACACACACACGAGGTGTGGTGAAATGTGCATTTGACCCATCCCCTTGCTCACCCCCTGGGAGGTGAGGGGAGCAGTGGTCAGCAGCAGTGAGCAGCAGCGGTGGCTGCGCCCTCGAATCATTTTGGTGATTTAACCCCCAATTCCAACCCTTGATGCTGAGTGCCAAGCAGGGAGGTAATGGGTACCATTTTTATAGTCTTTGGTATGACTCAGCCGGGGTTTGAACTCACAATCTACCGATCTCAGGGGGCCACTGAGGCAGCTCAAATTCATCCTGCAGGGCAGACGGTCCGATATTATCACACATCACCAAAGTCTGACTGTCCACAGTTCTGCCCGCATCCTCCAATCATCTGTGGCAGCTTTGGGGTTCTTTGAATGGCTGCAATGCTTTCTTCAATCCTCAGATGTCCTGTTATCATGATTCCGAATAGGTAGATATCTTCAACGTCCTCGGTCGCCAGACACACTTCTTCTCCCAAGAGTCCAACAACAACCGTTCCAACAGGACAGACAGGTTCTCCTGAACCCAAGATCTTGTCAATTTGGTTGAGAGGTCCGTTGATCAATTGACTTGTTTAGATTTGGACAGCAGTGCAAAAGGACAGAACGAGACAAAGAGGCATACAGAGCAGACACAGAGAGGGGAGGGAGTGTGACCGCCTTTGCGGAGAGCCAAGAAATACGAGGCTTTACCTTCCTGGTGTAAAGCAGTGATGGTCAAAGTGTTGAAGAGAGTCTCGTAGCTGTGTTTTCTTAGCACTTATAGAAGTAGTTGCAATGTAAACTCCCTGGGCTTGTGGTGGCGAATCGGCACAGTTACTCGTGCAGTGAATACATTCATGACCACTTGTATTTGATTACCGAATAGATACATAACGCGACACGCACCTCCATTTCTTTTTTAATATGTACCGTATTTTTCGGACTATAAGGCGCAGTTAAAATCCTTTCATTTTCTCAAAACTTGACAGTGCGCGTTATAACCCGGTGCGCCTAACGTACGGAATAATTTTCGTTGTGCTGTTTTATTTGGTGCATGGTGAAATGATAAGTGTGACCAGTAGATGGCAGTCGCACATAAGAGATACGTGTAGACTGCAATATGACTCAAGTAAACAACACCAAAATGTTGTATGTTCCATTGAGAATGTAGAACATTACACACGGCGCTCAAAAATCTATCAAAATGTTTTAGCACGACTTTGGTAAGCTATGAAGCTGCACCGCTTGATGGATTGTACTGTGCTTCAACATATGAGTATGGTTTGTGTATAAGGTAAGACATACAGTATTATATGGCGTTTTTTTCCCCGCAATATTATGCAAAAGCAACTTTTCTTACCTTCTGGTACCTGCTGATCTGTACTTGGGATCTGCATAAGTCCTGAAAATGTGCGCGTGTCCACCTTTGTAGCCATTTCTATTATAAAGTAGTGTAAAGTTCTTACTTATATCTGTAAGTAAACTCGCCATGAAAGCGCTAAAACATACCGGTGTAGTGAGTTTACATTATTCACCCAAGGAACTTGAGTTATTAGAGAGTTCCTAGCCATAGTTCCTACCATGAATTGATTTACGTGGACCCCGACTTAAACAAGTTGAAACACTTATTCGGGTGTTACCATGCAGTGGTCAATTGTACGGAATATGTACTGTACTGTACAATCCACTAATAAAAGTTTCAATCAATCAATCAAAAATAGACCTGACTAGACCCGCTCATCAGCAGTGCACCTTTTAATCCGGTGCGCCCTATGGGCTGGAAAATACGGTACCGCTCCTTGCTAATTATAGCGACAACATTGGTAAAGTTTATCACAGATCATTTCTGCTACGTCTTATTCTCTGTATGAGGTGGGTTGTGAAGCAGTTAGGCCACGCCCCCCAGTTATGCTACACACTTCCATTATCATTTGTTTGTGAGCAAGGTTGAGCCGGAAGCGCCAAATCTGCATTCATCACAGACTTTCACGAATAAGTAAATATATGGAAAATATTTTTTTTCTTGAAAAAGTATTACTATGTACTGACAATATTAAAAAAAGAGCAGGTATCAATGTATGTTTTGCCTGTTGGTATAGATCAGGAGTCGGCAACCCAAAATGTTGAAAGAGCCATATTGGACCAAAAATACAAAAACAAATCTGTCTGGAGCCGCAAAAAATTAAAAGCCATATTACATACAGATAGTGTGTCATGAGATACAAATTGAATTAAGATGACTTAAAGGAAACTAAATGACCTCAAATATACCTAAAAACGAGGCATAATGATGCAATATGTACATATAGCTAGCCTAAATAGCATGTTAGCATCGATTAGCTTGCAGTCATGCAGTGACCAAATATGTCTGATTAGCACTCCACACAAGTCAATAATATCAACAAAACTCACCTTTGTGCATTCATGCACATCGTTAAAAGTTTGGTGGACAAAATGAGACAGAAAAAGAAGTGGCATAAAACACGTCCTAGAAAGTCGGAGAAAGTTGTATATGTAAACAAACTACGGTGAGTTCAAGGACCGCCAAAATTAGTAGGACAAAACGGCGCTCGCCAAATACTCGAATCAGTGAGGCATGTTTAATATAAACAGTGTGCTTTATAACAATTAGGGAGGTTTGCGTCATGTTTGTCCTCCTACGGAAACCATATTAAAACAAACAAAAACATTTTTTTACCCTCATCTTTTTCCATTTTTCATACATTTTTGAAAAAGCTCCAGAGAGCCACTAGGGCGGCGCTAAAGAGCCGCATGCGGCTCTAGAGCCGCGGGTTAACGACCCCTGGTATAGATACTTAGACAACACCATTACAAAGAAATTATTTGTCATTCTTCATTCAGGAGGAACAGTGTGGTTTTCGTCCTGGTCGTGGAACTGTGGACCAGCTCTATACTCTCGGCAGGGTCCTTGAGGGTGCATGGGAGTTTGCCCAACCAGTCTACATGTGTTTTGTGGACTTGGAGAAGGCATTCGACCGTGTACCCCGGGAAGTCCTGTGGGGAGTGCTCAGAGAGTATGGGGTAACGGACTGTCTGATTGTGGCGGTCCGCTCCCTGTACGATCAGTGCCAGAGCTTGGTCCGCATTGCCGGCAGTAAGTCGGACCCGTTTCCAGTGAGGATTGGAGGCCCCAAAATGCCCTTTGTCACCGATTCTGTTCATAACTTTTATGGATAGAATTTCTAGGCGCAGTCAAGGCGTTGAGGGTATCTGGTTTGGTGGCTTCAGGATTAGGTCTCTGCTTTTTGCAGATGACGTGGTCCTGATGGCTTCATCTGGCCAAGATCTTCAGCTCTCACTGGATTGGTTCGCAACCGAGTGTGAAGCGACTGGGATGAGAATCAGCACCTCCCAGTCCGAGTCCATGGTTCTCGCCCGGAAAAGGGTGGAGTGCCATCCGGGTTGGGGAGGAGATCTTGCCCCAAGTGGAGGAGTTCAAGTACCTCTGAGTCTTGTTCACGAGTGAGGGAAGAGTGGATCGTGAGATCGGTGCGGCGTCTTCAGTAATGCGGACGCTGTATCGATCCGTTGTGGTGAAGAAGGAGCTGAGCCGGAAGGCAAAGCTCTCAATTTACCGGTTGATCTACGTTCCCATCCTCACCTATGGTCATTAGCTTTGGGTTATGACCGAAAGGACAAGATCACGGGTACAAGCGGCCAAAATGAGTTTCCTCCGCCGGGTGGCGGGGCTCTCCCTTAGAGATAGGGTGAGAAGCTTTGTCATTCGGAAGGAGCTCAAAGTAAAGCTGCTGCTCCTCCACATCAAGAGAAGCCAGATGAGATGGTTCGGGCATCTGGCCAGGATGCCACCCGAACACCTCCATAGGGAGGTGTTTCGAGGAAGACCCAGGACACGTTGGGAAGACTATGTCTCCCGGCTGGCCTGGGAACGCCTCGGGATCCCCCGGGAAGAGCTGGACGAAGTGGCTGGGGAGAGGAAAGTCTGGGCTTCCTTGCTTAGGCTGCTGCCCCCGCGACCAGACATCGGATAAGCGGAAGAAGATGGATGGATGGATGGATTCTTCATTAGAATATATTGGTTTTAGAGCCAAGCTTTTGTTTATTTTTCAAACGAAATGTAAAAAAAAACAACTGTAATGATTTGTGTACCATGTCAGAACTCGGTATCACTCAGTCTGTACCGTATCGAATGTTCCGTACATCTGATTAGGAATACATGGAGCGTTATACCCACACCATCACTCATCAACAAATGACCTGAGGTGTGCCCGGAGTTGTTTTTAATATTAGAAAGGACAAGAAAAGGCGAAGCAAACCTGCAAATTGGCTCACAGGAACAGCAAATGGAAAAAGACAAAAAGAAACAGCACGTCGCCATATTAATTATAGAGCTAAAATAGACTAGCTCACATAAAAAAAAAAAAACATTAATTGAAACAATGAAAATCAAGTGTATCAAATGATTCATTAATTGGCAAACAGACGAGACTCACTATGGGAGAATAGTTATTTTATTTTTTTATTTTTGTAGCGGCAGAGACAGTAAATTAACCGAACTGTGTGTAAGTGGAATTGAAAAGATGGAGAGGCCGATAAGTGTATGTAAATCCGACAAAAGCAAACATGATTCACCGAGAGGCAGAGCCGCAGCTGCACATTCATCCACAGTAATGGCGCCAGCCTGTTTATTTTTCATGATTCACACCTTGTAACTCAGCCGCCAGTCGACTTGGCGCGCATAAGAAAAGCGAGAACAGGCGGTGGGAATTCAAAGGAGTGAATACACACTACCTACATTCAATATGCACTCTTTGCTCACGCTTGATTTATTGCTGTTGACTGCGTGCGTTGGTTGGCGTCACAGCAGGATGGATGCCTTTTTGTTGTTGGTGCAGTGGCGCTGTTTGCGGTGTACTCGCCGTCTTCCACCTTCAACGTACTCGAGGCGCTTTGACACGTCTGTCGCCTCCTGTTGACGTAGCATCGGGAGTGACTGGGGGTTCAATATTCAGTTCCTTCATTGTATGCCATGTCGCATGTCGATTGGTGGCGCCAATCCTCGCAATTTGGTCCAAAGCTCGCGACTTCCCCGCACATTTTGGCCAATCGGCGTCATTTTCCCCGATGGAGTTTGTCAACTGTCTAATCAAAATGTTTGTAACACTTGTAACTAGAGATGTCGGGTGAGGGAGGTTTTTTGGGTTGGTGCACTAATTGGTGCACTAATTGTAAGTGTATCTTGTGTTTTATATGTTGATTTAATAAAAAAAAAACAAACAAACAAAAAAAAAAACGATACCGATAATAAAAAAAACAACGATATCGATAATAAAAAAAAATGATACCGATAATTTCCGATATTACATTTTAACGCATTTATCGGCCGATAATATTGGCCTGCCGTTTTTTTTTGTTTTTTTTTTAATTAAATCAACATAAAAAACACAAGATACACTTACAATTAGTGCACCAACCCAAAAAACCTCCCTCACCCATTTACACTCATTCACACTCATTCACACAAAAGGGTTGTTTCTTTCTGTTATTAATATTCTGATTCCTACATTATATATCAATATATATCAATACAGTCTGCAAGGGATACAGTCCGTAAGCACACATGATTGTGCGTGCTGCTGGTCGACTAATATTACTAACATTTAACAGTTAATTTTACTAAATTTCATTAATTACTAGTTTCTATGTAACTGTTTTTATATTATTTTACTTTATTTTTTATTCAAAAAAATGTTTTAAATTTATTTATCTTATTTTATTTTATTAATTTTTTTCAAAAGTACCTTATCTTCACCATACCTGGTTGTCCAAATTAGGCATAATAATGTGTTAATTCCACGACTGTATATATCGGTTCATATCGATATCGGTAATTAAAAAGTTGGACAATAATCGGGATATTGGATATCGGCAAAAAGCCATTATCGGACATCCCTACTTGTAACACTATATTAACTATTTATTGTTCAAACCAGAATGGTCGTCCTCTCACATACTGTAGCTCAGACCTATTTCATTTTCATGTCTGCAGCGCTAAGACTTATGGGTAATGTAGAAAACCCCAAAACCAGTGAAGTTGGCACGTTGTGTAAATCGTAAATAAAAAGGATTTGCAAATCCTTTTCAAACTACAGTCAATTGAATAGACTGCAAAGACAAGATACTTAACGTTCGAACTGGTAAACCTTGTTGCTTTTTGCAAGTATTAGCTCATTTGGAATTTGATGCCTGCAACATGTTTCAAAAAAGCCGGCACAAGTGGCAAAAAAGACTGAGAAAGTTGAGGAATGCTCGTCAAACATTGATTTGGAACATCCCACAGGTGAACAGGCTAATTGGGAACAGGTGGGTGCCATGATTGGGTATAAAAGCAGCTTCCATGAAATACTCAGTCATTCACAAACAAGGATGGGGCGAGGGTCACCACTTTGTGAACGAATGCGTGAGCAAATTTAAGAACAACATTTCTCAACGAGCTATTGCAAGGAATTTTGGTTATTTCACCATCTAAGGTCTGGAATATAATCAAAATGTTCAGAGAATCAGGAGAAAAGCTGGAAACCAACATTGAGGCGGTACTGCATCAAAACGCGACATCAGTGTGTAAAAGATATCACCACATTGGCTCAAGAACACTTCAGAAAACCACTGTCAGTAACTACAGTTGGTCGCTACATCTGTAAGTGCAAGTTAAAACTACTATGCAGAGCGAAAGCCAGTTATCAACAACACCCAGAAATGTCGCCGGCTTTGCTGGGCCCAAGCTCATCTAAGATGGACTGATACAAAGTGCAAAAGTGTTCTGTGGTCTGACGAGTCGACATTTCAAATAGTTTTTGGAAACTGTGGACGTCGTGTCCTCCGGATCAAAAAGGAAAAGAACCATCCGGATTGTTATAGGCGCAAAAGCCAGCATCTGTGATGGTATGGGGGTGCATTAGTGCCCAAGGCATGGGTAACTTACACATCTGTGAAGGCACCATTAATGCTGAAAGGTAGAGATGTCGGCCGATAATATCGGCAGGCCGATATTATCGGCCGATAAATGCGTTAAAATGTAATATCGGAAATTATCGGTATCGTTTTTTTTAAATATCAGTATCGTTTTTGTTTTTTTGTTTTTTTTAATTTGTATTATTTTTTGTATTAAATCAACATAAAAAACACAAGATACACTTACAATTAGTGCACCAACCCAAAAAACCTCCCTCCCCCATTTACACCCATTCACACTCATTCACACAAAATGGTTGTTTCTTTCTGTTATTAATATTCTGGTTCCTACATTATATATCAATACATATCAATACAGTCTGCAAGGGATACAGTCCGTAAGCACACATGATTGTGTGTGCTGCTGGTCCACTAATAGTACTAACCTTTAACAGTTAATTTTACAAAATTTCATTAATTACTAGTTTCTTTGTAACTGTTTTAATATGGTTTTACTTTCTTTTTTATTCAAGAAAATGTTTTTAATTTATTTATCTTATTTTATTTGTATTTATTTTTTTAAAGTACCTTATCTTCACCATACCTGGTTGTCCAAATTAGGCATAATAATGTTTTAATTCCACGACTGTATACATCTGTTGATATCGGTATCGGTAATTAAAGAGTTGGACAATATCGGAATTTCGGATATCGGCAAAAAGCCATTATCGGACATCCCTACTGAAAGGTACACACTGGTTTTGGGTTTTGTAGTAAATAAGCATGTGTGCATCTTAGTTTACATGGATTTGTATATTTATTTATTTAAATTAAAGAGGCCCTATTATGCAAAACAGAGGTTTCTTACCTATTGGTGCCTGCTATATACAGTATGTCCCAAAAATGAGTAAAACATCAGTACAATATTTTTGTATCCCGATTTCTGTTGAAATAATGTGATCTTTTAGGATGGTAACAAACCATAAAAATCACAACTCTATTCAAAATTCTCTAACCTTTTGCAGCACATTTCTGAAAAAGCCGCCACAAATGCAGGCATTTTTAGACTGCAACAATCCCAACAAAAGTGTGACAATCGGGTCGGCAGACGGAACACCCCGGACGAAGCGTGCAGGGAGGAAATGATTTATTGGTATTAGAGATGTCGATAAATGCTTTAAAATGTAACATCGGAAATTATCGGTATCGGTTTTAAAATTATCGGTTTCAAAAAGTAAAATGTATGACTTTTTAAAACGCCGCTGTGTACACTGACATAGGGAGAAGTACATAGCGCCAATAAACCTTAAAGGCACTGTCACATACGGTTGTTCACACACGCAAGTGAATGCCATTCATACTTGGTCAACAGCCATACAGGTCACACAGAGGGTGGCCGTATAAACAACTTTAACACTGTTACAAATATGTGCCACACTGTGAACCCAAACCAAACAAGAACGACAAACACATTTCGGGAGAACATCCGCACCGTAACACAACATAAACACAACAGAACAAATACCCAGAATCCCTTGCAGCACTAACTCTTCCGGGACGCTACAATAACATCTACGGCTTTTGGAGCTCAGCGCACGACTGCGCACACAACAAGAAGGAGACGAAGCAGAAGAACGAAGAAGAGACATGGTGACGACGTGGAGTTAAAACTCAGAATTGTCAGTAATCCATGCCCTACATCGTCAAAATCATTGCAATCTACAATTCCCAGAATGCCAAGGTAAAATGGCCGGCAAAATGACTGATTGAAGGCACCTGAAAAGGAAGGAGCTTCAGTCAGACTCATTCACCAAACAAACTACATGGAAGGAAGAACAGCAAGCGGCCACAACCGCAAGATCCACTCAAGTTTCTCCAAACACACCAATGGTCGGTGAATATGCTTCATTTGATGACGATCAAAATGCTTTGTTTGATATGCTTAACTTGAACCTGCAAGCTTGTTCATTTGCTTACTGAACTACCCTAATTTGTTTGTTCAAACAGCTGGGTTCAAGTTGAATTACTGCATTACATTTTGAACATTGATTGCATACGGTGTTTGACCAGTTTAAAGCTCACGTAAAAGTTTAAAGCTTAAGTTAAAATGGTTTAAGCTTAAGTTAAAATAGCAAATGGTTGAAGTTAAAAGGTTTAAAGTCAATGCTTATGGTTTAATGTTTAAAGATAGAAGTATAGATTAATACAAAGTTAAATGATACATTCATGTTTAACTCTTGCTAAAAGTTAAAATATTATTATATAGAAAGTTTAAAACATTATTTAGAGGTTTAGAAGCATTTGTGAAACATTGTTTGAAAATACCTGTGTAACCAGAAACATCTCAGTTTCTGTGGTTTAAAGGTTTACAACCTGCTGATAATTTTGAAGATCAACTAAAATTAAAGGCCTACTGAAACCCACTACTACCGACCACGCAGTCTGATAGTTTGTATATCAATGATGAAATCTTAACATTGCAAGACATGCCAATACGGCCGGGTTAACTTACTAAAGTGCAATTTTAAATTTTGCGCGAAATATCCTGCTGAAAACGTCTCGGTATGATGATGATGCCTGCGCGTGACATCACGGATTGTAGAGGACATTTTGGGACAGCATGGTGGCCAGCTATTAAGTCGTCTGTTTTCATCGCAAAATTCCACAGTATTCCGGACATCCGTCTTGGTGAATCTTTTGCAATTTGTTCAATGAACAATGGAGACAGCTAAGAAGAAAGCTGTAGGTGGGAAGCGGTGTATTGCGGCAGGTGTTGTGCCGGATAACGCACCCCCGCCGTAGAATGCACCCCCTGACTGTTGTGCCGGATAACACAGCCGGTGTTTCATTGTTTACATTCCCGGAAGATGACAGTCAAGCTATACCATTGGCCTGTGGAGAACTGAGACAACAGAGACTCTTACAAGGAGGACTTTGAGTTGGATACGCAGACGCGGTACCGTGAGTACGCATGCAGCTGTGGCTTCCAAACATTTGATCGCTTGCCTGTATGTGCGTGCCGCTATGTGCATGTCACGTATGTAACTTTGGGGACTTTGGGGATATATATGTGCTGTATGAACTTTGGGGAGGTGAACGGTACTTTGGGCTGTGGGATTGAGTGTGTTGTGCAGGTGTTTGAGTTGTATTGGCGGGTTATATGGACGGGAGGGGGGAGGTGTTTGTTATGCGGGATTAATTTGTGGCATATTAAATATAAGCCTGGTTGTGTTGTGGCTAATAGAGTATATATATGTCTTGTGTTTATTTACTGTTTTAGTCATTCCCAGCTGAATATCAGGTCCCACCCGCCTCTCACAGACAGCATCTTCCCTATCTGAATTGCTTCCACTGCCCTCTAGTCCTTCACTCTCACTTTCCTCATCCACAAATCTTTCATCCTCGCTCAAATTAATGGGGAAATCGTCGCTTTCTCGGTCCGAATCGCTCTCGCTGCTGGTGGCCATGATTGCAAACAATGTGCAGATGTGAGGAGCTCCACAACCTGTGACGTCACGCTACTCGTCGACTACTTCCGGTACAGGCAAGGCTTTTTTATCATAGACCAAAAGTTGCAAACTTTATCGTCGATGTTCTCTACTAAATCCCTTCAGCAAAAATATGGCAATATCGCAAAATGATCAAGAGTGGCACATAGAATGGACCTGCTATCCCCGTTTAAATAAGAAAATCGCATTTCAGTAGGCCTTTACACCAACAAAGCTTCAATTTGGAAAAAATAAAAGTTGATCAATTGGAAATCGTGAGTTGTCCGTGGGTCCTTTTTGGAGTAGAAGAGTGGAACTTAACAGTTACAAATATGCGCCACACTGTGAACCCACACCAAACAAGAATGACAAACACATTTCGGGAGAACATCCGCACCGTAACACAACATAAACACAACGGAACAAATACCCAGAACCCCTTGCAGCACTAACTCTTCCGGGACGCTACAATATACCCCCCCGCCCACCTCAACATCCTCATGCTCTCTCAGGGAGAGCATGTCCCAAATTCCAAGCTACTGTTTTGAGGCATGTTAAAAAAAAATAATGCACTTTGTGACTTCAATAATAAATATGGCAGTGCCATGTTGGCATTATTTTCCATAACTTGAGTTGATTTATTTTGGAAAACCTTGTTACATTGTTTAATGCATCCAACGGGGCATCACAACAAAATTAGGCATAAAAATGTGTTAATTCCACGACTGTATATATCGGTATCGGTTGATATCGATACCGGTAATTAAGAGTTGGACAATATCGGAATATTGGATATCGGCAAAAAAGCCATTATCGGACATCTCTAATTGGTATGAATCATGCAGGAGCAAACAAAAACATGCCAATAGCATGGGAGGCTAGCGCGGGAGCTAGCATAACTAACTAGGAATCAAAACTAACCGTCGTTAACCGTTGCTTGTAGCAAACGAGGAAGCCAGACAGTGTGTGGCGAACAACGTGAATAAATAGCTCTCCGATTATTGCCTGGTAGCAGGTGAGCATCGCAGACACTAATCAGAGGAAGCTGCAACCAATCAGCACCCATGGTAGCTGAAACACAAACCCAGGGGTGCAGAAAACAGAACTGAGGTAGTCAAAACTAAGACGAAAACATGATCCGGGCAACCGATCATAACAAAAAGCCTGCGAAATCCTAGAGGGACTGTGCAAACAGTACTTCAAACAAAACATTGTCAAAAGCAAAGATCCTTTTTGGAGTAGAAGAGTGGAACTTAACAGTTACAAATATGCGCCACACTGGGAACCCACACCAAACAAGAATGACAAACACATTTCGGGAGAACATCCGCACCGTAACACAACATAAACACAACAGAACAAATACCCAGAACCCCTTTCCAGGCGTGATCCGGCTCCTTGTTAGGAGCCTGACTCCATGATGAATGTCGCCGGACCAACGCCTGAAATAAAAGTTAATGGCGGCCATTCATCTGTTCTGACAAAAAAAAAAATACATACAGTATGTTTTCTCATGTTTAATGGACTTTTCTCCTGAAAAGTGCAGCTCATATTTCCATACAGTAATGCCCCCGATCAGTATCACTTGTCCGCACCTTGACATTGATGTGTTACGTCGTCGGTGGGGTGAAAATAACCTGGCCGACGTTGCTTAATCAAGTGTGATATGAGAAAAAGGAATCGGCCGATCAATAACAGTCGCGTGTGCTAATGTCACAGAGCGATAAAAAGCCTGCAGCCATTTGGGTGATTGACCTCGGAGGGCATGTTGTCAACAAAATGCAAACAGCATCAACAAAAGTGCGCCTGTCGGGGGTTTATATCGCACGTTTACGACAACAACACGGCCAGCTATCGGTTCATCTTTTCAATTTTCATGTACAGATAGCATGTACGGTACACATTGTCAGCGCCCTGGCGTATGTTGCTTTCACGTCCACATTCTCCCGCCATAGCCTGACCGTGACACAGCCCCAGATAGCGGGCTGTCATCAACCGAGAAATGTCCCCGCGAACCGATATCGATCAGCTATAATAACCTCCCTGAGTCGTCCTGACATGGAGCTTCTCCCCCCGCTCGCTTGTACTGTACTGTCAGCGAGCGAGCTGGCTCCGGGACGGAGAAGCGTCAAGGAAAATGCGAGTCAGGACGAACAAACGGTGTGAGCGCTAATAGAAGTCACAATCGCGTCAATCAGTGAATTACGGTTGAATTAGATAACTCGTACATTCAAGAGTTCTGTGCGCTGAGCACAGGCATACTTGCCAACCTTGAGACTTCCGAATTCGGGAGATGGGGGGCAAGATTTGAGGTGCAGGCAGCATACCCCTTCCCCTTCGAGCTGTCCTGGATGAAATGAAATTCTTTTTTCCAATCATTTTGGAACTTGCCAACCCTCCCGATATTTTCCGGGAGACTCCCGAATTTCAGTGCCACTCCCGAAAAGACAACCATTCTCCCGGATTTCTCCCGATTTCCAGCCGGACTTAAGGCACGCCCCATCCAGATCCGTGCGGACCTGAGTGAGGACAGCCTGTCGTCACGTCCGTTTGGCCAACCATATAGTAACCACAGAACACTATACCGTATAGTGTTCTGTACCGTATAGTGTTCTGTGGTTCCAAAAAGTAACCACAGAACACAGAACACTATACCGTATAGTGTTCTGTGGTTCCAAAAAGTAACCACGGAACACTATACCGTGTAGTGTTCTGTGGTTCCAAAAAGTAACCACGGAACACTATACCGTGTAGTGTTCTGTGGTTCCAAAAAGTATCCACGGAACACTGTACCGTGTAGTGTTCTGTGGTTCCAAAAAGTATCCACGGAACACTGTACCGTGTAGTGTTCTGTGGTTCCAAAAAGTATCCACGGAACACTGTACCGTGTAGTGTTCTGTGGTTCCAAAAAGTATCCACGGAACACTGTACCGTGTAGTGTTCTGTGGTTCCAAAAAGTAACCACGGAACACTGTACCGTGTAGTGTTCTGTGGTTCCAAAAAGTAACCACGGAACACTGTACCGTGTAGTGTTCTGTGGTTCCAAAAAGTAACCACGGAGCACTGTACCGTGTAGTGCTCTGTGGTTCCAAAAAGTAACCACGGAACACTGTACCGTGTAGTGTTCTGTGGTTCCAAAAAGTATCCACGGAACACTGTACCGTGTAGTGTTCTGTCGTTCCAAAAAGTAACCACGGAACACTGTACCGTGTAGTGTTCTGTGGTTCCAAAAAGTAACCACGGAACACTGTACCGTGTAGTGTTCTGTGGTTCCAAAAAGTAACCACGGAGCACTGTACCGTGTAGTGTTCTGTGGTTCCAAAAAGTAACCACGGAGCACTGTACCGTGTAGTGCTCTGTGGTTCCAAAAAGTAACCACGGAACACTGTACCGTGTAGTGTTCTGTGGTTCCAAAAAGTAACCACGGAACACTGTACCGTGTAGTGTTCTGTGGTTCCAAAAAGTAACCACGGAACACTGTACCGTGTAGTGTTCTGTGGTTCCAAAAAGTAACCACGGAACACTGTACCGTGTAGTGTTCTGTGGTTCCAAAAAGTAACCACGGAACACTATACCGTATAGTGTTCTGTGGTTACTTTTTGGTTGGCCGACGGTTTACGTTGTATTGCGCACCCTGATGGCAAGTGTGGGAGTCGGTTCTGAAGTATGAAGTAAAGAGACGTAACTTTTTCACCTCGCCTGGTTATTGACTCCAGCCCAGAATATTACACTGCCCATACCTACGCTCCTTCAAAGGCTGTGCTACTGGCTGCAAAGCATTGCACTTTCAAATACAACAATGAATAGAGGAGTGTTGTGTGTATATGTGTAAATAAATGAACACCGAAAGTCAAGTATTTATTTTATTTATATATATATATATATGTATATATATATATATATATAAGAAATACTTGAATTTCAGTGAATTCTAGCTATAAATATACTCCTCCCCCATTAACCCCGCCCACCCCGACCCCGCCCACCTCAACCTCCCCCAAATCTCCCGAATTTGGAGGTCTCAAGGTTGGCAAGGATGCTCGTCATCGCCATGTCTCTTCTTCATTCTTCTGCTTCGTCTCCTTCTTGTTGTGTGCGCAGTCGTGCACTGAGCTCCAAAAGCCGTAGATGTTATTCTAGCGTCCCGGAAGAGTTAGTGCTGCAAGGGATTCTGGGTATTTGTTCTGTTGTGTTTATGTTGTGTTACGGTGCGGATGTTCTCCCGAAATGTGTTTGTCATTCTTGTTTGGCGTGGGTTGACAGTGTGGCGCATATTTGTAACAGTGTTAAAGTTGTTTATTCGGCCACCCTCCGTGTGACCTATATGGCTGTTGATCAAGCTCATAACCACATGCTGCCTCGGTGTCGACAGGAGAGGTTCAAACCTAGGGAGAGTCCCTATGACATCAGAGGTTCAGCTGTCTTTCAGAGAGCAAACATAAGAACAAGCCTAAAAAGTAGATGTGTTTCTGTCAGGGGGGTTCAACTTGGATGATTCCTTAAAATGTTCCAGTTCCATTCACACATTTAAAAAACACTTCAAGACCAATGTCTTGGAAACATATATCACTCTTGAATCAACACAGTAGTTAATACTATGATCAATGTTAATTAAAAACTAAATGTGGGATAGAAAAAATAATGGAAGTATAATTGTTTGTATACAGTATATAATTGGTGCAAATGTTGGATATTCACATGCCTTTACTATGTATATAATTGAACAGTATTTATGTTGTGTACAATGTGTATTAATAATATGTTGTGAAAAGAAAATTTCATAATTTTTGGAAGCTCATCTTGTATTTGACTTTGTTTATAGGGTTAGACGCAATAAGTGTTCAACTTCAGCCTGAACCCGAAAGGGTTTAGGCTGTTGTTTTAATTTATGAATGTATAACTGTTTGTTTATGTAAAACTGTTTGTTTATTTTGTTGACCATTGACCGAAGAAATAAATACTATACTATACTATACTAAGTATGCATTGCATTCACGTGTGTGTGAGTGGGGGTAGCGGGGGGTCTATTTTGTAGCGTCCCGGAAGAGTTAGTGCTGCAAGGGGTTCTGGGTATTTGTTCTGTTGTGTTTACGTTGTGTTACGGTGCGGATGTTCTCCCGAAATGTGTTTGTCGTTCTTGTTTGGTGTGGGTTCACAGTGTGGCGCATATTTGTAACAGTGTTAAAGTTGTTTATACGGCCACCCTCAGTGTGACCTGTATGACTGTTGACCAAGTATGGCTTGCATTCACTTGTGTGTGTGAAAAGCCGTAGATATTATGTGACTAGGCTGGCATGCAAAGGCAGTGCCTTTAAGATTTATTGGCGCTCTGTACTCCTCCCTACATCCGTGTACACAGCGGCGTTTTAAAAGGTCATACATTTTACTTTTTGAAACCGATACCGATAATTTTGAAACAGATACCGATGATTTCCGATATTACATTTTAAAGCATTTATCGGCCGATAATTTCGGCAGTCCGATATTATCGGACATCCCTACCCTCAATTCTTCCCCAAAAGCGGATTAACTCGCTGGAATATAAAGACAATAAAACGTACATCCATAAATGTGGATGCATATGCAAAAGTGCAATATATTTATCTGTACAGTAATCTATTTATTTAATTATGCACCTTACTGCTCTTTTATCCTGCACTACAACAAGCTAATGTAACAATATGTTGTTCTTATCTGTACTGTAAAGTTCAAATTTGAATGACGATAAAAGGAAGTCTAAGTGTAATAAATACCTCTCAAAATTATATAATTCATGTCACCACATGACCACGGCTGGGGAAATACGACACAACACACTAGCACACTACTGGGGATTAAACCACCTCAACAGTGTACAAAAACCGGCTATTTTTCGGCGCATTTAAAAATGTATCAACCTGCATCAGCAAATTAACACATATCTTACGTGGTAGTGTAGAAATTAGAATATTTGTAAAAAAAAAAAACATTAAGTGTGAAATAAAAAAGAAATAAAATATTTGAACTCATAATTTGTAGCACCCATCCGATGACGTATACGCCAGTGGTACCGCTCATAGTTAGTTGACTCGAGTGGAAGTGGCGGGCAAACCATTTCACGGTCTATGACAGCTTTGCTAGCTTTCGGGGTCGGCCAACCTCTTTAAATAACCTTCTTGAAAATGGCCTTGCAGATATTGCTGGGTATTGTCGCCAAACAGCTCAATTTTTGTTTAATCTGACTTCACATGCACAAAGATAAGACTTTCTGGAGGAACGTTCTGTGGTCAGATGAAACAACCTTTTAGCTGTTTGGCCACAATACCCAGCAATATGTTTGGAGGAGAAAAGGTGAGGCCTTTAATCCCAGGAACACCACACCTACCGTCAAGCATGGTGGTGGTAGTATTAAACTCTGGGCCTGTTTTGCTGCCAATGGAACTGGTGCTTTACAGAGAGTAAATTGGACAATGAAAAAGGGAGGATTACCTCCAAATTCTTCAGGACAATCTAAAATCATCAGCCCAGAGGTTGGGTCTTGGGCGCAGTTGGGTGTTCCAATAGGACAATGACCCCAAACACACGTCAAAAGTGGTAAAGGAATGGCTAAATCAGGCTAGAATTAAGGTTTTAGAATGGCCTTCCCAAAGTTCTGACTTAAACGTGTGGACAATGCTGAAGAAACAAGTCCATGTCAGAAAACCAACAAATTTAGCTGAACTGCACCAATTTTGTCAAGAGGAGTGGTCAAAAATTCAACCAGAAGCTTGTGGATGGCTACAAAAAGCGCTTTTTTGCAGTGAAACTTGCCAAGGGACATGTAAGCAAATATTAACATTGCTGTATGTATACTTTTGACCCAGCACATTTGCTCACATTTTCAGTAGACCCATAATAAATCCATAAAAGAACCAAACTTCATGAATGTTTTTGTGACCAACAAGTATGTGCTCCAATAACTCTATCACAAAAAAATAAGAGTTGTAGAAATTATGGGTAACTCAAGACAGCCATGACATTATGTTCTTTACAAGTGTATGTAAACTTTTGACCACAACTGTATATCTGCCACCTACAATGCTCAGCGTTATGTGCGAACATGTGTGTTGACTTTTATGTTAGTTGCATTTTTTTTTTTTTTTTTTTTTTTGCACCATGACTAGGGACGGTTGTTTGGACTGTGTCATATAAATGAATGCTGTGCTATTGTTTCAGACTACTTTCAACGGTCATTGATCTGATTTACTCACATTGTCCACAAGACGACCGCAAATATGTAGCATTCAGAAACCGTATTTAAGATTAATTTGAAAGCAGCTCATGGTGCGACGCTTTGTAGAACTCATGGTGTCTCGCGGGTCAAATTACCCCTAATTCAGTGTGTCCCGGTCAGTGTTCGGAAATTACTTTAAAAAGGTAATGCATTACAGTTACTCGTTACTTCCCCAAAAAAGTATTTCAATTACTGACTGAATTATTATTAATAACATGGGGGATTAATTATTGCGTTACCTTTTTTAACTTTGATATACTGTAACTGGTGTATGCAATTGAGCGATGTTTCATGAGAGAAGAGTGCGCGAGTGTGTAAATTGGTTATGTAACGCCGTTTTTCTAAATACCTTTTGTCTAGCAGAGTAAGATGCTGATTCAGCCTCGAGACTTTCCTGCTTTCAAAAAACTGTTATAAAAAAAGTCAAAATCCACCATCGCATTGAGATGTGAGGAATATTCTGTTGCGACACGTTTAGCTTCTTTCCCAGCAGAGAAGGAGTTAATAAGCGGGCCCTTTCAGACCCGTCGTGGAAGTAAACCTGATTGGTCAGGGTTCCCGCTCTCATTCCAGGGCGACCATGCGACTGCACCATCGTTACGCGGCGCCGCTGCCTCCCATACGCATTCCTGAGAGGTGCGGCGTATAATCCTGGACCGCTGAAATCCAATTACAGCATTTTCTACAGAGGCTGCATACATTCTGCACTAAAATCACTCAAATTAATCGATATGCACCACTTGTGCATGGCTGATGAGGGGCCATGTGCAGTGCACGTCATGCGTGGAGCACGGGCCGACGCCCACTTCTTGCAAGACGCAATAAATATGGATGCCACGTTTGCATCTGGCACACAAGTATAGCATGGAGAATCCTGCACACACATTGGGAAGATACAGGAAGTGAGGAGAAATGTGGAGTTACGATGCGATACCATGTGACGCTGTACGACACAGGGCAAGTGACGACGATGCACGATACAATACGATTCCGTGGGATTTAGATGTGATGTAGTCCAATTAAAATGTGGTACGATACGATCCATGTCGAGTGATATGATTCGATTCATTCCATCCTAGTCAGTTTTATCGTATCGAATCTGAATCAAAGTGAACTGATATCGGGATCGGAGTTGACCCAATCATCTCATATCACATTAGAATTCTGATTGGAGTGAATCGACTCATATCAAACGGGTATCACCGAAGTGAATGATATTTCAACGGATCATACCGTATCACATCTTAATTGAATCATATCCTATACTGCACATCGACTTGTTTTGTGTTGTACCGTATCGCATCTTATTTGGAGTGAATCATATTTACATTGGATCACTTGATGCTATGACTAAAATGTGTTGTATCATGTTGTATCACAGCGTATGTCATCGTCCTTGGTGTGAATCATATTGTTTTTATCATACTGTATTGCACCGTAATTGGAGGGAATATATTGTATAACATCATATGAATACATTGTTTCAAATTGTGGCATATATCGTCCTGTTTTGTATCGTGCTGTATCGCTCCTTAACAGGAATTAATCAAATATTGTATCACCTTATACTGCTCGTAAATTGTATTTTCATATCGTACTGTATTGCACCTTAAATAGAGTTAGTCCTGTATAGTATCGGGTCATACTACTCCTTTATCGTATTTTTTTTCATATAATATGATATCACATCTTAGGTGGAGAGAATCATATCCATCCATCCATCCATTTTCTACCGCTTATTCCCTTTCTGTGTTTAATATCGTAGTGAAGTGAATCGTGTGTCGTATCACCTCATACGATGAGTCCATTGTGTTGTATCACATTGTATCACCAGTATATCATACCTTCCGCGTATAACATCGTACTGTATCACATCTTTATTTGGAGTGAGTCGCATCATATCACGCTGTACAGTATCGCAGCTGAATCAGAATTAATTATTTTCTCATGCAATGGCAGCGTTTCAAATCGTTATGGATTGTCGTATCATTTTGTGTCCACCGTGGCGCATTTTTATTGGATATAATCCTATCATACTGTACTAAATCGTATTGCACCATATCAAATCGTAATTGTAGTGCATCTTATTGTACTGTATCGCATCTTGATTGGACTGAATCTTATTCTATCACATCTTCATTGAACTGAATCTTATCGTATCGGATTGAATCTTATTGTATGGTATCAGATTGAATCCTATCGCACCATATCAAACCTTAATCAATTGAATCTTATTGTACCGCATCGCAATTTAATTGGACTGAATTTAATTCTTTCACAACTTGATTGAACTGGATCTTTTCGTACCGTATCGGATTGAATCTTATCGTATCACATCTTGATCAGATCGAATCTTATTGTACCGTATCAAATCTTAATTGGAGTTAATTTTATGGTATCATATCGCAGCGTATCACAACATAATTGAATGCAATTGTCCTTTCCTGTATCACATCTTAATTGGACTGAATTATGCATCATACCGTATCACATCATACGACAAGTAAGTGGTGTTGTATCACATCTATGGTGGAGTACATCATATGTATTGTTTAACTTTAATATCATTTTTGTGGCATCTTAATTAAAGTGAATCATATACTCTATCACCTCTAATTATGGGTAAAAATATAGTGTTGTCTCGTATCACAGCATATCACATATTCCGTGTTTAATATCATACTGTATTACATCTTAGTTAAGTTAATCGTATGTCGTATCACCTCATACTGTGAATGCATTGTGTTGTATCGCCAGCATAGCATACATTCTGTGTATAATATCGCACTGTATCACGTATTTATTTGGAGTGAGTCGCATCATATCATGCTGTACAGTATCGTAGATGAATCAGAATGAATACTTCTGTCATGCAATTGCAGAATTTGAAATCGTCATGGATTGTCGTATCATATCGTGTCACCGTGGTACATTTTAATTGGATAGAAACTGTATCGGATTGAATCGTATTGTACCATATCAAATCGTAATTGTAGTGAATCTTATCGTACCATATCACACCTTAATCGATTGAATCTTAATGTACCGTATCGCATTTTAATTGGACTGAATCTTACTCTATCACAACTTGATCGAACTAAATCTTATCGTACCGTATCGGATTGAATCTTATCGTATCACATCTTGATCAGATTGAATCTTGTTATACCGTATCAAATCTTAATTGGAGTTAATCTTATGGTATCATATTGCAGTGTAACACAGCATAATTGAATGAAATTGTCCTTGTATCACATCTTAATTGGAGTGAATTATGTATCTTACCGTATCACATCATACGACAAGTAAGTTGTGTTGTATCGCTGTGTATCACATCTATGGTGGAGTACATCATATGTATTGTTGAATATCATATTGTGTGGCATCTTAATTGAAGTGAATCATATACTGTATCACCTCTTATTATGGGTACAAAAAATTGTTGTATCGTCTTGTATCACAGCATATCACATATTCCGTGTTTAATATCGTACTGTATTACATCTTAGTGAAGTTAATCGTATGCCGTATCACCTCATACTATGAGTGCATTGTGTTATATCGCATTGTATCACCATCATATCATACCTTCCGTGTATAACATTGTACTGTATCACATCTTTGTTTGGAGTGAGTCGCTTTATATCATGCTGTACAGTATCGCAGCTATATCACAATGAATACTTTTGTCATGCAATAGCAGCATTTAAAATTGTCATGGATTTTTGTGTAATATCGCATCACCGTGGCACATTTTAAATGGATATAATCCTATCGTACTCTATCGGATTGTATCGTATCGTACCATAACACATCCTAATTGTAGTGAATCTTATTGTACTGTATCGCATCTTAACTGAACTGAATCTTATGGTACCATATCGGATTAAATAGTGCATGGTATCAGATTGAATCTTATCGTACCATATCACACCTTAATCGATTGAATCTCAATGTACCGTATCGCATTTTAATTGGACTGAATCTTACTCTATTACAACTTGATCAAACTAAATATTATCGTACCATATCGGATTGAATCTTATCGTATCACAGCTTGATCAGATTGAATCTTATTGTACCGTATCACATCTTAATTGGAGTTAATTTTATAGTATCATATCGCAGTGTAAAACAACGTAATTGAATGAAATTGTCTTTTCCTGTACCGCATCTTAATTGTCGAGGGCATCGTCATATGTGTCAGAATAATTGTATCTAAGTTATCACGAAACGTTGTGTTTCAATGAGTTCCCGGCGAGCAGACAAAAGCTGTCTTTGATCTTACCAGTCAACATTTTTGTAAAACTCCACTGTGTAGGATGGGAAGCGACATGAAGGTGTCAGTGTCTTTGATGTGTTGTAATCCACAGGAAGATTTTGTCTTGACCCGACATCTACAAAGCGGAGAGGAAGCAGGACCTGACCCCCCTCCAGGCACCTTTTCTTTGAACTGTTTTGTAACCAAAGGCGACGGCTGTTTACGACCCCCTTCCTTTAGAAACAGCTGTTGCCATGTAATCAGGGAAAGTCCAAATAAAAGAACGTACAAAGAGTACAGCCCAAACGTTTCTCCTCAATTGAGCTGAATTGAATTCTGTCTCTTTTTAATTCCTTGCTTCTTTGTCTGTTTAATAGATGTCATCAGTGTTTGAACCTGACAATATGTGTCGTAAATGTATCGGTGTGTCGTTGTTGGTATAAAGTGATGGTGACACAAATATCCCTGCACATAATTAGTAAACTCCGTGATTGTTATTTGCACCTTCAGGTTTTGTCGTATTATTTTAATACCTGAGTACCTGTACTGTAAACCATACTTGCCAACCCTCCCGGATTTTCCGGGAGACTCCCGAAATTCAGCGCCTCTCCCGAAAACCTACCGGGACAAATTTTCTCCCGAAAAATCTCCCGAAATTCAGGCGGAGCTGGAGGCCACGCCCCCTCCAGCTCCATGCGGACCTGAGTGACGTGTCGACAGCGGCCAGCCTGTTCTCACGTCCGCTTTCCCACAATATAAACAGCGTGCCTGCCCAATCACGTTATAACTGTAGAATGACGGAGGGCGAGTTCTTGGTTTCTTATGTGGGTTTATTGTTAGGCAGTTTCATTAACGTCCTCCCAGCGCGATAACAACACACAACAACAACAGCAGTCACGTTTTCGTCTACCGTAAAGCAGTTTGTCTGCCGTAAACAGCAATGTTGTGACACTCTTAAACAGGACAATACTGCCATCTACTGTACATGCATATGTGACAATAACATCTAGGGCTTTTAGAGAGTGCAGTGCACAACTGCTATGCTATATATATATATATATATATATATATATATATATATATATATATATATATATATATATATATATATATATATATTAAAGATGCGCGGTTTGCAGACACAACCGCGGAGTCCGCGGATTATCCGCGGGTCTGGCGGTTGAAATAAAAAAAAAAAAAAGATTTTATCCGCGGGTCGGGTCGGGCGGTTGAAATTTAAAAAAATTAGATTTTAAATAGATTCAGGCGGGTGGGAGTTAAACCAATTCGGAACTATATATACATAGTTAAATGTTGTTACCCACATACGAAAAACGAGCAGGCACCTGCAGCACGCCACAACAGAAGAAGAAAAAAAAAAGAGATGGCAACACCGGTAGCAAACGTGGTACGCGACAAACTAAAAAAGGGAATACTAAAGACCAGGGGAAAAAAAGGCCAGAAAAGTTCAGCGTGGACTCGTTTTTATGAGGTTGTAAATCAGGATGATAGTAATGCTGGCTACGTGATTTGCAAGAGCTGCGACGCTGTTTATGTCTACGACAGTCACAAAACCGGGACATCTAACATGGTGCATCACATTTATGCAAAACCCCGAATCTCCACAAACACCCTGAGCATGAGCAGTTTCGTCCGCCGTGATCCAAGAAGAGTGCCACAGGATGTTAGAACAAGGTTTACAGATGCATGTGTGAACGCAGCTGCCTGCAGCAGTTTGAGTGGCGCGAGCGCGCTTGGAGGTGCGCTCAGCGCGGCTCCCAGATGATTGCGCACTGGTGTGCGTCTGGGCCGTGACAGCGTGGCATGCATTGAATGTCTCTGCTACATTGGATCAGTCTCCTTTCTTTAACAGGCAAAAGCTTTATAACCTCACTAATGCCTTGCATCGTCTATATTAGATATATAACAACGGGCGGGTGGCGGATGGCGGGCGGGTGCGGTTTTGATTAAATGTTAGTTCGGGTGGATGGCGGATGGTTGACGCCCCCCTCCAACCACGCCCCCCCCCCCCCCCCCCCCCCCCCCCTCACACACATCTCCCGAAATCGGAGGTCTCAAGGTTGGCAAGTATGCTGTAAGCAGTATTTAGAGCAGCCCAATCAAACCCACACTATATTCAAACATCATCATGATGCTGATAAGCAATCACTTGCAGCTCTTAGTGATTCCGTCACGCTTTGACGAGATGTCACGGCCGCATAAACAGGATGATTGTTTGGCGGGATGCTGCGCTCGGACTATCCTGGAGGTCAGTGACAGGACCAACATTGAGTCATGCTGCAGTTTGTGTGTCAATTAGCTGCAGCCTTGTCGTCGTCGTCGTCGCTTTAAGAATGCTCGTCCCCGAGTGCAGCGGTTCTGAAACTTGTTTCACCAAGTGCCACCTCAGAAAACACAAACGCTCTCCGAGCACCACCATAATGACCAACATTAAAATAGAGTAGCGTGGTAGGCCTAAGTATTCATTAAAAACCAGGCAGTGGTTTTACTTATCACGTATATTTGTGGTCACTGTAGCATTACACACAGTTTGAACAGTGTGTTTGAATATAGGAAAATAAAACACTGTACTTTAATCAAGTGGTTCTTTGGCGTACCACAAGATGCAGTATGAAAATCACTGCCCTGGTAATTAAACCCAGCTTGTTTTTAGTTGATAACGGAGTATATCAGGTGGAAGTTTGGTCAGCCAATTGACGCAAATTCCACAAATCAAATTTGTAACTTTTTTCTAATTTTTGCAATTTCCGCGCAATCATCGTCATTTTCAGCAATCTGATTAGTCCCTGGCTCGTGTTTGAATGTGTTGGACTCATCAAATGTGACAAAGCATTCTTTGTTTACTGTGTAGTCAACGCAAGCAAAGCAACAACACCTCAACTTATTATTATGAACTCATATTTTCTTCAAGGTCAGACCATATTCCCGTAATGTAGTTAAGGATAAGTACCATTCGCATTTGAACCGATAGCGGTACTCAATGGTACCAATTTTCAGTACTCTTCTGTACATACTTGCCAACCCTCCCGGATTTTCCGGGAGACTCCCGAAATTCAGCGCCTCTCCCGGAAACCTCCCGGGACAAATTTTCTCCCGAAAATCTCCCGAAATTCAGGCGGAGCTGGAGGCCACGCCCCCTCCAGCTCCATGCGGACCGGAGTCCGCTTTCCCACAATATAAAGAACGTCTACAGTAAAGCAGTCCGTCTGCCGTAAACAGCAATGTTGTGACACTCTTAAACAGGACAATACTGCCATCTAGTGCATTTGATGAAAGCACTTTTGTGCGTGCCACACAGCAATGCATAATCAGAGAGGGTGTTCAGCATGGTTAGAAAGATAGTGACAGTAATCAGAGAGGGTGTTCAGCATGGTTAGAAAGATAGTGACAGAGAATAGAACAAGGATGGACAATTCAACCCTTAACTCAACAATGAGTAGATGAGTGTTATGTGTGTGTATATGTGTAAATAAATGAACACTGAAATTCAAGTATTTCTTTTATTTATATATATATATATATATATATATATATATATATATATATATATATATATATATATACATACACATCCATCCATCCATTTTCTACCGCTTATTCCCTTCGGGGTCGCGGAGATATATATATATATATATATATATATATATATATATGAAATACTTGACTTGGTGAATTCTAGCTATAAATATACTCCTCCCCTCTTAACCACGCCCCCAACCACGCCCCCCCGCACCCACCCCCCGAAATTGGAGGTCTCAAGGTTGGCAAGTATGCTTCTGTGGTTTAGTATATATGAATTGTTTTTGATAATAAAATTGTATTCTTTACCGCAACGTTTAAAAAAGAGCGGATTTTGATAACTGCTGTCCATACAGAGCTAGCCTTAAAAACGTTAGCATGCTTACATAAAAATACTAACATTTAGCATGTGTGCTAATGTGAGCATGATAACAGTTTAGCATGTCTAACATGTCAATTAACACGGCTGTAAGGTGTATGGCTTCAGAAATAGAGAAAAAAAGTGGAAAATTAGATGAAAAAGTTAGCATGCTTAAGCTAGCTAGGTAGCATGCTATCGTTTGCATGCTAAAAGTTAACAAGTGTCACATAGCAAGTTATATGACTCTGTTATATGATCCTGTTCTGTCTCCTTGTAATGTTTGTCTGCTCTTGAATGGGATTGTGCTGAAAATCTTAACTTCCCCTCGGGGATTAATAAACTATTTCTGATTCTGATTATATCTTGTTTTATTACGCATTTATGAGTATTTTAAAGTATAAAGTTAAGTTACAATGACAGTTGCAAGTCCTAGAAGTCAGATAGTGTATAGTTTATGGTATGTCGGTCAGTCAGTTCAGTCTTTGCTGAATCTAGTCTTTTGTTGCGCCCTAATAAATTTTAATATTGTAAGTATTGTACTTATCACTCACCAGCTGTTTTATTGTAACGTGCATTTTAGTCGTAGTTTTCATTAACAAATTTAGAGGTGTTGAAATCAGCATGTAAAATCACTAATGCTAATCAGTAGCCTATCAATAGCAAAGTCAATTTATATTAGCATCAAGCTAGTGCATTTTTGGAAAAATGGAGCCTTACTTGACTTACATTTGTGGGTTTTTTGAGACTCTGCAACATCGCGTGGACATCGGGGGCGGTACCTCTGGATTGGCAGACCGGGGTGGTGGTTCCTCTCTTTAAGAAGGGGAACCGGAGGGTGTGTTCCAACTATCGTGGGATCACACTCCTCAGCCTTCCCGGTAAGGTCTATTCAGGTGTACTGGAGAGGAGGCTACGCCGGATAGTCGAACCTCGGATTCAGGAGGAACAGTGTGGTTTTCGTCCTGGTCGTGGAACTGTGGACCAGCTCTATACTCTCGGCAGGGTCCTTGAGGGTGCATGGGAGTTTGCCCGACCAGTCTACATGTGCTTTGTGGACTTGGAGAAGGCATTCGACCGTGTACCCTGGGAAGTCCTGTGGGGAGTGCTCGGAGAGTATGGGGTATCGGACTGTCTTATTGTGGTGGTTCGCTCCCTGTATAATCAGTGTCAGAGCTTGGTCCGCATTGCTGCCAGTAAGTCGGACCCGTTTCCAGTGAGGGTTGGTCTCCGCCAGGGCTGCCCTTTGTCACCGATTCTGTTCATAACTTTTATGGACAGAATTTCTAGGCGCAGTCAAGGCGTTGAGGGGATCTGGTTTGGTCGCTGCAGGATTAGGTCTCTGCTTTTTGCAGATGATGTGGTCCTGATGGCTTCATCTGGCCAAGATCTTCAGCTCTCACAGGATCGGTTCGCAGCCGAGTGTGAAGCGACTGGGATGAGAATCAGCACCTCCAAGTCCGAGTCCATGGTTCTCACCCGGAAAAGGGTGGAGTGCCATCTCCGGGTTGGGGAGGAGATCTTGCCCCAAGAGGAGGAGTTCAAGTACCTCGGAGTCTTGTTCACGAGTGAGGGAAGAGTGGATCGTGAGATCGACAGGCGGATCGGTGCGGCGTCTTCAGTAATGCGGACGCTGTATCGATCCGTTGTGTTGAAGAAGGAGCTGAGCCGGAAGGCAAAGCTCTCGATTTACCGGTCGATCTACGTTCCCATCCTCACCTATGGTCATGAGCTTTGGGTCATGACCGAAAGGACAAGATCACGGGTACAAGCGGCCGAAATGAGTTTCCTCCGCCGGGTGGCGGGGCTCTCCCTTAGAGATAGGGTGAAAAGCTCTGTCATCCGGGGGGAGCTCAAAGTAAAGCCGCTCCTCCTCCACATCGAGAGGAGCCAGATGAGGTGGTTCGGGCATCTAATCAGGATGCCACCCGAACGCCTCCCTAGGGAGGTGTTTAGGGCACGTCCGACCGGTAGGAGGCCACGGGGAAGACCCAGGACACGTTGGGAAGACTATATATCCCGGCTGGCCTGGGAACGCCTTGGGATCCCCCGGGAGGAGCTGGACGAAGTGGCTGGGGAGAGGGAAGTCTGGGCTTCCCTGCTTAGGCTGCTGCCCCCGCGACCCGACCTCTGATAAGCGGAAGAAGATGGATGGATGGATGGATGGGTTTTTTGAGCAAATTCTGTTGAGACACATTTTTGTACATTCTTAAGTAGCAGGTTATGTTTTGCTTTGTTAATTATTTAGTTTTAGCTGTTTCAATATTACTGCGATGAGGTGGCGACTTGTCCAGGGTGTACCCCGCCTTCCGCCCGATTGTAGCTGAGATAGGCTCCAGCGCCCCCCGCGACCCCAAAGGGAATAAGCGGTAGAAAATGGATGGATGGATGGATGTTTCAATATTTTGACTGAGCAGTTTTGGTCCCAGTATTGATCCCTGGGGTATGCCACAAGATATATTTTGAGCCGTATACATGTTTTGCCTAGCTTCACGTATTGCTTTCTGTTGGTTAAGCAGTCTCTTACTTAGTTCAAGACCAATCTTCTGATGCCATACTGTTCTTTTGTGTTGATTAAGATATTGTGATTACCCTATTTTTCGGAGTATAAGTCGCACCTGAGTATAAGTCGCACTTCCCAAAAATGCATAATAAAGAAGGAAAACAAACATATATAAGTCGCACCGGAGTATAAGTCGCATTTTTTGGAGAAATGTATTTGATAAAACCCAACACCAAGAATAGACATTTGAAAGGCAATTTAAAATAAATAAAGAATAGTGAACAACAGGCTGAATAAGTGTACGTTATATGAGGCATAAATAACCAACTGAGAACGTGCCTGGTATGTTAACGTAACATATTATGGTAAGACTCATTCAAATAACTATAACATATAGAACATGTTATACGTTTACCAAACAATCTGTCACTCGTAATCGCTAAATCCCATGAAATCTTATACGTCTAGTCTCTTACGTGAATGAGCTAAATAATATTATTTGATATTTTACGGTAATGTGTTAATAATTTCACACATAAGTCGCTCCTGAGTATAAGTCGCACCCCCCGGCCAAACTAAAAAAAACTGCGACTTATAGTCCGAAAAATACGGTAATTGTTTCAAAGATTGAGTCAAATAATTTCTTAATTGCTTTATTGTTCGTAAAATGAAAATATGGCTTTGTAGTCGCCAACATTGAAAGTCAATTGTTGTGTTTGTGAAAAGAGGGAGCAGATATACGTTTTTTAACTTCTTTCTGCTCCTTTTCATTCATAATTTATTTCAATGCTATGTTGATTGTTTTATTTTTATTTTATTCCTTTGATATTTTATGAATGAACTACATAAATTAACTGAACTGAACAAAGCCACAATCCCAAAAAAAAGCCTGCAATATCCAAAAAGGGACCGATTTCATGTTTTAAAGCCTAAAAATTCAGATAAAGTACATCATTTTTGGTAAGTCGATAAATTTTGATATCTCTCTTTTTCAGACTGCCCTGGTGTCGCATCTCAACCGATTTCATCCATGAGTTCTACGCTAACGGCAACTATGACCGATTAGTACGGTAAGAGCACAGCGTTGATGTTGGGATAAGATTATCAAACTACGGTACAAATAATTTTGCATAACTTATCTGACATTTGAGAGTTCATGTTCATGAGTAAACCTTATTGCGGGTTATGGTCTAGTGGGTTTTATTTCAACTATTTATGTTGTGCATTATGACATTTTTCCGTAAGGTTGTAATTGTCCTCTTTTGTTGAGACAAATTGTTGTACATTCTTGGGTAGCAGGTTTTGTTTTGCTTTGTAAATCATTTTGTTTCAGCTGTTTCAATCATTTAATTTCAATCTTTTGATTGAACAGTTTTGGTCCCAGTATTGATCCCTGGGGTACGCCACAAGATATATTTTGAGCCGTATACATGTTTCGCCAAGCTTCATGTATTGCTTTCTCTTACTTAGTTCAAAACCAACCCTCTGTTTTGTTAATTACGATAATATGAATAATTGTTTCAAAGCCGCAAACAATTACAAAAAACCCCTGAGGGGACTGATTTTCTCGTTTTAATGCCTGAAAACTCCGATAAAGTTAATTGTTTTTGATAAATCACACATGCAATCTCTCTCTTTTTTAGACTGCCCCCATCTCAACAGAGTTATACGGCAACTACGACCGATTCGCCAAGTACGGTAAGAGCACAGCGTTGATGTAAGGAAAAGATCATAAAACTAAAGCAGAACTAATTCTGCATTAATTATCTGACATTTTAGAGTTCATGTTCATGAGTATACATATTGCGGGTTACGGTCATTTTTCCGTAAGGTTATTATTGTCCTCTTTTGTTAAGAAGAATTGTTGTATATTCTTGGGTAACAGGTTATGTTTTACTTTGTAAATCACTTTGTTTTAGCTGTTTCAATCATTTAATTTCAATCTTTTGATTGCACAGTTGTAGTCCCAGTATTGATCCCTGAGGTACGCCACAAGATATATTTTGAGCCGTATACATGTTTCGCTTAGCTTCACGTATTGCTTTCTCTTACTTAGTTCAAAACCAACCCTCTCATGCTTCACCGTTCTGATTTGTTAATTACGATAATATGATTAATTGTTTCAAAGCCGCAAACTATCACAAAAAAACCCTGAGGGGACTGAGTTTCTCGTTTTAAATCCTGAAAATTCCGATAAAGTTAATTGTTTTTGATCAATCACACATGCAATCTCTCTTTTTTAGACTGCCCCCATCTCTACAGATTAATCCGTGATTTCTACGGCAACTACAACCGATTCACCAAGTATGGTAAGAGACCAGTGTTGATGTTGGGATAAAAACATCAAACTAAAGTAGAACTAATTTTGCATTAATTATCCGACATTTGAGAGTTCATGTTCATGAGTAAACATATTGCGGGTTACGATCATTTTTCCGTAAGGTTATAATTGTCCTCTTTTGTTGAGAATAATTGTTGTACATTCTTGGGTAGCAGGTTATGTTTTGCTTTGTAAATCACTTTGTTTCAGCTGTTTCAATCATGTAATTTCAATCTTTTGATTGAACAGTTGTAGTCCCAGTATTGATCCCTGAGGTATGCCACAAGATATATTTTGAGCCGTATGCATGTTTCGCTTAGCTTCACGTATTGCTTTCTCTTACTTAGTTCAAAACCAACCCTCTGATGCCTTACCGTTCTGATTTGTTAATTACGATAATACGATTAATTGTTTCAAAGCCGCAAACAATTACAAAACCCCCCCGAGGGGACTGATTTTCTCATTTTAATGCCTGAAAACTCCGATAAAGTTAATTGTTTTTGATAAATCACACATGCAATCCCTCTCTTTTTTAGACTGCCCCCATCTCAACAGAGTTATACGGCAACTACGACCGATTCGCCAAGTACGGTAAGAGCACAGCGTTGATGTAGGGAAAAGATCATCAAACTAAAGCAGAACTAATTCTGCATTAATTATCTGATGATTGAGAGTTCATGTTCATGAGTATGCATATTGCGGGTTACGGTCATTTTTCCGTAAGGTTATTATTGTCCTCTTTTGTTAAGAAGAATTGTTGTACATTCTTGGGTAGCAGGTTATGTTTTGCTTTGTAAATCATTTCGTTTCAGCTGTTTCAATCATTTAATTTCAATCTTTTGATTGCACAGTTGTAGTCCCAGTATTGATCCCTGAGGTATGCCACACGATATATTTTGAGCTGTATACATGTTTCGCCAAGCTTCACGTATTGCTTTCTCTTACTTAGTTCAAGACCAACCCTCTGATGCTTTACCGTTCTGATTTGTTATTTGCGATTATATGATTAATTGTTTCAAAGCCGCAAACAATCACAAAAAAACCCGAAGGGACTGATTTTCTCGTTTTAAAGCCTGAAAATTCAGATAAAGTTAATTGTTTTTGATCAATCACACATGCAATCTCTCTCTTTTTTAGACTGCCCCCATCTCTACAGATATAATCCGTGAGTTCTACGGCAGCTACGACCGATTCGCCAAGTACGGTAAGAGACCAGCGTGGATGTTAGGATAAGATTATCAAACTAAGGTAAAAATGATTTTGCATTAATTATCTGACATTTGAGAGTCCATGTTCATGAGTAAACATATTGCGGGTTACGGTCGTTTTTCCGTAAGGTTGTAATTGTTTTCTTTTGTTGAGAATAATTGTTGTACATTCTTGGGTAGCAGGTTATGTTTTGCTTTGTAAATCACTTTGTTTTAGCTGTTTCAATCATTTAATTTCAATCTTTTGATTGCACAGTTGTAGTCCCAGTATTGATCCCTGAGGTATGCCACACGATATATTTTGAGCTGTATACATGTTTCGCCAAGCTTCACGTATTGCTTTCTCTCACTTAGTTCAAAACCAACCCTCTGATGCCTTACCGTTCTGATTTGTTAATTACGATAATATGATTAATTGTTTCAAAGCCGCAAACAATCACAAAAAAACCCTGAGGGTACTGATTTTCTCGTTTTAAAGCCTGAAAATTCAGATAAAGTTAATTGTTTTTGATAAATCACACATGCAATCTCTCTCTTTTTTAGACTGCCCCCATCTCTCCAGATTAATCCGTGATTTCTACGGCAACTACGACCGATTCACCAAGTACGGTAAGAGACCAGCGTCGATTTTGGGATACGATTATCAAGCTAAGGTAGAAATGATTTTGCATTAATTGTCTGACATTTGAGAGTTTGTGTTCATGAGTAAACATATTGTGGGTTATGGTCTTGTGGGTTTTATTTCAACTATTTTCTTTTTGCGTAATTACATTTTTCCGTAAGGTTTTCCTCTTTTGTGAGAAGAATTGTTGTACATTCTTGGGTAGCAGCTTATGTTTTGCTTTGCAAATATTTTTGTTTTAGCTGTTTCAATCATTTAATTTCAATCTTTTGATTGAACGGGTGTGGTCCCAGTGTTGATCCCTGAGGTATGCCACAAGATATATTTTGAGCCATAAACATGTTTCGCTAAGCTTCACGTATTGCTTTCTCTTACTTAGTTCAAAACCAACCCTCTCATGCTTTACCGTTCTGATGTGTTAATTGCGATAATATGATTAATTGTTTCAAAGCCGCAAACAATACAAAAAAACGCCGAGGGGACTGATTTTTTCGTTTTAATGCCTGAAAACTCAGATAAAGTTAATTGTTTTTGATAAATCACACATGCAATCTCTCTCTTTTTTAGACTGCCCCCATCTCAACCGATATAATCCGTGAGTTCTACGGCAGCTACGACCGATTCACCAAATACGGTAAGAGACCAGCGTGGATGTTGGGATAAGATTATCAAAGTAAAGTAGAACTAATTTTGCATTAATTATCTGACATTTGAGAGTTTGTGTTCATAAGTAAACATATTGCGGGTTACGGTCATTTTTCCGTAAGGTTGTAATTGTTTTCTTTTGTTGAGAAGAATTGTTTTACATTCTAGGGTATCAGGTTTTTTTTTACTTTGTAAATCATTTTGTTTTAGCTGTTTCAATCATTTAATTTCAGTCTTTTGATTGAACAGTTTTGGTCCCAGCATTGATGCCACAAGATATATTTTGAGCAGTAAACATGTTTTGCCAAGCTTCACGTATTGCTTTCTCTTACTTAGTTCAAAACCAACCCTCTGATGCCTTACCGTTCTGATTTGTTAATTACGATAATATGATTAATTGTTTCAAAGCCGCAAGCAATCACAAAAAAACCCTGAGGGGACTGATTTTCTCGTTTTGAATCCTGAAAATTCCGATAAAGTTAATGGTTTTTGATCAATCACACATGCAATCTCTATTTTTTAGACTGCCCCCATCTCTACAGATTTAATCCGTGATTTCTACGCCAACTACGACCGATTCGCCAAGTACGGTAAGAGACCAGCGTTGATTTTGGGATAAGATCATCAAAGTAAAGTAGAACTAATTTTGCATTAATTATCTGACATTTGAGAGTTCATGTTCATGAGTAAACATATTGCGGGTTACGGTAATTTTTCCGTAAGGCTGTAATTGTTTTCTTTTGTTGAGAAGGATTGTTTTACATTCTTAGGTAGCAGTTTTTTTTACTTTGTAAATCACTTTGTTTTAGCTGTTTCAATCATTTAATTTCAATCTTTTGATTGAACGGTTGTGGTCCCAGTGTTGATCCCTGAGGTATGCCACAAGAAATATTTTGAGCCGTATACATGTTTCGCCAAGCTTCATGTATTGCTTTCTCTTACTTAGTTCAAGGCCAACCCTCTGATGCCTTACCGTTCTGATTTGTTAATTACGATAATATGATTAATTGTTTCAAAGCCTTAAACCATTACAAAAAACCCCCGAGGGGACTGATTTTCTCGTTTTAAAGCCTGAAAATTCCGATAAAGTTCATTGTTTTTGATGAATCACACATGTAATCTCTCTCTTTTTTAGACTGCCCCCATCTCAACAGATATAATCCGTGATTTCTACGGCAACTACGACCGATTCACTAAGTACGGTAAGAGACCAGTGTTGATTTTGGGATAAGATCATCAAACTAAAGTAGAACTAATTTTGCATTAATTATCTGACATTTGAGAGTTTGTGTTCATGAGTAAACATATTGCGGGTTATGGTCTTGTGGGTTTTATTTCAACTTTTTTCTTTTTGCGTAATTACATTTTTCCGTAAGGTTTTCCTCTTTTGTGAGAAGAATTGTTGTACATTCTTGGGTAGCAGCTTATGTTTTGCTTTGCAAATATTTTTGTTTTAGCTGTTTCAATCATTTAATTTCAATCTTTTGATTGAACGGTTGTGGTCCCAGTGTTGATCCCTGAGGTATGCCACAAGAAATATTTTGAGCCGTATACATGTTTTGCCAAGCTTCACGTATTGCTTTCTCTTACTTAGTTCAAGGCCAACCCTCTGATGCCTTACCGTTCTGATTTGTTATTTACGATAATATGATTAATTGTTTCAAAGCCGCAAACAATCACAAAAAAACCCTGAAGGGACTGATTTTCTCGTTTTAAAGCCTGAAAATTCCGATAAAGTTCATTGTTTTTGATGAATCACACATGTAATCTCTCTCTTTTTTAGACTGCCCCCATCTCAACAGATATAATCCGTGATTTCTACGGCAACTACGACCGATTCACTAAGTACGGTAAGAGACCAGTGTTGATTTTGGGATAAGATCATCAAACTAAAGTAGAACTAATTTTGCATTAATTATCTGACATTTGAGAGTTCATGTTCATGAGTAAACATATTGCAGGTTACGGTAATTTTTCCATAAGATTGTAATTGTTTTCTTTTGTTGAGAAGAATTGTTTTACATTCTTAGGTAGCAGGTTTTTTTACTTTGTAAATCACTTTGTTTTAGCTGTTTTAATCATTTAATTTCAATCTTTTGATTATAAATAAATGATAAATGGGTTGTACTTGTATAGCGCTTTTCTACCTTTAAGGTACTCAAAGCGCTTTGACACTACTTCCACATTTACCCATTCACACACACATTCACACACTGATGGAGGGAGCTGCCATGCAAGGCGCTAACCAGCACCCATCAGGAGCAAGGGTGAAGTGTCTTGCTCAGGACACAACGGACATGACGAGGTTGGTACTAGGTGGGGATTGAACCAGGGACCCTCGGGTTGCGCACGGCCATTCCTCCACTGCTAATGATTGAACAGTTTGGGTCCCAGTATTGATCCCCGGTGTATGCCACAAGATATATTTTGAGCTGTATACATGTTTCGCCAAGCTTCACATATTGCTTTCTCTTACTTAGTTCAAGACCAACCCTCTGATGCCTTACCGTTCTGATTTGTTATTTGCGATTATATAATTAATTGTTTCAAAGCCGCAAACCATCACAAAAAAACCCTGAGGGGACTGATTTTCTCGTTTTAAAGCCTGACAATTCCGATAAAGTAATTTTTTTTTGATGAATCACACATGCAATCTCTCTCTTTTTTAGACTGCCCCCATTTCTACAGATTTAATCCGTGATTTCTACGGCAACTACGACATATTCGCCGAGTACGGTAAGAGACCAGCGTTGATGTTGGGATAAGATTATCAAACTAAGGTAGAAATTATTTTGCATTAATTATCTGACATTTGAAGAGTTTGTGTTCATGAGTAAACATATTGCGGGTTATGGTCTTGTGGGTTTTATTTCAACTTTTTTTTTTTTTTGCGTAATTACATATTTCCGTAAGGTTTTCCTCTTTTGTGAGAAGAATTGTTGTACATTCTTGGGTAGCAGCTTATGTTTTGCTTTGCAAATATTTTTGTTTTAGCTGTTTCAATCATTTAATTTCAATCTTTTGATTGAACGGTTGTGGTCCCAGTGTTGATCCCTGGGGTACGCCACAAGATATATTTTGAGCCGTACACATGTGTTCGCCTTGCTTTATGTTGGTATTGTTTCAAAGCTGCAAACAATCACAAAACAAACCCTGAGGGGACTGATTTCTCGTTTTAAAACCTGAACATTCCGATAAAGTTAATTGTTTATGATAAATCACACATGCAATCCCTCTCTCTTTTTTAGACTGCCCCCATCTCTACAGATTTAAACCGTGAGTTCTACGCCAACTACGACCGATTCGCCAAGTACGGTAAGAGCACAGCGTTGATGTTGGGATAACATCATCAAACTAAGGTAGGAATGATTTTGCATGAACTATCTGACATTTTCGAGGTCACGTACATGAGGAAACACGGCGGTTTTATTCCAACTGCTTTTTTTCCTGTTGTGCAATATGGTAGTTATTACTATTAACTGTCAGTAGAAGCGATGACATTACCTACCTGACATTTACAGTCTGTAGCGAGCGTGCATGTGCGCGCGTGTGAGCGGCAACAACGTATTTCCAATAGCAATTTGTGTTCAATTAACCCCAGCGGATGGAAAGAGAAAAAAAAAGCAGTCGGTACAGACGAAGTGACTAACCAGCGGCTGAAGTCGCCCAGGCGAAAGCAGCGAATGGCTGACGTTCCCTTGCACATCATCGCCGTTCCGCATGATCTATTTGGCATATTAACCCCCCGATGTCCTCCCCGCTTGAACTGCTAATCAGCAATAATGTGGCTAACGTGCACTCCAGGATCTCAGCTCCAATTGATTAATCACCGCTCGTGTTTTGTTTTTTTCCCCATTCGACTTTAATGAAGTCCTATTTTCCTACCTGACATTTTCTCCTTGACACCTCTTCTATTTTTTTTTTTTTTCATATTTACACCGCATCTTTTTTTTAAGAGGCGCTACTATTTAATGACTTTTAATGGCGATTAAGCGTTCGGAGATGAGGCAAGGTGAGCCATTAAGGAGCCGGCTTGTAAAAATGTGCTTGGAGTTAGAGCCCTCGTGATGACAGTGAGGCCGGGTGCTCGACTGCGACCTTATTTGCACCTCCGGAGTCGAGTCCAGAGGACAATTAGCAGCAGCTGCTGTTTGTTTGTCTTTTACGTTTAGCCAATACAAACATATTAGGAGTTATTATCGGGCTGAATCAATGTCACCGTGTCAAAGCTGGAGTCTAAAATGCACTGACAGTGAAAATAAACTCTGCATGGACTCCATGATTCAAACGGGAGGAGACAGCAGGTTTCTAGAAAATGTCCTATGTGCGAGACGTCGGACCTCGATCGCATGACATCATCCAACCCTGGCCACACAATGAGTCTCATACGCAGACAAAATGAATATTTAAATGTCATGTACAAGATATTTAACGTTTTTTTGCAAATAATCATTAACTTAGAATTTAATGGCAGCAACACATTGCAAAAAAGTTGGCACAGGGGCATTTTTACCACTGTGTTACATGGCCTTTCCTTTTAACAACACTCAGTAAACATTTGGGAACTGAGGAGACACATTTTTGAAGCTTTTCCGGTGGAATTCTTTCCCATTCTTGCTTGATGTACAGCTTAAGTTGTTCAACAGTCCGGGGGTCTCCGTTGTGGTATTTTAGGCTTCATAATGCGCCACACATTTTCAATGGGAGACAGGTCTGGACTACAGGCAGGCCAGTCTAGTACCCGCACTCTTTTACTATGAAGCCACGTTGATGTAATACGTGGCTTGGCATTGTCTTGCTGAAATAAGCAGGGGCGTCCATGGTAACGTTGCTTGGATGGCAACATATGTTTCTCCAACACCTGTATGTACCATTCAGCATTAATGGTGCCTTCACAGATGTGTAAGTTGCCCATGCCTTGGGCACTAATACACCCCCATACCATCATAGATGCTGGCTTTTCAACTTTGCGCCTATAACAATCCGGATGGTTCTTTTCATCTTTGTTCCGGAGGACACGACTTCCACAGTTCCCAAAAACAATTTGAAATGTGGACTCGTCAGACCACAGAACACTTTTCCTTTTTGTAT
>NC_084554.2:42177500-42297500 GCF_033978685.3 Nerophis lumbriciformis
CGTTCACCTGTGGGATGTTCCAAATAAGTGTTTGATGAGCATTCCTCAACTTTCTCAGTCTTTTTTGCCACTTGTGCCAGCTTTTTTCAAACATATTGCAGCCATCAAGTTCCGAATGAGCTAATATTTGCAAAAAATAACAAAGTTTTCCAGTTCGAACGTTAAGTATCTTGTCTTTGCAGTCTATTCAATTGAATGTAGGTTGAAAAGGATTTGCAAATCATTGTATTTTGTTTTTATTTACGATTTACACAACGTGCCAAGTTCACTGGTTTTGGGTTTTGTACATCGCTACATGTAAAACGCCGTGGGCGGGATTTAAAGCTTACAACACATTGGGAAGTTAGCACCCTCTAGGCTGGTTGCAAACATTCCCTTTTTAGGAGGAGAGTAATAGCTAAAAGAAAAGTTATTGCGGCGTGACGTAATGCCAGTTTTGTATGACTCGGCGGAAACCAGCAAAATGGTAGTCTGATTTATACACGCTGAAAACAAACAAACCCTGAACTCCGAGGCGGGCAACAAAAGCATCCATTATGTCTTCAGTTAAGCACATAATCGTTTAAAAAAACTAATTTGTCCCGGCCTATAAGGACAAAATGTCCTGCTTTGTCTCAATCAAAGAAATTACCAGCAGACAGCTAACAAAAACGATGCTGGTAATTAGTCCCCTAATTGTTTCTTCGTTTGAACGCTCCCTACTCACTCTCCTTTTGTTTGCTGCTGCCAGCCCCCGGACTCTGCAGAACGGCGTCTTCAGCCCCGAGCCCGGCTGGTGGTCCACTTAAGTTCATTTATCTGCCTTTTTGAAAGCCAGTCCTGTGATCTTCCTGTGATCCCGTTAGTGAACTTGATGACTCTTCAGGTCCAGGTCACGGTCACCCTGCCCTCCACGTCTGCCGGGCTTTTATCCCGCTCGTTCCGGCTGGTCCGACTCTCATATTCAGACTTTGTCATGATCATCTCCATGGAAGGCGCTGGGCTTCGGACTTGAAGGGAAACTGCACTTTTCGAATTTTGCCCATCATTCGCAATCTTTACAGGAGGCAAGAACACACGTAATTTCATATTATGTACGTTCTAAATAGTGAAAAACTGATAGCACCAGGCGGCTACCAAAACAGAAAATATAGAGTCATCTATTTTGCCTATTAAGCGCTCTAAAAAATACCCCAAAACCGCCAACAATACTCCATTATTGTCACCTGCATAGTAATCAAGCTATAGCAACATTGTTATGATAGGAGCTAACACCGAGGAACTACTTTTCTGGACGCTGCCACAAAAAGACGTGTTTAATGCCCTCCTCCTTTGTCTCGTTTTGTCCACTAAATGTTATATGCTGTGCGTGAATACACAACTTTGGGAATTTTGCCCATCATTTGCAATCCTAACACACGTTTTTTCATATTCTGTACGTTCTAAATAGTGAAAAACTGATAGCACCAGGCGGCTAACCTACTCAGTGGCCTAGTGGTTAGAGAGTCCGCCCTAAGATCCGTAGGTTGTGAGTTCAAACCCCGGCCGAGTCATCCCAAAGACTATAAAAATGGGACCCATTACCTCCCTGCTTGGCACTCAGCATCAAGGGTTGGAATTGGGGGTTAAATCACCAAAAATGATTCCCGGGTGTGGCCACCGCTGCTGCTCATTTCTCCCATCACCTCCCAGGGGGTCAAATGCAGAGAATAATTTTGCCACACCTAGTGTGTGTGTGACAATCATTGGTACTTTAACTTTTTTAACAAAACAGAAGACAGGTCATCTATTCCGTTTGTTTACATGTATAAACTTTCTCCCACGTTGCCACAGAAAGACGTGTTTTATGCCCCTCCTTCTTTGTTACGTTTTGTCCACCAAATGTTTTATGCTGTGCGTGAATACTCAACTTTGGGAATTTTGCCCATCATTTGCAATCCTTACGAGAGGCAAGAACACACGTCTTTTCATATTTTGTACGTTCTAAATAGTGAAAAACTGCTAGCACCAGGCGGCTACCAAAGCAGAAAATAGGGAGTCATCTATTCCGCCTATTAAGCGCTTTAAAAAAAACATCCAAAAAACCGCCAACAATACTCCATTAAATGCTGTCGCCTGCATATTAATCAAGCTATTGCGATATTGTTATGTTAGGAGCTAACACCGAGAAACTACTTTTCTGGACGTTGCCACAGAAAGACTTGTTTTATTGCCCTCCTTCTTTGTCTCGTTTTGTGCACCAAATGTTTTATGCTGTGCGTTAATACACAACTTTGGGAAATCTGTCCATCATTTGCAATCCTTACGAGAGGCAAGAACACACGTCTTTTCATATTCTGTACGTTCTAAATAGTGAAAAACTGATAGCACCAGGCGGCTAACCTACTCAGTGGCCTAGTGATTAGAGTGTCCGCCCTGAGATCGGTAGGCTGTGAGTTCAAACCCCGGCCGAGTTATACCAAAGACTATAAAAATGGGACACATTACCTCCCTGCTTGGCACTCAGCATTAAGGGTTGGAATTGGGGGTTAAATCACCAAAAATGATTACCGGGTGTGGCCACCGCTGCTGCTCATTGCTCCCCTCCCAGGGGGTCAAATGCAGGGAATAATTTTGCCACACCTAATGTGTGTGTGACAATCATTGGTACTTTAACTTTTTTAAGAAAACAGAAAATAGGGAGTCATCTATTCCGTTTGTTTACATGTATAACTTTCTCTGACGTTGCCACAGAAAGACGTGTTTCATGCCCCTCTTTCTTTGTCTCATTTTGTGCACCAAATGTTTTATGCTGTGCGTGAATACACAACTTTGGGAATTTTGCCCATCATTTGTAGTCCTTACGAGCGGCAAGAACACATGTCTTTTCATATTCTGTACGTTCTTAATAGTGAAAAACTGCTAGCACCAGGCGGCTAACAAAGCAGAAAATAGGGAGTTATTTATTCCGCCTATTAAGCGCTGTAAAAAAACACCCCAAAACCGCCAACAATACTCCATTAAATGCTGTCGCCTGCATATTAATCAAGCTATTGCGATATTGTTATGATAGGAGCTAACACCGAGAAACTACTTTTCTGGACGCTGCCACAAAAAGACGTGTTTTATGCCCCTCCTCCTTTGTCTTGTTTTGTCCACCAAATGTTTCATGCTGTGCGTGAATACACAACTTTGGGAATTTTGCCCATCATTTGCAATCCTTACGAGCGGCAAGAACACACGTTTTTTCATATTCTGTACGTTCTAAATAATGAAAAACTGATAGCACCAGGCGGCTAACCTACTCAGTGGCCTAGTGGTTGGAGTGTCCGCCCTGAGATCGGTAGGTTGTGAGTTCAAACCCTGGCCGAGTCATACCAAAGACTATAAAAATGGGACCCATTACCTCCCTGCTTGGCACTCAGCATCAAGGGTTCGAATTGGGGGTTAAATCACCAAAAATGATTCCCAGGTGGGGCCACCGCCGCTGCTCATTTCTCCCCTCACCTCCCAGGGGGTCAAATGCAGAGAATAATTTCGCCACACTTATTGTGTGTGACAATCATTGGTACTTTAACTTTTGTAACAAAACAGAAAATAGGGAGTCATCTATTCCGTTTGTTTACATGTATAACTTTCTCCGGCAATGTCACAGAAAGACGTGTTTTATGCTCCTCATTCTTTGTCTCATTTTGTGCACCAAATGTTTTATGCTGTGCGTGAATACACAACTTTGGGATTTTTGCCCATCATTTGCAGTCCTTACGAGCGGCAAGAACCCATGTCTTTTCATATTCTGTACGTTCTTAATAGTGAAAAACTGCTAGCACCAGGCGGCTAACAAAGCAGAAAATAGGGAGTCATTTATTTCGCCTATTAAGCGCTGTAGAAAAACACCCCAAAACCGCCAACAATACTCCATTAAATGCTGTCACCTGAATAGTAATCAAGCTATAGCAACATTGTTATGATAGGAGCTAACACCGAGGAACTACTTTTCTGGACGCTGCCACAAAAAGACGTGTTTTATGCCCCTCCTCCTTTGTCTCGTTTTGTCCACCAAATGTTTTATGCTGTGCGTGAATACACAACTTTGGGAATTTTGCCCATCATTTGCAATCCTTACAAGCGGCAAGAACACACGTTTTTCCATATTCTGTACGTTCTAAATAGTGAAAAACTGATAGCACCAGGCGGCTAACCTACTCAGTGGCCTAGTGGTTGGAGTGTCCGCCCTGAGATCGGTAGGTTGTGAGTTCAAACCCTGGCCGAGTCATACCAAAGACTATAAAAATGGGACCCATTACCTACCTCAGCATCAAGGGTTGAAATTGGGGGTTAAATCACCAAAAATGATTCCCGGGTGGGGCCACCGCTGCTGCTCATTGCTTCCCTCACCTCCCAGGGGGTCAAATTTCGCCACACTTAATGTGTGTGTGTGTGTGTGACAATCATTTGTACTTTAACTTTTGTAACAAAACAGAAAATAGGGAGTCATCTATTCTGTTTGTTTACATGTATAACTTTCTCCGACAATGTCACGGAAAGACGTGTTTTATGCCCCTCATTCTTTGTCTCATTTTGTGCACCAAATGTTTTATGCTGTGCATGAATACACAACTTTGGGATTTTTGCCCATCATTTGTAGTCCTTACGAGCGGCAAGAACACACGACTTTTCATATTCTGTACGTTCTTAATAGTGAAAAACTGCTAGCACCAGGCGGCTAACAAAGCAGAAAATAGGGAGTCATTTATTCCACCTATTAAGCGCTGTAAAAAAACACCCCAAAACCGCCAACAATACTCCATAAATGATGTCACCTGCATAGTATACAAGCTATAGCGAGATGTTATGATAGGAGCTAACACCGAGGAACTACTTTTCTGGACGCTGTCACAAAAAGACGTGTTTTATGCCCCTCCTCCTTTGTCTCGTTTTGTCCACCAAATGTTTTATGCTGTGCGTGAATACACAACTTTGGGAATTTTGCCCATCATTTGCAATCCTTACGAGCGGCAAGAACACATGTTTTTTCATATTATGTACATTCTAAATAGTGAAAAACTGATAGCACCTGGCGGCTAACCTACTCAGTGGCCTAGTGGTTTGAGTGTCCGCCCTGAGATCGGTAGGTCGTGAGTTCAAACCCCGGCCGAGTCATACCCAACACTATAAAAATGGGACCTATTACCTCCCTGAGCATCAAGGGTTGGAGATGGGGGTTAAATCACCAAAAATTATTCCCGGGTGGGGCCACCGCTGCTGCTCATTGCTCCCCTCACCTCCCAGGGGGTCAAATGCAGAGAATAATTTTGCCACACTTAGTGTGTATGTGACAATCATTGGTACTTTAACTTTTTTAACAAAACAGAAGACAGGTCATCTATTCCGTTTGTTTACATGTATAACTTTCTCCCACGTTGCCACAGAAAGACGTGTTTTATGCTCCTCCTTCTTTGTCTCGTTTTGTCCACCAAATGTTTTATGGTGTGCGTGAATACACAACTTTGGGAATTTTGCCCATCATTTGCAATCCTTACGAGAGGCAAGAACACACGTCTTTTCATATTTTGTACGTTCTAAATAGTGAAAAACTGCTAGCACCAGGCGGCTAACAAAGCAGAAAATAGGGAGTTATTTATTCCGCCTATTAAGCGCTGTAAAAAACATCCAAAACCGCTAACAATACTCCATTAAATGCTGTCACCTGCATAGTAACCAAGCTATAGCGACATTGTTATGATAGGAGCTAACACAGAGAAACTACTTTTCTGGATCTGCCACAGAAATACGTGTTTTATGCCCCTCCTCCTTTGTCTCGTTTTGTCCACCAAATGTTTTATGCTGTGCGTGAATACACAACTTTGGGAATTTTGCCCATCATTTGCAATCCTTCCGAGCGCCAAGAACACATGTATTTTCATATTCTGTACGTTCTAAATAGTGAAAAACTGATAGCACCAGGCGGCTAGCCTACTCAGTGGCCTAGTGGTTAGAGTGTCCGCCCTGAGATCGGTAGGTCGTGAGTTCAAACCCCGGCCGAGTCATACCAAAGACTATAACAATGGGACCCATTACCTCCCTCAGCATCAAGGGTTGGAATTGGGGGTAACATCACCAAAAATGATTCCCGGGTGGGGTCCCCGCTGCTGCTCATTACTCCCCTCACCTCCCAGGCGGTCAAATGCAGAGAAAAATGTTGCCACACTTAGTGCGTATGTGACAATCATTGGTACTTTAACTTTTTTAAGAAAACAGAAAATAGGGAGTCATAGGGTGTCATCTATTCCGTTTGTTTACATGTATAACTTTCTCCGACGTTGCCACAGAAAGACGTGTTTTATGCTCCTCATTCTATGTCTCATTTTGTGCACCAAATGTTTTATGCTGTGTGTGAATACACACCTTTGGGAATTTTAACCATCATTTGCAGTCCTTACAAGCGGCAAGAACACACTTCTTTTCATATTCTGTACGTTCTAAATAATGAAAAACTGCTAGCACCAGGCGGCTAACAAAGCAGAAAATAGGGAGTCATCTATTCCGCCTATTAACCGCTTTAAAAAAAACATCCAAAAACCGGCAACAATACTTCGTTAAATGTTGTCACCTGCATAGTAATCAAGCTATAGTGACATTGTTATGATAGGAGTTAACACCGAGGAACTACTTTTCTGGAATGGTAACTTAGCGCCTTGCTCACACTGCTCCTCTGCCCACTTGAGAGGTAAGTTAGCTACTGAGCTGAGTTTGTAAAAGTTTTTTGCTAGATTATAAATCAAGTCTCACACGTGTATAGTCGGAGTTTGTGGCCATAAGTCAAGAAGTCGGTCAACTTTGAAATTCTATATGTTACCAACTACAAATCCGGATTGACTAAATAGGTGGCTACTGGCTCTCAACTTAGACCAAGGGTATAGAGCGCCGCCCTAGTGGCTTTTTCAAAAGTATAGGAGGACAAACATGACACAAACCTTCCTAATTGTTAGAAATCCCACTATTTAATAAGTTTGTGTTTATGCTTTACTGATAAGAGCATTTCGGTGGAGTACTAATTTTGGCGGTCCTTGAACTCACCATAGTTGTTTACATGTATAACTTTCTCTGACGTTGCCACAGTAAGACGTGTTGTATGCCCCTCATTCTTTGTCTCATTTTGTGCACCAAATGTTTTATGCTGTGCGTGAATACACAACTTTGGGAATTTTGCCCATCATTTGCAATCCTTACGAGAGGCAAACACATGCGTCTTTTCATATGCTGTACGTTCTAAATAGTGAAAAACTGCTAGGCATGTTTAATATTTTTGGCCACTGTAACATAACACACAGTTTGAACAGTAACACTATGTTTGAATATAGGAAAATAAAATGCTGTACTTTAATCAAGTGATATTTTTGGTGTACCACGAGATGGAGCCCGCATACCACTAGTGTTGCACGTACCACTGTTTAATAAATGTGCCTATTACAACATTACATGCATAGTTGCAGCCTGTATACGAACGTTGGATGTTTTATAGAGCGCCTTATAGGCAGAATAGCTTAATTCCCAATACCTGTATTGTTAGCTGCCTCCTGCTAGCAGTTTTTCCCAAAAAACATACTGGAAAGATAAAAATGTGTGTTCTTGTTTCACGTTGTGGATGATGTGTAAAATTCTCCCCTAAAAATGGAAGTTCCATTTTAAGCATACTGTACATTTTTCGCAAAGTAGGATTTTAGGGTTATTTCCACCAGCACACTGACAGATCACTTTGGGTCATACAGTTCAGATCGATAAATCCGGATCAGGTTTCTGCTGTGGAGTGTAAGTCAGCTAACAGCGTGACACATAATAGCAGTGCAACGCAGTCTAAGCGGCTGTAACAGCAGTTTTTTAATTCCTAAAATGACCTGGAATAAAACCGGAAAACGTCCATGCATGTTCTTTTCAAATTCAAGCCTACACAAGTTTCACACAGCACACGTTCTAGACCTCTCAGCTTGTTCTTGTCTTCCCACTCTTTACATTTTATAGAAACTGAAGTCTGAATTCTTCATCGACCAATCAGCAAAAAGCTCAACTCGGAGACCATTAAAAATGTCAAGCAAAGTCAAGCATAATGGTGCGTTCCATTTGCACCGGGGAGTCGGATTTTCCAATTTTCTATTAGGAAGTGTCCGCTGAAACGCCCTGACGTTGCGTCCGGCTCATCGTCTATGAAAGGCTTGTAGTGGAGCGTCTGTTTTTTTAAAGCATTCTTTGCAGCTTTTTGCCTTTCTCAAAGAAAAATGCCCTATGCTTGCGTTGTCTTAGGGGGTCTGCAAAGTGTGGCTTTCGAGCTCTTTACCGCCGCCCTAGTTTCATAAATTTTTTCCTCAAAAATGTTTTTAAAAATATATATTTGCTGTAATATGGTTTCTGTAGGAGAACAAAAATGACACAAACCTTCTTAATCATTAGAAATCCCACTGTTTACATTAAAGGGGAACATTATCACAATTTCAGAAGGGTTAAAACCATTAAAAATCAGTTCCCAGTGGCTTATTTTATTTTTCGAAGTTTTTTTCAAAATTTTACCCATCACGCAATATCCCTAAAAAAAAAAACCTTCAAAGTGCCTGATTTTAACCATCGTTATATACACCCGTCCATTTTCCTGTGACGTCACATAGTGATGCCAATACAAACAAACATGGCGCATAGAACAGCAAGCTATAGCGACATTAGCTCGGATTCAGACTCGGATTTCAGCGGCTTAAGCGATTCAACAGATTACGCATGTATTGAAACGGATGGTTGTAGTGTGGAGGCAGGTAGCGAAAACGAAATTGAAGAAGAAACTGAAGCTATTGAGCCATATCGGTTTGAACCGTATGCAAGCGAAACCGACGAAAACGACACGACAGCCAGCGACACGGGAGAAAGCGAGGACGAATTCGGCGATCGCCTTCTAACCAACGATTGATATGTGTTTGTTTGGCATTAAAGGAAACTAACAACTATGAACTAGGTTTACAGCATATGAAATACATTTGGCAACAACATGCAGACAGCCCAATTTTCATCAATTAATATATTCTGTAGACATACCCTCATCCGCGCTCTTTTCCTGAAAGCTGATCTGTCCAGTTTTGGAGTTGATGTCAGCAGGCCAGGGAAGCTAGGGTCGATATTCTTCTCTTGATCATCTTCGGTGGCATAAGGGACGGTGTGAGCCAAGACATCCAGGGGGTTTAGCTCGCTCGTCTGCGGGAACAAACTGCCGCCATTGCTTGCCGTGCTACCGAGGTCCTTTGTCCCTGAATTGCTCACACACTCCGGCAGATTCAATGGGGGTCTGGCGGCAGATTTCTTTGACTTTATCGTTGGAAATGCATCTGCTTTGAGTGTCGCAGGATATCCACACATTCTTGCCATCTCTGTCGTAGCATAGCTTTCGTCGGTAAAGTGTGCGGAACAAACGTCCAATTTCTTGCCACTTTCGCATCTTTGGGCCACTGGTGCAACTTGAATCCGTCCCTGTTTGTGTTATACCCCCGCCGACAACACACCGACGAGGCATGATGTCTCCAAGGTACGGCAAACAGTCGGAAAAACGGAAAATAACAGAGCTGATTTGACTCGGTGTTTGACGTGACGTCACCGCTCCGAGAGTGAATAATAAAAAGGCGTTTAATTCGCCAAAATTCACCCATTTAGAGTTCGGAAATCGGTTAAAAAAATATATGGTCTTTTTTCTGCAACATCAAGGTATATATTGATGCTTACATAGGTCTGGTGATAATGTTCCCCTTTAAACATGCTTCACTGATGAGAGTATTTGGCGCGTACCACTTTGTCCTAATTTCGGAAGTTCTTGAACGGACCGTAGTTTGTTTACATGTACAACTTTCCTTGATGCTGCCACAGAAAGACGGGTTTTATGCCACTCCTTCTTTGTCTCATTTTGGCCACCAAACGTTTTATGCTGTGCGTGAATACACAAAGGTGAGCTTTGTTGATGTTACTGACTTGTCGGTCACTGCATGACTGCAAGCTAATCAATGCTAACATGCTATTTATTGAATTGAATTATATTTATATAGCGCTTTTCTCTAGTGACTCATAGTGAAACCCAATATCTAAGTTACATTTAAACCAGTGTGGGTGGCACTGGGAGTAGGCGGGTAAAGTGTCTTGCCCAGGGACACAACGGCAGTGACTAGGATGGCGGAAGCGGGGATCGAACCTGGAACCCTCAAGTTGCTGGCACGGCCACTCTATCAACCGAGCTATACCGCCCCACATACATACAGCTATGTATGCTGGCTGTATGTATGTACATAATGCATCATTACGCCTCGTATTTGAGGTATATTTGAGGTCATTTTATTTGTAGTTTCTTTCAACTTGAACACACACATCTTTACTTTTGGCCATTCTAAGCCAGTCATTTCCAGGAGTTATCACACCCTCTGAGTAGCCTCCGTTTTACTAATGTTTTCCTATGTTGTAAAAATGTGTAGAATAAATATTACATTTTAACTTTTCTGTCAACGAAGATTTGCATCAGCCTGCGACACATAGTCATTTTGATAGTAGGCTAATATAGCTAATATAGACACTTACATCATGTGTTGCATTCATTATAACACTTATATACAGCTTTATATTTTTTGCGGCTCCCGACAGATTTTTTTGGGGTATTTTTGGTCCAATAGGGCTCTTTCAACATTTTGGGTGGCCGAAGCTTCTCTCAGGCTGTTAGAACCGTTCAAAATGCGAAAAGGGTAAACTTTCTTCAGAGTTCCTCAAGAGGTATTCAAGAAGGGCGAAAGAGTGCAAGATTTTACGGAAAACGACGAGAAAAAAGGTAGCTGAGTCGAAGAGCGCACACGTTTGCAGTGATCACTTCGTTAAAGGTTTGTTTGATATACTTTTAACGTTTATTTCCCATTGAAGTTTTATCTTGATATTACTTGTGTTTCTGCAAACACATTTTTGCTCTTCATATTTCATAAACAGTGTTTGTCAGGTTCAAACACTGATGACATCTATTAAACGAGACAAAAAGCAAGGAATTAAACAGAGACAAAATTCAATTTGGCTCAATTTGAGGAGAAACGTCTGGGCTGTAGTCTTCTACAGTCTCCAGCACGCTCTCACGAACAAAGGTTCACATCTCCTCTTTTATTTGGATATTCCCTGTTTACATAACCAGCTGTTTCTAAAGGTATGTAAACAGCCATTGTTTTCGGTCACATTAACACAAAAGAAAAAGATGCATCGGGCTTGGGCTAGTCCTGGATCGAGCTTGGGCAAGTCTTGGATCACAATAGATAAACCCTTCCCGTCACCTCCCAACGTACACAATGGAATTTTACAAGCCTTTGGCTTGGTGCAACATAGACAGCCTCTTGTCTGTTCATTGGGAACTCAGAAAACTGACAGTGTTTGTAATAACGGCGTTACTTTTACTAGTAAAGAGTAATCTATTTACTTTCAGGTCTGTTACAACACCATTCGCGATAGCTTGATGTAACGTGGCTCGCTACTTTTGATGTGGTTTTATTTATGTTAAAAACCAGTTCAATGCAGGAAACATTTTCACTCGTGAAAGCCACAAGCAGCGTCGCACTAAAATTACGTTCATGTCAAATAGGAAGAGGCAACATCACACTGTGACACAGCAGATAACAACATGCACACACGTGCACGATGGGAATAATAAACAACAAATCAAATTAATTGAAGTGACAAACTTGCCCTCCAAACAATACACCGTTTGTTGATAAGAAGATAAGACAGCCATGGAAGCACATTAGTATGGCAGAAACAAAATGATACTATAAATAAATACAAATAAATGTGACAAAGGGGTAGGATTAAATAAGCTCTGCTTCTTCCTACTCCTTTTCGGACGTGCTGTATTGAAACAACTGGAATTGTGTGATGCATTACATTGTATCGTATGCATGTTCGAAATAAACTCAAACTGAACTGAACTGACCATTCAATCTCTCTATTGAGCAGAGGTAACACAATCCGGTGAAAAGAGCTGGCGTCACAGCCGACACACGCAGCCACAGCCCTGTTGAAACCCTCGATGACGTCACTTGGCAACAGGCCCCGCCTTTTAAAAGCACAGACACTCTGTGCTCTATATGAAACGTCTTTGAAGTTTTTTGTTTTTTTTAAGTAACACAATAATTATTTTCGCTATTACTTAATTACAATTATTTAAGAGTTATTCTGACAGTAAGTAGAATGTATTACTTTTTAAAAGTAATTTTCAAAACACTGTTCGTAAAGCACCAACTCGGCGAATCTTGAAAAAAAAAAATGTGTTAAAGAGGAACATTATCACCAGACCTATGTAAGCGTCAATATATACCTTGATGTTGCAGAAAAAAGACCATATATTTTTTTAACCGATTTCCGAACTCTAAACGGGTGAATTTTGGCGAATTAAACGCCTTTCTATTATTCGCTCTCGGAGCGATGACGTCACAACATGACGTCACATCAGGAAGCAATCCGCCATTTTCTCAAACACATTACAAACACCGAGTCAAATCAGCTCTGCTATTTTCCGTTTTTTCGACTGTTTTCCATACCTTGGAGACATCATGCCTCGTCGGTGTGTTGTCGGAGGGTGTAACAACACGAACAGGGACGGATTCAAGTTGCACCAGTGGCCCAAAGATGCGAAAGTGGCAAGAAATTGGACGTTTGTTCCGCACACTTTACCGACGAAAGCTATGCTACGACAGAGATGGCAAGAATGTGTGGATATCCTGCGACACTCAAAGCAGATGCATTTCCAACGATAAAGTCAAAGAAATCTGCCGCCAGACCCCCATTGAATCTGCCGGAGTGTGTGAGCAATTCAGGGACAAAGGACCTCGCTAGCACGGCAAGCAATGGCGGCAGTTTGTTCTCGCAGACGAGCGAGCTAAACCCCCTGGATGTCTTGGCTCACACCGTCCCTTATGCCACCGAAGATGATCAAGAGAAGAATATCGACCCTAGCTTCCCTGGCCTGCTGACATCAACTCCAAAACTGGACAGATCAGCTTTCAGGAAAAGAGAGCGGATGAGGGTATGTCTACAGAATATATTAATTGATGAAAATTGGGCTGTCTGCACTCTCAAAGTGCATGTTGTTGCCAAATGTATCTCATATGCTGTAAACCTAGTTCATAGTTGTTAGTTTCCTTTAATGCCAAACAAACACATACCAATCGTTGGTTAGAAGGCGATCGCCAAATTTGTCCTCGCTTTCTCCCGTGTCGCTGGCTGTCGTGTCGTTTTCGTCGGTTCCGCTTGCATACGGTTCAAACCGATATGGCTCAATAGCTTCAGTTTCTTCTTCAATTTCGTTTTCGCTACCTGCCTCCACACTACAACCATCCGTTTCAATACATGCGTAATCTGTTGAAAATGGACGGGTGTATATAATGATGGTTAAAATCAGGCACTTTGAAGCTTTTTTTAGGGATATTGTGTGATGGGTAAAATTTTGAAAAAAACTTCGAAAAATAAAATAAGCCACTGGGAACTGATTTTTAATGGTTTTAACCCTTCTGAAATTGTGATAATGTTCCCCTTTAAGGTTTTACCAAAGGCAGCAATCATAAATGAATCTTTCAGCACATACACAATGTGGACATCTATAGTCATATTTTGATGAAGACGGAAACTCGTAAACAACCGCCTGCAACAACAACAAGGCAACAAACACGGCTGTAGATGCGAAGTTAAATCATGGAGTGCTACCATACCTAAGTGAAAACGATGCATATTTATCCGGGAGAGTCTTGATACAAATATCCTTGACCCTGCCACACACAAAGAAGTTGTAGACCTCCATGCGTTTCCAAGGTTTCATCTGTTTTGTTGTGTAGAATGACATCTGGCGCACAATAGTTCGCTATTTCTGGAATTGTGACCGACGGATAATCCTTGATATCCATCCATCCATGCGTTTTCTACCACTTGTCCCTTTCAGGGTCGCGGGGGGTGCTGGAGCCTATCTCAGCTGCATTCACTTGACATTTTTTTTTTTTTTTTATAAAGTATAGGAATATATTCCATTGCATAGTTTTCATTTTTTGTATTTGCTTTTAGTGGTAAGATCCAGGCTTCTTGTATACTCAGATAGTTTGCACTCTGTTTGGTGTACAGTAGCCATGTTGGTTTGGTAGCCCACCACTTTGTTTACTTCCGTTCAAAAGTCACATGACTGGATACAACCTATAATATAGGCTTATAGAATGTACGTCATTGGCACTTCAGATTATGTCTATAAATGTTCTCATTTATTCAGGTCATAGTAATAGATCGCAACTGGACTGTTTGGTTTGTCTGAGAAGACGTTTCGCCGCTCATCCAAGTAGGCTTCATCAGTTCATGCTCATAGACTTAGATTGGTTTGATCTAATCATAGACTTAGATTGGTCGGATCTACTCTGAGACTTATTAGTTTTATTTCAGACTAGTTCTGACCAATCTAAGCCTACTTTGACGAGCAGCGAAACCTCTTCTAAGACAAACCAAACAGTCCAGTTGCAATCTATTACTATGACCTGGGTGGTCTGATATAGTCATAGACTTAGATTGGTCTGATCTAGTCATAGACTTAGATTGGTCAGACATACTCTGAAATAAAAGTAATAAGTCTCAGACTAGTTCTGACCAATCTAAGTCTATGACGAGAAGAGGTTTCGCAGCATGGCAATGTAGGTTCATCAGTTCGTGCTCATAGACTTAGATTGGTCTGATCTAGTGATTTAATCATAGACTAAGATTGGTCAGATCAGATCTAGTCTGAGACGTATTACCTTTATTTCAGATGATGTCTGAAATGAAAGTAGTAAGTCTCATACTAGATCTGACCAATCTATGTCTATGACGAGAAGAGGTTTTGCAGCAGGTCAAAGTAGGCTTCATCAGTTCGTGCTCATAAACTTAGATTAGTCTGATCTCGTCATAGACTTAGATTGGTCAGGTCTAGTCTGAGACGTATTACTTTTATTTCAGACTAGATCTAACCAATCTAAGTCTATGACTAGTTCAGACCAATCTAAGTCTATGAGCATGAACTCATGAACCTACTTTGACGAGCGGCGAAACCTCTTCTCGTCATAGACTTATATTGGTCAGATCTCGTATGAGACTTATTACTTTTATTTCAGACAAGATCTGACCAATCTAAGTCTATTACTAAATCAGACCAATCTAAGTCTATGAGCATGAACTCATGAAGCCTACTTCGATGAGCGGTGAAACCTCTTCTAAGACAAACCAAACAGTCCAGTTGCGATCTATTACTATGACCTGGGTGGTCTGATATAGTCATAGACTTAGATTGGTCTGATGTAGTCTGAAATAAAAGTAATAAGTCTCAGACTAGATTTGACCAATCTAAGTCTATTACGAGAAGAGGTTTCACCGCTCGTCAAAGTAGGTTCATCAGTTCGTGCTCATAGACTTAGATTGGTCTGATCTAGTGATTTAGTCATAGACTTAGATTGGTCAGATCTAGTCTGAGACTTATTACTTTTATTTCAGATCTAGTCTGAAATGAAAGTAATAAGTCTCAGACTAGATCTGACCAATCTAAGTCTATGACGAGAAGAGGTTTCGCAGCATGTCAAAGTAGGTTCATCAATTCATGCTCATAGACTTAGATTGGTCTGATCTAGTGATTTAGTCATATACTTTGATTGGTCAGATCTAGTCTGAGACTTATTACTTTTATTTCAGATCTAGTCTGAAATGAAAGTAATAAGTCTCAGACTAGATCTGACCAATCTAAGTCTATGACGAGAAGAGGTTTCGCAGCATTTCAAAGTAGGCTTCATCAGTTCGTGCTCATAGACTTAGATTGGTCTGATCTCGTCATAGACATAGATTGGTCAGGTCTAGTCTGAGACATATTACCTTTATTTCAGACTAGATCTAACCAATCTAAGTCTATGACTAGATCAGACCAATCTAAGTGTATGAGCACGGACTGATGAACCTACTTTGACGAGCGATGAATCCTCTTCTCGTCATAGACTTATATTGGTCAGATCTCGTATGAGACTTATTACTTTTATTTCAGACAAGATCTGACCAATCTAAGTCTATTACTAAATCAGACCAATCTAAGTCTATGAGCATGAACTCATGAAGCCTACTTTGATGAGCGGCGAAACCTCTTCTAAGACAAACCAAACAGTCCAGTTGCGATCTATTACTATGACCTGGGTGGTCTGATATAGTCATAGACTTAGATTGGTCTGATGTAGTCTGAAATAAAAGTAATAAGTCTCAGACTAGATCTGACCAATCTAAGTCTATGACGAGAAGAGGTTTCGCCGCTCGTCAAAGTAGGTTCATCAGTTCGTGCTCATAGATTTAGATTGGTATGATCTAGTGATTTAGTCATAGACTTAGATTGGTCAGATCTAGACTAAGACTTATTACTTTTATTTCAGATCTAATCTGAAATGAAAGTAATAAGTCTCAGACTAGATCTGACCAGTCTAAGTCTATGACAAGAAGAGGTTTCACAGCAGGTCAAAGTAGGCTTCATCAGTCTGTGCTCATAGACTTAGATTGGTCTTATCTAGTGATTTAGTCATATACTTAGATTGGTCAGATCTAGTCTAAGACTTATTACTTTTATTTCAGATCTCGTCTGAAATAAAAGTAATAAGTCTCATACTAGATCTGACCAATCTATGTCTTCGACGAGAAGAGGTTTCGCAGCAGGTCAAAGTAGGCTTCATCAGTTCGTGCTCATAAACGTAGACGAGAAGAGGTTTCGCAGCAGGTCAAAGTAGGCTTCATCAGTTCGTGCTCATAAACGTAGATTAGTCTGATCTTGTCATAGACTTAGATTGGTCAGGTCTAGTCTGAGACGCATTACTTTTATTTCAGACCAGATCTAACCAATCTAAGTCTATGACTAGATCAGACCAATCTAAGTATATGAGCACGGACTGATGAATCTACTTTGACAAGCGGCGAAACCTCTTCTCTTCATAGACTTAGATTGGTCAGATCTAGTCTGAGACGTATTACTTTTATATCAGACAAGATCTGACCAAATCTAAGTCTATTACTAAATCTGACCAATCTAAGTCTATGAGCATGAACTCATGAAGCCTATTTTGATGAGCGGCGAAACCTCTTCTAAGACAAACCAAACAGTCCAGTTGGGATCAATTGAAAGCCCTGAGATCCCTTCTGATTAGTTTTTGTCGCACTAAATCGGCCATGTACAATGTATTGTTGGACGTTTATATTTTGTAACGTTACTGTTGTGTAAATTAAAACAATTTCAAGTGTTTTATATGTTCTACATGGTTAGCAATAGCATCTGTGTTTCCTCTTCATCCACCGTCTTTGAAGGTAGCAGAAAGACTGCATCTTGATTTCCGACCTCGAAACTGGAACGCTTACATCTCGACCGTCACGTCATTCCCAAAAAGAAGCAAAAGAAGGTTGTTTACCTTGCCGACGTACTGCGGGTCAGACCCCATGTACTCCTCCAGCACAAAGAACTGGTTCCACACCCATCCCCGCTTGACCCGCTGGAACCCAGCCGGCCCATTCCTCACGGGGCCCGCTGAGCTCCTGGCGTGCGACCTCCCCGCCGTCCTGCCCATTGCCGCCAGTGGCGACGAGGGCGGCCGCGGATGTGACGAGGCCGAGCCCTCCTCCAGGTGAAACCAAAGGAACAGCAGCAGGCAGTTCCTTGCTAGCATTGGCGTGCTGGTCTGTGCGGGTCGGGTCTCAAGAGGGGCAGTCGAGGCTATGGCTGCGAGGGATGAGCCACGGTGACGGCACTTTTTGGCGAGAGAGTGGGGGCAGGCGGGGGGAATCTGCCCCGGGTTTTCCTGCGTCTGTCAGGAAGGAGGTCCCTTCAGGACGTCATCACCTGAAAACAGAAATACAATATGTATTACTTTAATTTCAGGTTGTCCCCATCTGATATAGATATCGGATATCTTGACATGAAAAAAACCCCCAGCAATGGATGATATCGACTTGCATCTAAAATGTACGATACAAGAAATCCTGCCAGTTAACATCGAAACGTCCTCCAGTAAACACACTAGGTTGGTCATTTCTTCTATTGTAGGCAAATCATTGACAACATGGAAGGCTGTAAGCTACTAGGAGAAAGCAGCTACGTAGTAGATCAGCACAAAATAGCACACAAGCTAGACATACATAATAAGTCTCCTTAATAAACAATATTGCATTCTGAAAAAGCACATTCGCCAATATAAACAAAATAGTTGTAGTTGCATTGTAAAGGTACAAAGCAAGATTGAAGCGTATTAAAAAGTTATTGTGGCCCCCTGTCACCAAAAATCAATTACCACTCCACTTGACTTAAAGACAGCATAAATCCATTCCATCCTGACATCGTGTTGGATTAATATAAGTATGAACCAATAATCAAGGCTTCAATATCAAAAAAAAATATCGGGACACTCCTACTTTTATTAGCCTGATACCAGCAAGGCTTTACTCAGAGGGAATAGTTCTACGAGTACCCAAAACCGAAAAATCTGTTTTCCGAATAGAAAAGACAAGCACAACTGATAGATACTTCATTGGACAGTGACAATATGGTCTGTTTTTATTCCAATGATAAAGTCCTTTCTCCACATCAACTAGTACAAACTGAAGATGAAACAGTGTACATTTTTCTGCCATTAGCGCATCATTTGATAATGTAGTTCTCGGGACTATGGCATGGAAGTTGCTAGGCAACAAACAAAAAGGTTAAGATTAGAGATGTCCGATAATGGCTTTTTTGCCGATATTCCGATATTGTCCAACTCTTAATTACTGATACCGATATCAACCGATACCGATATATACAGTCGTGGAATTAACACATTATTATGCCTAATTTTGTTGTGATGCCCCGCTGGATGCATTAAACAATGTAACAAGGTTTTCCAAAATAACTCAACTCAAGTTATGGAAAAAAATGCCAACATGGCACTGCCATATTTATTATTGAAGTCACAAAGTGCATTTTTTTTATTTTTTAACATGCCTCAAAACAACAGCATGGAATTTGGGACATGCCCTCCCTGAGAGAGCATGAGGAGGTTGAGGTGGGCGGGGTTGTGGTGGGGCGGGGGTGTATATTGTAGCGTCCCAGAAGAGTTAGTGCTGCAAGGGGTTCTGGGTATTTGTTCTGTTGTGTTTATGTTGTGTTACGGTGCGGATGTTCTCCCGAAATGTGTTTGTCATTCTTGTTTGGTGTGGGTTCACAGTGTGGCGCATATTTGTAACAGTGTTAAAGTTGTTTATACGGCCACCCTCAGTCTGTTGACCAAGGACGCCTTGCATTCACTTGTGTGTGTGAAAAGCCGTAGATATTATGTGATTGGGCCGGCATGCAAATGCAGTGCCTTTAAGGTTTATTGGCGCTCTGTACTTCTCCCTACGTCCGTATACACAGCGGCGTTTTAAGAAGACATAAATTTTACTTTTTGAAACCGATACCGATAATTTTGAAACTGATACCGATCATTTCTGATATTACATTTTAAAGCATTTATCGGCCGATAATATCGGCAGTCCGATATTATCGGACATCTCTAGTTAAGTTGTTATGTCATGAAAACATAGAAGGCAAAGCAACCGGACGGCGATCGAGGTATTATTGGTATAACTGGCAAATTTGAACAATATCGTTATTACTGTAAATTCCGAACTATAAGCTGATACTTTTTTCCTACACTTTGAATCCTGCGGCTTATAAAATGGAGGGGCTAATTTATGGATTTTACTTTGCTGGCCGTAATAATTAAATTAATTGTATTAAAAAAAACAGGTAATTTGTGTTATGGCGCCATCTTTTGGACGAGTTTGCTCACTGCAGGTGTTGCAGTGTCCTTCAATTTACAGTGTTTTTTTTGTTTTTTTCCAACCAAAGTTGTGTTTAATCTTCTAGACCAGCGTTTCTCAAAGTGTGGGGCGCGCCCCACTGGTGGGGAATAGAGACATGACAGGTGGGGCGCGAGGAACGGGAGGGAATTTCACTTGAATTTTTTTTTTTTTTTTTAGATTTTTTTTTTTTTTACTATGCTTTCATTTTCTATACACACTGTAAATCACTTTGTGATTCTGTCTGTGAAATCCGCTATATAAATACATGTAAATTACTTATTTTTCCTGTAGGCTATAAATTTCTAGGTAGGAGCAAAAGTTTGACAGACATAGCAACAGTAACTAATGGGGGCGGGGCTAAGCGGAACAAATTTGACGAGACAAGCGCAGCAAAATTAAAAGCTGTCCCACTGTCAAACGACACAGTTGCGAGACGTATATGCGACATTGCAAGTGATCTTGAGGAACAACTCGGAGACAAATGAAAAGAAAGTCGTTTTGCTTTACAAGTGGACGAAGCTACTGACAGCAATAAAGACTGCCTGTTCATCGCATACGTCCGCTTTGTGAATGGCGAGTCACTGTGCGAGGATTTGCTGTTTTGCAAATACATCAAAAATAGAGCCTCTGCTGATGAGCTGTTCAAGATAATGGACAGTTTCCTCAAAGAACACGACCTTAAATGGGAAAACTGTGGGCTTTTGCTCTGATGGCGCAATGACCATGGCAGGGTCAAGAAACAAGCTGCAGGCTCTAATAAAGAGGGTTGCGCCAAATGCGCATTGGACACACTTTGTCATTCACCGGGAAGCACTCACGTCAAGGCAGCTCAGCCCCGAACTCAATGAGGTTTTAACAGATGTGAGCGCGGTAAATTTGATCAAAACACGACCACTGAAAGCGCGACTGTTCTCTGCACTGTGTGAGGAAATGGGAGCTGATTATACAGCCGTCCTGTTTCACCATACTTGCCAACCTTGAGACCTCCAATTTCGGGAGGTGGGGGTGGGGGGCGTGGTTGGGTGTGGGGGCGTGGTTAAGAGGGGAGGAGTATATTTACAGCTAGAATTCACCAAGTCAAGTATTTCACATATATATATATATATATATATATATATATATATATATATATATATATATATAGCTAGAATTCACTAAAAGTCAAGTATTTCTTATATATATATATATATTTATATATATATATATATATATATAAGAAATACTTGACTTTTAGTGAATTCTAGCTATATATATATATATATATATATATATATATATATATATATATATATATATAAATAAGAGAAATACTTTGAATTTCAGTGTTCATTTATTTACACATATACACACACATAACACTCATCTACTCATTGTTGAGTTAAGGGTTGAATTGTCCATCCTTGTTCTATTATCTGTCATTATTTTCCTAACCATGCTGAACACCCTCTCTGATGATCCATTCTGCTTCGTCTCCTTGTTGTGTGCGCAGTTGTGCACTGCACTCTCTAAAAGCCCTAGATGTTAATGTCACATATGCATGTACATTAGATGGCAGTATTGCCCTGTTTAAGAGTGTCACAACATTGCTGTTTACGGCAGACGAACTGCTTTACGGTAGACGAAAACGTGACTGCTGTTGTTGTGTGTTGTTGCCGTGCTGGGAGGACGTTAATGAAACTGCCTAACAATAAACCCACATAAGAAACCAAGAACTCGCGCTCGATCATTCTACAGTTATAACGTGATTGGGCAGGCACGCTGTTTATATTGTGGGAAAGCGGACGTGAAAACATGCTGTCGACACGTCACTCAGGTACGCATGAATTTCGGGAGATTTTAGGGAGAACATTTGTCCCGGGAGGTTTTCGGGAGAAGCGCTGAATTTCGGGAGTCTCCCGGAAAATCCGGGAGGGTTGGCAAGTATGTGTTTCACAGTGAAGCAAGGTGGCTCTCCCGGGGCAAAGTGCTGTCACTTGCCCTGTCTTGCCAAATGCATAGCTCCTCCTTTTTTTTTGCAAAGATTGCAAAGTGGCACTTTTATTTTATTTATTTTGAACTTGATGCAAGTTATTTGATTTATTATTGAACTTGATGCAAGTTATAACACTTTTATTTGATTTATTATTGAACTTGATGCAAGTTATAACACTTTTATTTGATTTATTATTGAACTTGATGCAAGTTATAACACTTTTTTTGATTTATTATTGAACTTGATGCAAGTTATTTTATTTATTATTGAACTTATACCAGGCAGCACAGTGGAAGAGGGGTTAGTGCATCTGCCTCATAATACGAAGGTCCTGAGTAGTCTTGGGTTCAATCCCGGGCTCGGGATCTTTCTGTGTGGAGTTTGCATGTTCTCCCCGTGACTGCGTGGGTTCCCTCCGGGTACTCCGGCTTCCTCCCACCTCCAAAGACATGCACCTGGGGATAGGTTGATTGGCAACACTAAATTGGCCCTAGTGTGTGAATGTGAGTGTGAATGTTGTCTGTCTATCTGTGTTGGGCCTGCGATGAGGTGGCGACTTGTCCAGGGTGTACCCCGCCTTCCGCCCGATTGTAGCTGAGATAGGCTCCAGCGCCCCCCGCGACCCCAAAGGGAATAAGCGGTAGAAAATGGATGGATGGATGGATGGATGGGCAAGTTATACCACAGCTGCACAGTTATTTTATTTATTATTGAACTTGATGTTATTTTATGTTATTGAGTTTGAATGTATACAACTTGATGTTACTTGATGTTCAATAAATTTGAAAATGTTAAGCTTGGCATTAGCGTTCTGTTGGGGCGATGGGGGCAGGTGGAGCTTGAAAACTCCCCCTTGTCCAAAGTGGGGGATGACAAAAAAAGTTTGAGAACCACTGTTCTAGACGTCCATAGCGTTGTTACTTGTATGGATTTTTAACTCATCATTTCAAGCAAGGTTTGGAAGTTTTACAATATAACTAAAACAGTTTATATATATACTAAATATTGTATATTGTATACTTGTATTTTGTATATTTGTACGTGCTATCCTAATGTAATGACGCTAGCGTTTCTAGAATTAGCTATTATGCTAACACGTTTACGAGTGTGTGTTAGTATTATTAACTTACAACTGTGTTATTTTTGGATTGTTTCAGTTTCACAAGTTCCTCCGTAAATTCACCAAAACGTCACTGCGGAATTACTGAGTCTGTTTAGCTGATTAAAGAGCGAGCTCCCGCAGCTAGTGGGTCCATGATGATGACTTCTGTTTTGTTTTAACAACCGTTTTACTGCCCTGTTACAGGCACCGTTTGGAAACGATTAAGGTATGTAAATAAACATTTACAGAATATTGTTGTGTAAATAACTCATTTTATAACGTATATATCTGCGACTTATAGTCCGATGCGGCTAATACATGGAACAAATATTACGGCGCTCTCCAGTCCTGAAAGTACGGTATATGGATGCGTTTATTTGTTCGCAATATTTACATAAAAATGTTTGTTTCATCTCTAATACGAAACATTATCTTTCACGACTATTCCTACAATGTATTCACCGTGGTTACCGCCGAACCTAGATCGTTGCCGCCTGGCGAAAAATGCGCCTTGACTGACGCGCTAGCATAAAGAAGGTGTAATCCGACTTGCAGACATGCAATTTAAAAAGTGTAATCTGCTCTTTCTGCCACTGTCTGCTCTGTTTGCGTCTTCGTGTCGCACGTCGGAAGTTACAGCGAGGCTTTTACCAAGAGAGGCCAGGACGCCGCCTGTCACATCCTTGTCACGCCGCCGCCGCCGCCGCCTTATTGAGTCGCGGTAGATAAAAGTGGACGTCTGGAGTAAAACCCTCCGAAGGGACGGCTTAAACTCTGCGGCGACACACAATGGAATTCATGTCCATTTTAGGCACCTTAGGGGAACAAACATGTACATTGTGCTTGTTTGTCATTTTTGATTCTCAACAAGTCAATCACTTTCCAGATTAACTCTGTGAAATTTGACTGGAATTAGTTCCTTTTTGTAATTTTTACAAAATGTTTGATCCCTCTATTGCAAGATATGTTCCGCATAGGAGATCTACACCTGCCTCCATTGATTACTAGGGAGTGGCATCTCTACCTGATACGATATACATCTCCAGTCACAATCTACGATCCGATACTTTTTAGATACCTGTCCATCAGTCAGTGATTAAATTAGATCACATTTACATCCTGGTCACGATGCATCATGATTTAACTATGCCTAATCGACACAGACTCTGTGTCGTCATTTCCAATGATGTGCTTCCAGATTATTACCGTATTTTTTGGACTATAAGGCGCACTTAAAATAAATGCGCTTTATAACCCGGTGCGCCTAATGTACGGAACATATTTGGTTTTGCTTCCCGACCTCAAAGCTATTTTATTTGGTACCGGATGAAATGATAAGTGTGACCAGTAGATGGCAGTCACACATAAGAGATATGTGTAGACTGCAATATGACTCAAGTAAACAACACCAACATTGTATATGTTCCATCGGAAATTTAGAACATTACACACAGCGCTCAAAAATCTATCAAAATGTTTCAGTACGACTTTGGTAAGCTATGAAGCCGCACCACTTGATGGATTATACTGTGCTTCAACATACCAGTATTATTATGGCGTGTGTATAAGGTAAGACATATTATCTGACGTTTTGTTTCACAATATTATGCAAAAGCAACTTTTCTTACATTCTGGTACCTGCTGATCTGTATTTGGGATCTGCATAAGTCCTGAAAATGTGCGTGTGTCCGCCTTTGTAGTCCGTACAACGTAGTCGATAAGCTTCTTATTTTTCTCTATCTTCATGTAATGGGACATTCATCCTCCGCTGTTGCCATTTCTAATATAAAGTAGTGTTAAAGTTCTTACTTATATCTGTCAGTAAACTCGCCATGAAAGCGCTAAAACATACCGGTGTAGTGAGTTTTTATTATTCACCCAAGGAACTTTTGTTATTAGGGAGTTCCGAAAACAAACCTGACTAGACCCGCTAATCCGCAGTGCACCTTATAATCCGGTGCGCCCTATGGTCCGGAAAATACGGTCCGTAATTAATCCAATGGCCAAACGTAAAAACGTAAAACTAGCTTTAGATGTGATGAACCCTATCAACCACCAGGGGCAGTTTCACTTCATTGCCTCAAGTTTAGAAGGACACTTTGGACAGTATAATAATGGATCAAATTCAATTGAGTTATGTTATGTTACGTACTCAGTGGCCTATAGTGGTGTCCGCCCTGAGATCGGTAGGTTGTGAGTTCAAACCCCGGCCGAGTCATACCAAAGACTATAAAAATGGGATCCATTACCTCCCTGCTTGGCACTCAGCATCAAGGGTTGGAATTGGGGGTTAAATCACCAAAAATGATTCCCGGGCGCGGCCACCGCTGCTGCTCACTGCTCCCCTCACCTCCCAGGGGGTGATCAAGGGTGATGGGTCAAATGCAGAGAATATTTCGCCACACCTAGTGAAGTGAAGTGCAGTGAATTATGTTTATATAGCGCTTTTTCTCTAGTGACTCAAAGCACTTTACATAGTGCAACCCAATATCTAAGTTACATTTAAACCAGTGTGAGTGGCACTGGGAGCAGGTGGGTAAAGTGTCTTGCCCAAGGACACAACGGCAGTGACTAGGATGGCGGAAGTGGGGATCGAACCTGCAACCCTCAAGTTGCTGGCACGGCCACTCTACTCTAGAGTGTGTGTGTGAGACAATTATTGGTACTTTAACTTTGAACTTTTTATTGATTACAGACCATATCACCTCGGTAATGAGCTCATCCTAAATATTTCACCTCATTTTAGCAAAATATTTAATATTTTCTATTTTTGCCAATGGAAAATGAGGTTTTTGACAAAAAATTAACATTTCGCGAATCTTCCACAGTTATATCTAAAGTTGTTAACAATTTGATGTTTTTTTTTCACTTTTATGACCTTATAAACTCAGTTTATTGTTCTTCTTTGCCTCCTCACCTAACGAGAATTACACACATTTAATAATCAAAGCCCTCCATGACCTCTTTCGCTGAATCCTATCGACGAGGGACGTTGTCCGAGGCCGTCCCCGCCGCATTATCTTTGAAGTCAAAACCGATGTGCAAAGTTCTCTGGCCGGCGACTTCTTTGACACAGGTCACACGCGGTTCTCCCCGAAGGTCGCAGCTCATTTAGTCGCGGCATAATAGAAAACGACTGTTCCTGCAATCCCTGCAAGATGACGGCACCCAGGGAGCCCCGCATGCATATTTGATGGCCTAACTTCATTAGCATGTGTCGGGCTGGCGGTCACGCGCTCTGACCCGTTGCTGACGAGGCCTCGTCATCGCCATCGCCTCCTCACACGTCACCTTCGCTTTCTCTAAAGGCGCCGTAGACCGATACCCAGCAGGGAGGCTTCCTACGGAGCGTTAAACCTCACGCAGGCTGCGGCGAACGAGACAAACAAAATATTGACGGATGAGACAAGAAGTGAGTCAATTGTTCTGATATTCGCCCTGAGAACATTTCTTGAACGTCTTCAATCGATTCTTGAAGAGTTTCTGAAGTGTCCACCATTATGTATGGATTCATATTTCAAATGTATTTTCCTCAAGTTTGTAACAACTCTTTCTACTCACAGTAGCATTATGAAAACTACTTCCTGTTGACCTTATAAAGAGATGACAGTGCGAGGTCATGTGGAGAAAAAATGAACAGCACAGAAGTTGTTAAAAACAGTGTTTTAAAAAAAAAAAATTTTACAATTAATTTTATACAATTATTATTTATCATTACCATAAACACTGAAATTCAAGTCATTATTATTATTATATATTTATTTATCCCTTATTTATTTTCCCAAATAAATATTAGTTTTACATTTATTATACTGGTAATTAACAAATTATAAAAAAAATAAATGATATATATATATATATATATATATATATATATATATATATATATAATGTATATATATATATATATATGTTTTAAATATATATACAGGTATATATATATATATATATATATATATATATATATTTTTTTTTAAAATATATAATGAAAAAAAAAATATATATATATATATATATAAAACATATATATATATATATATATATATATATATATATATATATATATATATATATATTTTTTTTTTTTCTTTTATTTATTTTATTTTGTTTTTTTATAATTTGTTAATTACCAGTATAATAAATGTAAAACTAATATTTATTTGGGAAAAAAATAAGGGATAAAAAAATAATAATAATGACTTGAATTTCAGTGTTTATGGTAATGATAATTAATAATTGTATACAATTAAATTGTAAAAAAAAAAAAAAAAAAAAAAAAAAAATCACTGTTATGTTTGAATTCTTATCAATATTGACACTGTTGTTGATATTATACTTGTTTTTGACTACTTTTGGATTGTTTTGTGTCATGTTTGTGTGTCCTCTCAATTGCTCTGTTGATTGTTATTATTCTTAATGTTGCCAGGCCGGGTTTGGAATTGTCTTATTATGGTATTATTGTGTATTATTTTGTTGGACTGATTAATAAAAATAAAAACAAAATAAAAAACATTAAAACAAAAATTTAAGTGGAAGTAAAATTAGAAAAAAAATCTTAAGTGGATGTTTTTTTACTTTGGTTTATGAAAAATGTATTAACAATAATGTAAGATATTTGTTTGTAAAATAATTAAGTATTCTTAAAGAATTACAATAATAAACGTATAAATGTATAAATAGATTTTACCTTCATGGTTTATAATAAAAAAATATATATATCATCACCAGCACCGACCAATAACATTGCAAAAGATAAAATATAATAGAATGTAATAACTTTGTTAAAATTACAAAAAATTAGTGGTACAACTCTCCCACAAGGTGCTTAAAAATGATCCTATTTAAAATAGTAATGCTTAAAAATACTAAATATAACATACACGTGTCATACAATCTAAAAATGAAATTAGTAAAGAGCTGAGTAAAATAATTCCAAACAAATGTAATGAATATGTTAGTGTAGAATTCAATGCAATATTCTAATGGTGTTCATACATATATGTGAGTACTGTAAAGGCAAATATTGCATGGAATGTGTTGCAGATATCATGAAATTGGCACATATTAATATGAATGCACGCATAAATAACAGACATTTATTGTTAAAAAGACAGATAGTTTCATTGTGTGCAATAAATCCAGGCAGGAGAAAGCCCTCGGAGACAAAATGAAAAAGGTGATGTTCACCAATGTAAAGCTGAATAAAATCCGATGTTGTGCTTCTAGAGCGTGAAAACAGTCGATGCCTCTCTCGCAAAGTCGCCGTGTCTAAAAACGATTCAAACAATATTGCCCTCCGCTCCTGGATGATGAGAGCGGCTGTGAAGACTCTGCACCGCCGAGGCCCGAGAACACTTTAATATCGGCGAAGCCTTCGGGGGGGAGGGAAGGGGAAGAGTGGGTGGAAGTAACCTAATGAAAAGTAGCAACTCAGCACAACTCCTCGCTCCTCACGCGGAGCGACAAGTGTTACATTGACGGCCGACATGTTGGAAGTCGACTTGTTAGCCGTGATCTCGTGCATGAAGGCCGCCAGCGCACAGCCAAAGCAACATGAATAACGTCACATGAGTCATTGTCTGCTCTCTATGCCGCTTCCCACGCACACTGTGTGTAGACAGTGGAATATCACGTCTAATATATAACATGTTCACACTTGCAAATGTATTGGGACACCTACTGTACGCCACGTAAACAATTGCAATTTCGAAAAATCTACTTCCGAGTGGGCCAGACTGGTAAAATCACGGCACGATAACTTAAAAATAAAGACAACTTCAGATTGTTTTCTTTGTTTCTTGTTTAAAAATACAACAAACACCTTCTGAAAATATACAAATCATAATGTTGTTGTTTTTTTACACTTACATGTTTTACGGTTAATAGTATTCTAACTTTATTTGTCGTTATTTATATTTATATTTCCCATTCTTGCTTCATGTACAACTTAAGTTGTTCAACAGCCCGTTGTGGTATTTTAGGTTTCATAATGCGCCACATATTTTCAATGCGAGACATGTCTGGACTACAGGCAGGCCAGTTTTATTATGAAGCAATGCTGTTGTAACACGTGCAGAATGTGGCTTGGGATTGTCTTGCTGAAATAAGCAGGGGCGTCTGTGGAAAAAGACGTTGCTTGGATGGCAACACATGTTGCTCCAAAACCTGTATGTACCTTTCAGCATTATTGGTGCCTTCACAGATGTTGCAAGGTACCCATGCCTTGGGCACTAATACACCCCCATACCATCACAGATGCTGGCTTTTGATTTTTGCGCCTATAACAGTCCGAATGGTTCTTTTCCTCTTTGGTCCAGAGGACACAACGTACACAGTTTCCAAAAAAAAATTGAAATGGGGACTTGTCAGACCACAGGACAATTTTGCATCAGTCCATCTTAGATGAGCTCGGGCCCAGCGAAGCCGGCGGTGTTTCTGGGTGTTGTTGATAAATGGCTTTCGCTTTGCAGAGTAGAGTTTTAACTTGCACTTACAGATGTAGCGACGAACTGCAGTTACTGACAGTGCTTTTATGAAGTGTTCCTGAGCCTATGTGGTGATGTCCTTTACACACTGATGTCGCTTTTTGATGCGATACTACCTTAGGGATCGAAGGTCACGGGCATTCAATGTTGGTTTTCGACCTTGCCTTTTACGTGCAGTGATTTCTCCAGATTATTTGAAACTTTTGATGATGTTAAGGACCGTAGATGGTGAAATCCCTAAATACTTTGCAATAGCTCGTTGAGAAATGTTGTTCTTAAACTGTTCGACAACTTGCTCACGCATTTGTTCACAAAGTGGTGACCCTCGCCCCGTCCTTGTTTGTGAATGACTGAGCATTTCATGGAAGCTGCTTTTATACGCAATCATGGCACCCACCTGTTCCCAATTAGCCTCTTCACCTGTGGGATGTTCCAAATAAGTGTTTGATGAGAATTTATCAATTTTGTCAGTCTTTTTTGCCACTTGTGCCGGCTTTTTTGAAATATTTTGCAGCCATGAAATTCCAAATGAGCTAACATTTGCAAACAATAACAAAGTTTACCAGTTTGAATGTTAAGTATCTTGTCTTTGCAGTCTATTCAATTGAATATAAGGATTTGTAAATCACTGTATTCTGTTTTTATTCACCATTTACACCAACTTTGCTGGTTTTGGGTTTTGTAACTTGCGCTTATAATTTTTATTTCCCACTTCCTGTTTGTGGTCTTAGCAGCACCTTTACTTCATTTGCAATGCAGTCTTATTTGGTTTAGCTGTTGCTGCATTCTTAGTTGGAACATTTTTCTGTGAATTCTTCACGTTTGTAAACCGTTGCCATCTTCCAGAATCCCGGTAAGTTCACTTCGAAGCCGGTTTACTTTTGTTTTGTACGGCATGGCTTTCCCTGTGCTTCGAGTGCACTCCAAGCTGCACACATTTTTTTTTTGTTGTCATAGATTCTGCACCTGGGGATCAAGCGTCACATCGAGTACCTTTTGGACCTTGAAGGCCAATTGGACAGGACAATAGTAGCAGAAATAGGCTAGTAAGTGGAAAAAGTGCTCCTCGGCCTTGACGGTGACCTTTTAATAGCCTTTTTTGTAGCAGTGTGTTAATATTTAATAGTCACTTCTTCTTTTTTTTTTTTTTTTTTTAATAAATGAAAGACGACCTGTTCAAATAACGAGAGCAGACTTTCATTATTTAGAACATCGGAACTTTCACACACAAAAGGAGAGAAAATGCTCGCCAAGTCCTCTCGCTGCTGATTAAAATGGATTCTGGCACCTCGTCGTCAGGGCGGCAGGTTGATTTTCCTTCACTGATAGTGAGCCCCCCACCACCCCTTTAGCCCCAGCCCCTCCTCATATCTAATTTATTGCCATCTGCTCATCTGGCCTGTAAATCTACAAGAAGGCCGACTGGTTCGCCACAGTTTTTCATCTGTTCAACATTTAGCAACGTCTAATTAGGTGAGAAGGCGGAAGTGGCAATGCGGCGGAGTAATGGTGGTCGTAATGGTCGGGATAGTGCGCGTGTGTGTTGTTAGACGGGAGCTAATGACAGCACGACAGCAGCTGTAATGTGGCGTCCTGATTAAAGAGGCGACACAACATCAACAGTGGGCTCGTGGAGGCGTTCAAGGTCAGCGGCTGACAAAAGTTCTCTAAATGATCGCATAATTGGATTGACGATAATTAGCATTGGTTTTGTCAATTAAACCTTGTCTTTTTAGATATATATATTTTTTATTTTTACTCTACCATGATTATATATATTTTTTGAATTTGTAATTGTTCAAATTAAAATGTGCAAAAAAATAATGTGTCAATATTACTACTACTATAATACAATATTTTTTTGAACAGTATATTACTTGTATTGCCACTAGTAAACTAGTATCACAATGTTATTTATTATTATCATTATCATTTATATTATTTTTATTATTACAAATATTACTCATTATTTTTTGTCATCATTATCATTAGCAGTACAATTGATATTTAAAAAATAACAGTATGATTAAATTATTTAATAATAAAATGGTATGTATAAAACTAGTAAACTACTAAAAGTAATAATAAATATCAATTTTATTGAGTTGTTTAGTTCAGTTCATCCATCCATCCATTTTCTACCGCGTGTCCCTCAGTTTCAAAGTATTTCGAACATGCATACGATACAATGTAATGCATCACATATTTCCAGTTGTTTCATTACAGCACGTCCGAAAAGGAGTAGGAAGAAGCAGAACTTATTTAATCCTACCCTTTTTCATATCATAGCAATTTTATCCCATGTCCTTGTTGTCTGTAACAGAAGAGTGAATAAACAAACAATAAATAATTAATATACCGTACCATAGTAAGTAAACAAATATTAAACACATAAATAATGATTATCTAAAAAATATATATTAGTAGTATTATTATTAATAATATTATTATAATGATAATAATGATTATTAATTATTTACAAAAATCAACAATGTATTCTTAGTTTTGCCTATACTAGTAGTAATAATTGTTATCATTGATTTATTCTGATGTTTGTCTATTAATCATGTGAATATTATTTAATAATAAATATTTATAAAACTTACAAAACAAGGTATTAATAGTATTGCCATGACCAGTACTAATTATGATTTTTAGTTTATTATGTATTTATTGTCATGTTAATAATATATTATTACTGATATGCACTAAATATAAAATACATATTTATGATTATTTTTAAGGGTTGCATTTTTGTAAACAATGTGCTTTTACTATGGCTGTGGTTATTTATTGAGTTAATTAAATGTGTTTGTAAACAACAATAATGAATGCTTGAATGAAATGATTAAAATAAAGAAAATATTGGAAAAAAAACACATTTATAAAAATGTATAAAAATTGTATTTGGATGATGTGCACGCCGAAATAATCACATTTGCACTCAACATTGCCCCCACCCCAATAGCATATTGTACATTATTATGCTGTGAATTCTCTTTTTTGATGTATCTACAGTACAAAGCCAGGCTTAAAAAAAAAAAAAAAGGCGCTGCGACTCTTGCATTTGCTCCCATTTGACTATTGTGTGACGAAATGTAGAAATGTAACACATGCTTTTTTCTCCCCACAATGCAAGGTGTGCTATCTGGCCTCGTTATAATATCTTCCTCTGCACACGCTAATGACGCACGGTAACAACTGCAGAAAATTCACACCCAGAGGCGTTTTCTTCCTCTTTTTTTTTCTATTTTTTTGTCGTTCAAACCAACACAGCGGGGTTTTGTGAAATCATGATCAACCCCCCCCCCACACACACACAAACACACTCACACACACCCCCCTTACTCCCCACTGTCAGATTGGCCTGTGAAGTTGGAAGTCAAGCTGGCTCCCACACACACCCTTTATTTTAATGCGCATCCACTCAGGTGGGATCAATGGGGGGAAAAAAAGCCGCATGAGGCAGCCATCAGCTGCACCTATTATCAGTCCATTACATCGGACACCCGCATGTGGGTCACGACCACCTGCCGGCTGCTTGTCAGGTTACGACCACATCCCGCTGCCAATGATGCAACATTTAAAACCTCGTTATCTTCTTCATCATTTACGACAGATATCATAAATATGACACAATGTCTTTCTTATGTCGACTTCCACCATGCTAATTGGCACGCTGGCAGCCGCGACGGCGAAAACCCCGTCTCTCCATCCGTTTACCTCGTTGCCATGGCAAACAACCAGCATGCGGAATCTGACCTGTGCTATTTCCGCCTCCTCAGCTCTTGACAACCGAGCTTCGAAAAGTAGCCTCGCAGACTTCGTGACGGACGGCGGCGTCCTCGTCTCGCACTCGCTGAAAAAAAATCTTGGCGGCCGTTAAATCGTTTGTTTTGGCTCGGGATGAACCTGATGGAAAGATGACAGCATTCCAGAGATCCTAAAAAGTCCTCTGGCGTCGTCACAGTGAGTGAAGTTGGACTGTTTCCATGCAGGGATAATAGCACGCTATACGGAGACTTATGGGTCCATTACGGCATCCATCCATCCATCCATTTTCTACCGCTTAATCCCTTCGGGGTCACGGGGGGCGCTGGAGCCTATCTCAGCTACAATCGGGCGGAAGACGGGGTAAACCCTGGACAAGTCGCCACCTCATCACAGGGCCAACACAGATAGACAGACAACATTCACACTCGCATTCAGTGGTCCCTAAAAAAAAAAAATATATATATATATATATATATATATATATATATATATATATATTAATTTTTTTTGTATTTTTTGTATTTTTTTTAATTAAAAAAAAATAAAAAATAAAATGTGTATATATATATATATATATATATATATATATTTATTTATTTATTTTTTGTAATTTGTTTTGTAATTTTTTTTTTTTTTTTTGGGGACCACTGAATGTGAGTGTGAATGTTGTCTGTCTGTCTGTGTTGGCCCTGTGATGAGATGGCGACTTGTCCAGGGTTTACCCCGTCTTCCGCCCGATTGTAGCTGAGATAGGCTCCAGCGCCCCCCGCGACCCCAAAGGGATTAAGCGGTAGAAAATGGATGGAGGGATGGATATATATATATATATATATATATATATTTTTTTAAAATTAAATAACATAAAAAACACAATATATGCATTATATATATCAATATAGATCAATACAGTCTGCAGGGATACAGTCCATAAGCACACATGGTTGTATTTCTTTATGACCAATATATATATATATATATATATATATATATATATATATATATATATATATATTTATTTATTTTTTTTTTAACATAACACCTCCCTCGGCATGCTCGGATGAGTTTGTTGCAGAAGAACTCGGGGTATGCAAATTAGCAGGACAATGAATTTACAGCACTTAAAGGGGAACTGCACTTTTTGCCAATCATTCACAATCCTCACGTAAGGCAAGAACACATATGTTTGTCTTTTTAATGCAGGGGTGTCAAACTCGTTTTAGGTGGGGGGGCACATAGAGAAAAATCTACTCCCAAGTGGGCCGGGCTGGTAAAATCACCGCACGATCACTTAAAAATAAAGATAACTTTTCTTTGTTTAAAAATAGAACAAGCACATTCTGAAAATGTCCAAATCCTCCATCAGTGAGGTACAATAAAAAACAATACCTAATAATTAGAGATGTCCGATAATATCGGGCTGCCAATATTATTAGCCGATAAATGCTTTAAAATGTAATATCGGAAATTATCGGTATCGGTTTCAATAAGTAAAATGTATGACTTTTTAAAATGTCGCTGTGTACACGGACGTAGGGAGAAGTACGGAGCGCCAATAAACCTTAAAGGCACTGCATTTGCGTACCGGCCCAGTCACATAATATATGCGGCTTTTCACACACACAAGTAAATGCAAGACATATTTGATCAACAGCCATACAGGTCACACTGAGGGTGGTCGTATAAACAACTTCAACACCGTTACAAATATGCGCCACACTGTGAACCCACACCAAACAAGAATGACAAACACATTTCGGGAGAACATCAGCACCGTAACACAACATAAACACAACATAACAAATACCCAGAACCCCTTGCAGCACTAACTCTTCCGGGACGCTACAATATACACCCCCTACTCCCCCCTCCCACACCTCAACCCCGCCCACCTCAACCTCCTCATGCTCTCTCACGGCGAGCATGTCCCAAATTCCAAGCTGCTGTTTTAAGTCATGTTAAAAAAAATAATGCACTTTGTAACTTCAATAATAAATATGGCAGTGCCATTTTGGCATTTTTTTCCATAACTTGAGTTGATTTATTTTGTAAAACCTTGTTACATTGTTTAATGCATCCAGCGGGGCATCACAACAAAATTAGGCATAATAATGTGTTAGTTCCACGACTGCATATATCGGTATCGGTCGATATCGGAATCGGTAATTAAGAGTTGGACAATATCGGAATATCGGACATCTCTACTAATAATGAATAATCGTCATAAACACAAATACTCCCTCACATTCAGTTACAGTATTACATATGTTTGTTATTCAAAAGTCAGTATTCATAATGAGGAACAGAAACATTTGGCAGTCCCACAAATCAAAATTGTACAGCGTTTTTTTAGTGGAAGTTGGCGGTATTCAACCCTTTTAGTTTTTCAGTCTGCTAGTTTTTGTTTTTATTGCCCTATACTGTCTGTCTGATGGCGGCGGTTCAAACAGACTGTGCCCTTTTTTATTTATTTTCACTGCCCAGTTGATGCATCAGGCCTGTTAAAGGGGGGGAAACAAACAGGCTTTGCTCCACGTCCTAAAATGAGTGTAATGTGTGTGTCCTCTTATTAATATTATGTTGTTGTGTATGATATATGACATGTATTGGTACCGGTACCAAAATATTGGAATTGTATAAAATGGATGGATGGATGGGACAACACTATAAGGGACTCATTAATAATTGCCGGAAACAATCATTTACGTACAATTATCTTGTTCTAAAATACATACACTTAATTACTAAAGAATATGTTTTTTTTATTTTATTTTTTTAAAATTTTTTTTTAGATAAGATAAATAAATCTTTTCTTGGATAAAAAAGAAAGTAAAACAATATAAGGATAATTACATTAAAAAAAAAGTTGAAAGTGTATCGTGTGTTTTTTTCTATGTTGATTTAATAAATAAAAAAAATATATATTAAAAAAAAAAAAAAAAAAAAAAAAGAATATGTTTACCTAAACTGTAAATAAAATTAAAGTGAAAAATGAAAATTCAGCTTCACCACTTTCGTCATATTTTTTGCCCCTAAGAACTTTATGACTAGCGCCAGACTTCTTCTGTTTGTTTGATATTGACTTTACTGCCACTAGTGGTGGAAAAGTGCATTACAAGTGAGTACTGCTGAGGAACACATTTTATATGATGGCCCTCTAGGCAGAGCTCGCAGCCCTATGGTTAAGAAACACATATACAGTCGTGGTCAAACGTTTACATACACTTGTCAATCAATCAATCAAACAATCAATGTTTATTTATATAGCCCTAAATCACAAGTGTCTCAAAGGGCTGCACAAGCCACAACGACATCCTCGGTACAGAGCCCACATAAGGGCAAGGAAAAACTCACCCCAGTGGGACGTCGATGTGAAAGACTATGATATATGATATATACTATGTGTCAATGACTTGTGAAGGACATAATGTCATGACTGTCTTGAGTTTCCAATCATGGTTCTTTTACACATTTATTATGGGTCTACTGAAAATGTGACCAAATCTGCTGGGTCGAAAGTATACAATGTTAATATTTGTTTACATGTCCCTTGGCAAGTTTCACTGCAATACGGCGCTTTTGGTAGCCATCCACAAGCTTCTAGTTGAATTTTTGACCACTCCTCTTGACAAAATTGGTGCAGTTCAACTAAATGTGTTGGTTTTCTGACATGGACTTGTTTCTTCAGCATTGTCCACACGTTTAAGTCAGGACTTTGGGAAGGCCATTCTAAAACCTTCATTCTAACCTGATTTAGCCATTCCTTTACCACTTTTTGACGTGTGTTTGGGGTCATTGTCCTGTTGGAACACCTATCTGCGCCCAACCTCCGGGCTGATGATTTTAGGGTTGGCCTGAAGTATTTTGAGGTAATCCTCCTTTTTCATTGTCCCATTTACTCTCCGTAAAGCACCAGTTCCATTGGCAGCCAAACAGGCCCAGAGCATAATACTACCACCACCATGCTTGACGGTAGGAATAGTGTTCCTGGAATTAAAGGCCTCACCTTTTCACCTCCAAACATATTGCTGGGTATTGTTTCATCTGACATCACATGGACAAAGATAAGACCTTCTGGTGGAAGGTTCTGTCCTCCAGTTACATTTCGGCATTCCTTGGATTCATACACATGCGCAGATGCAAGGGGTGGATACCATAGGGATCACGTCTCGCCAGAACACCGGCACATTGTGCTGACATGTTTTTACGATGACAATGAAGTAAACCGCGTAGAAATTGATCGAGAGATAAACTAGTTATTAAATTAAAAGGCCTTGTTTTGCATTGCCTTATATGGGAAAGTGCCGGCCATCTTAACGGGGGACACTTCCTCATACAAGGCAAAACAATGGGTACTGTCCTTATATAAATGTTCAGCGCCACCTGTTGCTCGTTGTTGTTTTTGACGAAGCTCTGGCTGCCGGAAGACGAGACGCTGCAATCGCCGCCATCGTCAAAACGTTCTCCAGCTGCATCCTTCCATCCTGATTCACACCAGAGTGTTTAATTTTGCACTTTTATTCCAAATACAAGCACATTAGCCTCCCCTCCGCGCCGAGATTCATCACTGTGCTTTTTTTTTTTTCTTTTTTTTTTTCTATTACCGCAGTCATCTAAATGCAAATGGGGAAGTGTCCCTTTTTCTCCAGCGAGGGACGACACTCCTGGCAGAGCGCGCACGCCAGCCGGGATAGAGACGCCTTCCTCGCCTCCGACTCAGGCAAGGAAATGTGATCTCCGCCGCCGACTGCTTATCGTGTTGACTTAGTTGCGCTGGCAAAGATGTCGCTGATTGAACACGGGCGCCGGGCGACATGCTTTTCGTACGCGTGTGAAGCCTGTGAAAAACACCTGAGCTTTTTTTTTTTTTTTCTTTTCTTTTTTTTCTTTTTTTTCTTCTAAATGCTGATTTTCTGTTCCTTTGACAAAGAAGCAAACAAACAATGGGGACGGTAAAAATGAAAGCCAGGAGAAGAAAATCAATTTGGTTACAAAATTGACAGAACCACAACAATTGTCCTTGTTAATTGAAAAAAAAAACAAAAAAAAAACATGCCGATAATTAAATTGGCTTATCTCGTTTAAATTGTGTGAGGCAGAAGAACAATAACACCCTGTTCACTAAGTCGTTTTTTTAATCACACTGTTTTATTTTCTATGAACTAAAGCTTTTTTTGTCTTTTTATTGGTTTAAAGCACAGGTGTCAAACTCAAGGCCCGGGGGCCAAATCTGACCCGCCACATTATTTCAGGTGGCCCGCGAAATCCCGGAAATATTAAACTGTAATAAAATGCTTAATCTTTTCTTACTAAATATCTTTTAAAATTCAATATCATCAAAATCAAAATACCGTATTTTTTGGAGTATAAGTCGCACTGGAGTATAAGTCGCACCTGCCGAAAATGCATAATAAAGAAGGAAAAAAACATATATAAGTCGCACTGGAGCCCGGCCAAACAATGAAAAAAACTGCGACTTATAGTCCAAAAAATACGGTATTTTATTATCATGTATTCCAAAAATATTCTTTGTTAAAATAAAGATAAATACTGCACTAAAATATCTGCTTGACTTATGATTTCCGAAAAAAAATATCAATGAAATTGTAGACTGTAAAATTGACCGTAGGTTAAGTTTTTTACTGTAAAATCAACTTTGGTACTGTTTTTTTTTCCATATACAGTAAGACAAAAAAATAACAAAAAAAAACATTAAAACAACAATATTTTACGGTAAAAAAACCAAACTGGCAGCTCTTTTGCTTGCATTTTACCGCTAAAACAGTGGTATAGTTTCTCCATTCCATTCCATTAATTAATTTTTTTTATATGCTGTAAAAAAAATACTGCTTTTACTGTAAAATTCTGGTGACTGAGCTGCCAGTTAATTATTATAATTTTTTTGCAGCTTATCTAAAAAAATATATTGTTGATGTATTCTATATATACATGTATATTCATATATTACTCATTGTTAAACGCGACCCTCTGAGGGCAACCATAAATGCGATGTGGCCCTCAATGAAAATTAGTTTGACACCCCTTGTCTAAAGCATGGGTGTCCAAACCACGGCCCGCGGGCCAAGTGGGGCCTGCTGCTGTGTTTGTTTTTGCCCCGCGAAACATCACTACATTAATAAGGAAACTGGCACGCAGGGCGCCTCCAACTTAATTTCAAATATCTGACAGTATAATTGCTGCAATTTTGCCACCACCTTGCGGACAACATTAGTGATTCAGGTTAATGACCATGAATGGCACGTTGACATGAAAACAGCACAGCATGTTTATGTCAGTATTCAGTATCAAATAATTATAGTTGCTTATTACTTACACATACAAAGTCTCCAAGGCAGGCATAATCCAAACAACGAAGCTAATGGGAGTACTCAATTTCCCCCAGAAAGCCCTCTAAAAAAACATCCAAAACCCCCAACAATATTCCATTTACATCTCATGACCTAAATATTGACCAAGTAATAGTGACATTGTTATTATAAGCGCTAACAATAAGGAATTTTTATTATCGTGGTCGTGATCTCAGGGAGCTAACTAGCTGTTGCATTGACATATTGAGCTGCTGCATTGCCTCTGAGTTGGTAAATCTTAATTCTAAATTTTAAATTATGCTTTCCGGTTGTATTGTATGTTGCCATATTGAAAAAATGGTCAACTTTGGACATTCACCTTTTTTTGAGGATTATAATTAATGCTTCATATAAACAGGAAGATATAAACATCCCATCAGTCGGCATTCCGGTGAGAGCAGACATTGTACAGTAAGTGATTGTTTTATTATTTGCATAGTTTGTACATATTGTTTAACACTTAGCAATACTCTACATGAGGCTGAGTGTTTCACTAAAGCTGGATCTGTTTAGCACACCGCTTCTAAAACGTGTAGATCATCCTCCTTATATTCAGGCTCTAAAATATAAGGTTCTGGAATATAATTTGTCCCAAAGTAGTCTTTGTTGTCTCTCATTAAGTATGTCATGATCAGTAGTGTTGTTGAAGGAAATAGCAAACGTTGTGACGGGTCTGTGAAATAATACGCCGCCATATGCTTAAAATGAGCAAAATATATAAATACTACATCATACTTGCCAACCTTGAGACCTCCAATTTCGGGAGGTGGGGTGGTGGGGCGTGGTCGGGGTGGGGCGGGGCGCGATTGGGGGCGTGGTTAAGAGGGGAGGAGTATATTGACAGCTAGAATTCACCAAGTCAAGTATTTCATATATATATATATATATATATATATATATATATATATATATCCTGAAAATATGCAAACAAAACTGTTTTGATAATTGATACTTCAAACTTGCATAAATAAATATTAAGGAATATAACATAACTTGGCTTCTGAGAGCTTCAAAATGTAATGAATAAAATGCTAAAGTTGTTGATAAACAAGCAATGATTTTATTAATTAAATATGGTCATTTTAAATGAATTATTATGATAATTTAAAATTAATTACAGTATTTCAAATATGCTTATTTTAATGTATAATTCTATGGCTGGATGTAATAAGGATTCAGAAAAAAATACAAATAAAAATACAATTAATTTTGATGTTTTTAGCAAAATATAGTAAACATTTATTTATTTATTATTTTTTTTAAATTAATAAATATATTTATTTTTAGGTAAGATAAACATAATAATACAATTTATCTCTAGTCTGGATGATTTACTTCTTGTCACCCTGTTGTCTTCCCGTCGTGAAAAAAGGCTGTCCTCACTCAGGTCCGCATGGAGCTGGAGGGGGCGTGGCCTCCAGCTCCGGCTGATAATCGGGAGATTTTCGGGCGAATATTTGTCCTGGGAGGTTTTCGGGAGAGGTGCTGAATTTCGGAAGTCTCCCGGAAAATTCGGGAGGGTTGGCAAGTATGTACTACATGTTATTATGAATGCTACTATGTTACATATATACTTACAGTGTGTTTATAAAACCCTGATGGAAGCTTATAAATGTTTATAGGCAGATGTTTTTTTTAATTAGCCTGCTGAATACTTTCAAAAATAAAAGTTAAACATAAAAGTGAAATATCATCATTAAAAAAAACGGAACCTGTCTTTTTTTTTAAATAAAATAAAATGTAAGGCTGTCCAAAATGAGTATCACACTTCTTTTGTGGCATGTTTTTATTCAAACCCAATATTACTGAATTTTCCAGACTATAAGGCGCACTTAAAATATATATAAATATATATTTGTTTCTTCTCAAAACTCGACAGTGCGCCTTATATGGAATAATTCAGGTTTTGCTTACCGACCTCGAAGCTATTTTATTTGGTACATGGTGTAATGATGAGTGTGACCAGTAGAAGGCAGTCAAACATAAAAGATACGTGTCGACTGCAATATGATGGCAGTCCCACACAAGAGATATGTGTAGACTGCAATATGACTCAAGTAAACAACACCAACATTTTATATGTTCCATTGAAAATATAGAACATTACACATGGCGCTCAAAAATCTGTCAAAATATTTTAGTACGACTTTGGTAAGCTATGAAGCCGCATCGCTTGATGGATTGTACTGTGCTTCAACATGCGAGTATTATTATGTTGTGTGTGTATAAGGTAAGATATATTATCTGGCGTTTTGTTTCGCAATATTATGCAAAAGCAACTTTTCTTACTTTTTGGTACCTGCTGATCTGTATTTGGGATATGCATAAGTCTTGAAAATGTGCGCGCGTCCGACGCCGTAGTCGATAAGCTTCTTCTTTTACTCTATCTTCTTGTTATGGGACATTCATCCTCCGCTGTTGCCATTTCTAATACAAAGTAGTGTAAAGTTCTTACTTATATCTGTCAGTAAACTCGCCATGAAAGCGCTAAAACATACCGGTGTAGTGAGTTTACATTATTCACCCAAGGAACTTTAGTCATTAGAGAGTTCCGGTCGGACGGTTTTTCACGGGACACATTTCTGGCCTTGTTGTTGTTTCCGGATATGGAGATGCTGCTCTAAAGTCTGAATATACTGGGTGGTATAGCTCAGTTGGTAGAGTGGCCTTGCCAGCAACTTGAGGGTTCAAGGTTCGATCCCCGCTTCTGCCATCCTCGTCACTGCTGTTGTGGACCGACACCAGCAGATGACATGGCACCCCAAACCATCACTGATGGTGGAAACTTTACACTAGACTTCAGGCAACGTGGATCCTGTGCCTCTCCTGTCTTCCTCCAGACTCTGGGACCTCGATTTCCAAAGGAAATGCAAAATTTGCATGGTTGGGTGATGGTTTGGGGTGCCATGTCATCTGCTGGTGTCGGTCCACTCTGTTTCCTGAGATCCAGGGTCAACGCAGCCGTCTACCAGCAAGTTTTAGAGCACTTCATGCTTCCTGCTGCTGACCTGCTCTATGGAGATGGAGATTTCAAGTTCCAACAGGACTTGGCGCCTGCACACAGCGCAAAATCTACCCGTGCCTGGTTTACGGACCATGGTATTTCTGTTCTAAATTGGCCCGCCAACTCCCCTGACCTTAGCCCCATAGAAAATCTGTGGGGTATTGTGAAAAGGAAGATGCAGAATGCCAGACCCAAAAACGCAGAAGAGTTGAAGGCCACTATCAGAGCAACCTGGGCTCTCATAACACCTGAGCAGTGCCAGAAACTCATCGACTCCATGCCACGCCGCATTAACGTAGTAATTGAGGCAAAAGGAGCTCCAACCAAGTATTGAGTATTGTACATGCTCATATTTTTCATTTTCATACCTTTCAGTTGGCCAACATTTCTAGAAAAATCCTTTTTTGTATTAGCCTTAAGTAATATTCTAATTTTGTGACACACGGAATTTTGGATTTTCATTTGTTGCCACTTCAAATCATCAAAATTAAATGAAATAAACATTTGAATGCATTAGTCTGTGTGCAATGAATAAATATAATGTACAAGTTACACCTTTTGAATGCAATTACTGAAATAAATCAAGTTTTTCAAAATATTCTAATTTACCGGCTTTTACCTGTGTATGAAAAAAGATCGGAGAAAAAAAAAAAAAAGATAATTAAACTGCACCAAGTATTTTAATTGGTGCTGAGTTCATTCAAAAAGTACAATTGTTAGTATTAGAGTCACGCTAAAAACCAACAAAATGAACTTAAAATTTACTTTGCCGAGTGTCCAAAATGCACCCACGTTATTTACTTAACACAAAGCTGCTTAGCATAACAATAAACATATTTAAATGAGTTTTCCAAATGGAGGATTCATTTGTGTTACGAAGTGATGTCTTCCACGTTGCCTACTGTAAGTGTCGGGAGTGATTTTATCGCCGTGAAGCGTCTACTGAGCGGCTGTTTAGAAAGGTTTTAATCTCCTCCGCGCATCAGCGCCGCCTCAAGTAGCCGATAAGAGACTGACGACTGCGGGGAAGTTTTTTTTTTTGTCTTTCCCTTTTTCTTTTTTTTTTTTTTTTTGCCTGTTTGCCACCACCAGAGGCTAATTAAATATATTTCCCGTCTCAGCAGAGAGCCCGGCACTGTCTGCCGAGCTCGCCCCAACATAAAGGGAGATTTAGTGTTGCAATTAACACTCTGGCGTGGACTGCGGAGGCGTGCGGAGATCTCAAGCGCACATCAGGTGTGTGTAATAAGAACAAACAAATACATCAAGCCGTCTTTGCACATTCAGAAGTGAGGTGTACTTCTTCTACTTACACACCACGTGGGCATTGACTTGTGTTAAAGTGCGAACGCGACCAGGCTGGTAAAAGTTAACGTTGTCGTTTTACTCTTTAAACTTCAAGTAGTTCAAAAGTAGTTACCGTATTTTTCGGAGTATAAGTCGCACCTGCCAAAAATGCATGATAAAAAAGGAAAAAAACATATATAAGTCGCACTGGAGCCCAGCCAAACTATGAAAAAAACTGCGACTTATAGTCCGAAAAATACGGTACTTTGCCAAACATGGTTGTAGTTTTGTACAGTTTGACTGTATCGGTGTTGAGTTCAATACTGTGTGTATTTGTACTTGTGGTACTTGGAGTAATGTCATCTGGCCATAGAACTTTCCACTAGAACAGGGGTGCTCACACTTTTTCTGCAGGCGAGCTACTTTTCAATTGATCAAGTCGTGGGGATCTACCTCATTCATATATATAATTTATATTTACTTATTTATGAAATATATGTTTTTGTTAACAAGTTAAAGGTGTTTAATGATAATGCAAGCATGTTTAACACATATAGTTAATATTGTTAAAAAAATTAAGGTGTTTAATGATAATACAAGAATGTTTAATACATATAGTTAATATTGTTAACAAGTTAAAGGTGTTTAAAGATAATGCAAGCATGTTTAACACATATAGTTAATGTTGTTAACAAGTTAAAGGTGTTTAATGATAATACAAGCATGTTTAACACATAGTTAATATTGTTAATAAATTAAAGGTGTTTAATGATAATACAAGAATGTTTAATACATATAGTTAATATTGTTAACAACTTAAAGGTGTTTAAAGATAATACAAGCATGTTTAACACATATTTAATATTGTTAACAAGTTAAAAGTGTTTAATGATAATACAAGCATGTTTAACACATATAGTTAATATTGTTAACAAGTTAAAGGTGTTTGAAGATAATACAAGCATGTTTAACACATAGAGTTAATATTGTTAATAAGTTAAAGGTGTTTAAAGATAATACAAGCATGTTTAACACATATAGATTCCTTTCTTTCATGAAGACAAGAATATAAGTTGGTGTATTCCCTAATTCTGGTGACTTGCATTGATTGGAATCAGACAGTGGTGCTGATAACGTCCGCATTTTCGAATGGAGGAGAAAAAAAGTCCTCCTTTCTGTCCAATACCACATGAAAGTGGTTGGTTTTTGGCATCTTATTTGTCCAGCTTCCGTACTCCTTTGTATACACTTTACAAGAAATACATTGTCGGCAAACTCCGTAGCTTGCTAGCTTGTGCACGCCAGCTTTCTGAGACTCTTATTTTGTTAGCGCAACTGTGCAGTCGGTCTTTGGAGTTTTGACGACAGGTACGGCGCCAGAGTCTGTTGAAATAAAGGGTTTCTCGCCTTCCAGTCGGTAATTTTAATGAGCTGGCAGCAGCCAGCGTCATCTCAGAAGACCCTCGGGTGCCGTGAATGTCAATCAAGTGACGAAAGTGACGTCATAGTGAAGATTTATGATCGCTCATTTTTAGGACTATTTTTGTAATGCCTGGCTGGTGATCGACTGACACACCCTCCACGATCGACCGGTAGTTCGCGATCGACGTAATGAGCACCCCTGCTCTAGAAGGTCTTATCTTTGTCCATGTGATGTCAGATAAAACAAAAATGTAGCTGTTTGGCCACAATACCCAGCAAGCATGGTTGTGGTAGTATTATGCTCTGGGCCTGTTTTGCTGCCAATGGAACTGGTGCTTTACAGAGAGTAAATGGGACAATGCAAAATGAAGATTACCTCCAAATTCTTCAGGACAACCTAAAATCTTCAGCCCGGAGGTTCGGGTCTTGGGCACAGTTGGGTGTTCCAACAGGATAATGACCCCAAACACACGTCAAAAGTGGTAAAGGAATGGCTAAATCAGGCTAGAATTAAGGTTTTAGAATGGCTTTTCCAAAGTCCTGACTTAATAAACGTGTGGACAATGCTGAAGAAACAAGTCCATGTCAGAAAACCAACAAATTTAGCTGAACTGCACCAATTTTGTCAAGAAGAGTGGTCAAACATTCAACCAGAAGCTTGCCAGAAGCTTGTGGATGGCTACCAAAATCGCCTTATTGCAGTAAAACTTGCCAAGGGACATGTGACCAACTATTTAACATTGCTGTATGTATACTTTTGACCCAGCAGATTTGGTCACATTTTCAGTAGACACATAATAAATTCATCCATCCATCCATCCATCCATTTTCTACCGCTTATTCCCTTTGGGGTCGCGGGGGGCGCTGGAGCCTATCTCAGCTAAAATCGGGCGGAAGGCGGGGTACACCCTGGACAAGTCGCCACCTCATCGCAATAATAAATTCATAAAAGAACCAAACTTCATGAATGTTGAATGTGCTCCAATCACTCTATCACAAACAAATAAGAGTTGTAGAAATGTTTGGAAACTCAAGACAGCCATGACATGATGTTCTTTACAAGTGTATGTAAACTTTTGATCGCGACAGCATTAATAAGGAAACTGGCACACAGGGCGCCTCCAACTTAAATTCAAATATCTGACAGTATAATTGCTACAATTTTGTCACCACCTTTTGGACAACATTACTAATTCAGTTTGATGACCATGAATTGCACTTTGACGTGAACACAGCACAGCCTGTTTATGTATGACCCAATCTAAACAACCTTTGCCATACATGGCACAAACAAAGCTGCTCACTGAACGTTGTGGATATTATAAAAAAAATGTCCAAGCACAACCCATAATTCAAAATTACACCCATTTTAATCCCCTGCAATGCATTATAGGAAAAATGCAGAACACTCTCTCTCCACACACCATGCTGCCTAATAGTTCTAATTGATTGCCTGTGTTTCCGAGACGTGTGAGCTGTACATGAGGATTTTAACTTTTGTACAACCTTTCACTGGACAACTCGGTATCCGTATTGGCAACTACAGCTGCCAGTATTTTACAGCAAATTTGACAGATTTTTTTTTTTACAGTGTAGCATAAGGTTTTTTTAATATGTCTTGGACTTATTAAAGTCAAGTCAAATAGGAAAAATGACACACCTTTATAACACTATTGTGAACACAAAAAGACATTAATGTTAGTGTGACATAAATAGTCTAATGACAAAAATATTATGCATGTGCGTTTAATGGTTGTTTTGTTTGGACCCTTTCACCATTTGTAACTGTTTTTTTTATGTTTTTATTTCTCCAAACATAAACGGTCCATGAATTTCTCACTTAACTTAAACTAAAATCAAATGTAATCCAGTAAACCCTCATTTATTGCTGCTAATTTGTTCTGGGCCTGACTGTGTTAAATGAATTTCCGCAAAGTAATAATTATCTTTAATTAATTACATTTTATGAGCTTCTAAATACAGTTGTTTTGAGAGCCTTCCACATACAGTAGGGAAGGGATTTATATAGACCCATTCCTGGGTAGATCTCGTGTGAGAGGAAGAGGGGGGGGGGGGGGGGGGGGGGGGGGGGTTAAACATTTTGCAATGCAGTCTGCCAAAAATGAATGAAAGCGCCACTGTACATAGCAACTGACGCTGTGGTCAAAGTTAGAATTGCCACAAAAAATCAACAATCTACTGCCAGCTGGCGGCTCAAGTGGATAGTGCACACCCCAAAGTTGTCACTTTCCATGTGTAATGTACACCGCTACGAATGAGCCCGTATGAATCTCCTACCTACTGTAGTTACCTTTACACTATGTAATCCAAAGTAGTAATGCTGCCTGAGGCTGAGTCAATCAGTGACCATGATACTGAACAGTGCGCTCTGCTTAAAATGCTTAATTTAGGCCAAAAACATATAGGGTATGCTTAAAAAAACTGTGAGGTCGCAAACTTATGGTGAGGAACAACTGTATTTTAATGTATTAGGTATATATATATATATATATATATATATATATATATATATATATATATATATATATATATATATATATATATATATATACACACATGTATGTATGTATGTATGTATGTATGTATGTATGTATGTATGTATGTATGTATGTACAACTATTACATATACGACCAATGAGTGTGTCATACGCTCACTGAGGCATCATTTACTTATCATGATTAACTGATATTTATTGAGTTAGGGATCATGGATTTTATTATTATTGTTGTTGTTCCTAATGATGAAAATATGGAAATAATATTAATATGTGAACAAGTTGTGTACCTAACTTCCCAAGCTAATCCTACTTTTTCAGTTAAATTATCTAAAAAAACTAATTTTATTGTGGACTTGTTCCATTTGCACTGATGCGATTCAGGAAGACGCTATCCGTGGTGCTGATTCAATACATCTTTACAAGTCAAAGTATTGCATATAAACAAATGTTTTAAAGCTAATACATTCATAAATATAAACATATACGAATGTATCATGCAGTTTTAAAATTATTTGTATTCCATAACCAAAAACAAAACAAATACTAAACAATAACAAATCAGTGCAGTGTCAATACAGCCAGTGCGTGTGGCATACCCTCAGTGAGGCATCATATACCCATCACGATTAACTGATATTTAATTCAGTTTAGGATCAGGGGTGTTATTATTATTGTTGTTGTTGTTGTTGTTCCTGATGATAACAATATTGCAATTATATTAATAATAACAATAATGTCAACAATTTCTGTACCTAACTTCACAAGCTAATCCTACTTTTTCAGTTTAATTATCTAAAAAAACACATTTTACTGTGGACTTGTTCCATTTGCACTGATGTGATTCAGGTAGACGCTGTCCGTGGTGCTGATTCCTGTTTGCTATCACTCGTAAAGCAAGTCACAAGAGGCGTACAACAAAATTATTACATGTACACAAATGTACAAAAGCTGAGACATGTATAAATATAAATATATATGATTGTACCATCCGGTTTTAACGTTACATGTATTTTATAACCAAAAACAAAACAATTCTTAACAATAACAAATCAGTGCAGTGTCAATACAGCCTGTGAGTGTGGCATATGCTCACTGAGGCACCATTTACTTATCACAATTTAACTGATATTTATTGAGTTAGGGATCATGAATGTTATCATTATTGTTGTTGTTGTTCCTAATGATGACAATATTGAAACAATATTAATAATAACAATAATGTGAACAATGTTTTTACCTAACTTCACAAGCTAATCCTACTTTTTCAGTTTAATTATCTAAAAAAACACATTTTATGTGGACTTGTTCCATTTGCACTGATGCGATTCAGGAAGACGCTGTCCGTGGTGCTGATTCTTGTTTGCTATAACTTGTAAAGCAAGTCACAAGAGGCATACAACAAAATTATTACATATACACAAATGTACAAAAGCTGAAACATGTATAATTATAAATATATATGATTGTACCATCCGGTTTTAACATTACATGTATTTTATAACCAAAAACAAAACAATTCTTAACAATAACAAATCAGTGCAGTGTCAGTACAGCTTGTGAGTGTGGCATATGCTCACTGAGGCATCATTTACTTATCACGATTAACTGATATTTATTGAGTTTGGGATTATGGATGTTATTATTATTGTTGTTGTTGTTCCTAATGATGACAATATTGAAACAATATTAATAATAACAATAATGTGAACAATGTATGTACCTAATTCACAAGCTAATCCTACTTTGTCAGTTTAATTATCTAAAAAAACACATTTTATTTTGGACTTGTTCCATTTGCACTGATGTGATTCAGGAAGACGCTGTCCGTGGTGCTGATTCTTGTTTGCTATCACTCGTAAAGCAAGTCACAACAGGCATAAAAAAAAACGGTCTAATATTTCATGGCGTAGCTATGGCTTCATGGTCGTTCATCAATGATGCTGATGATGTTAGAGAGAAGGTCCTTGGCGGTCCAACACACATTTACAATAAATGATGTGAGTCACGGCGTTGCCTGGAGGTCCGCTTAATTATTCACTTCCTCAAATGGCTTCATGAAAGGGAGACAATTGTTCCCGCACATTCTCATTGGGAAATCCACTGTTTTGAATCGCCAAGTTGTACCTAAAGAAGTGACCGGACTTGGCTCATGTGTTCAAAGTGACAAGTCGCCGGTGTCGGCCAGTATCAGCGTCACAGCGGAAGCAGCTTACTGTCCGTCAGGATGGATGCGTCATAAACACGTCCAGAACCTCAACTGTTTGGTTTTTTTTGTATTTTTTTTTTTTTTCCTGTAATGGATGTTTCTCCACCAGCCGCCTGAAACGTCTCGTATTGACAATACGGGTCAACAGCGGCTCGTATAGTCGATATCGTTATCGTCGTTTGGATTACAGCTGTGCAAGTGCACCCGGGAGTCGCAGGTCGTAAAGGTCCCCGAGGGCGTCGCGCGGTGTGATTGAGGAATGTTGTACGCTCTTAAAAAGCGATGGATTTCACATTACGTGTGCAGGCGGCGCTGTGAATATTTCAGGCAGCACCGCCTCTTGCGAGCCTTAAAGTCAATACCCGGGGTCGAAAAGTCCAGATGTCAGCGCAACAAATCCCCACCGGCGAGGCATTGCATGGCATCGAGCATTCGCACCTGTTTTAATCCAATCAATGATATTTATGACGTCATCATGTTGCACTTATGAGGCGTCATTGCAAGTTTTTACACGTCTAGTTTAACACAACGAGCAGTGATTGCTTTTAAACTGAAGGGCCTCACCACGTGGTCCATGACCCTCAGGGGATCTGCAGCGGTACTGCAGGGGGTCTTGACATTTTTGGTTGATTATACTTTAAAATAAAAAAAATACAAAATAAGAAAAATAAAAAAAATAAAATAAAAAAAAGTAAATGAATAAATACAAAAATTAATTATATATGTATATAAACCGTATTTTTCGGACTATAAGTCGCCGTTTTTTTCATAGTTTGGCCGGGCTCCCGTGCGACTTATATATGTTTTTTCCTTTTTTATTATGCATTTTCGGCAGGTGCGACTTATACTCCGGTGCGACTTATACTCCAAAAATACGGTATATATATATATACATATATATACATATATATATATATATATATATATATATATATATATATATATATATATATATATATATATATATATATATATATATATATACACACATGTATGTATATATATATATATATACATATATATATATATATATATATATATATATATATATATATATATACACGTGTGTATATATATATATGTGTATATATATATATATACACATGTGTGTATATATATATATATATATATATATATATATACACGTGTGTATATATATATATGTGTATATATATATATATACACATGTGTGTATATATATATATATATATATATATATATATATATACATGTGTATATATATATATACATGTGTATATATATTTATATATATATATATATATATATATACATGTGTGTATATATATATATATATGTATATATATATATATATATATATATATATATATACATGTGTGTATATATATATGTATATATATATATATATATATATATACATGTGTATATATATATATATATATGTATATATATATATATATATGTATATATACATGTATATATATATATATGTATATACATGTATATATATATATATGTATATATATACATGTATATATATACATGTATATATATACATGTATATGTGTATATATATATATATATATATATATATATATATATATATATATATATATATATATATATATATATATATATATATATACGTTAGGTCAGGAAAAAAAACACAGATCAGGGAAACAGGGTTGTAGGGATGCAATATAATCTGTGTTTTTTTTCCTGACCTAACGTATATATATATATATATATATATATATATATATATATATATATATATATATATATATATATATATATATATATATATATATATATATATATATATATATATGTGTATAAAACACACACAAAAAAAATAAATAAAAACATTTTCAAAAAAATAATTAAAAGAAAAAATATAACATAAGAGTGACATGTACCCTCTACTGTGAATAATTCTACTGTATTGATGTTAGCATAGCTAGCAATTAATGCACCAGATGCCAATCAGCAATTAGTAACACAAGCTGCCTGCTAGTAATTATCACTGGAGTTGTCAGCTATCGTTTAGCGCCCCAGTTGTCAGCTGGCAGTTAGGGTGCCATTGCCAGATGGCATACAGTGTGATGGTTGTCAACTAGCGATTAGCGCAGGGGTTGTCAGTTAGCGATTGGGCGTGTCAGTTTTCAGCAAGCGATCAGCGCACCAGTTGTCAGCTGAAAATTTACTCGTCGTCAGCAAGCAATTAGCGTGTCAGTTGTCATCTAGTAATTAGCAGGCAGGTTGTAAGCTAGCAATTAGCATGCCAGTTATCAGCTGACGAGTAATGTGTTAGTTGTCAGCTAGCGATTAGCGCACCAGTTGCCAGCTTGCATTTAGCGGGCTGTTGCCAGATGGGATACATAGTGGCAGTTATCAACTAGCGATTAGCGCATCAGTTGACAGCTGACAATTTACTAGTTGTCAGCAAGCAATTAGCGTGTCAGTTGTCATCTAGCAATAAGAGGGCAAGTTGTCAAGTAGCAATTAGCACGCCAGTTGTCAGCTAGCAATTAACGCACCAATGTCAGATGGCATATAGTGTGCCAGTTATCAACAAGCGATTAACGCACCAGTTGTCAGCTGACAATTTACTAGTCATCAGCAACTAATTAGCGTGTCAGTTGTCATCTAGCGACTAGCAGGCAAGTTGTTAGCTAGCAATTAGCACGCCACTTGTCTGCTGACAATTAATGTGCTAGTTCCCAGCTCGCGATTAGCGCGCCAGTTGCCAGCTTGCATTTAGAGTGCCATTGTCAGATGGCCGATAGTCTGCAAGTTATCAACTAGCGATTAGCGCACCAGTTGACAGCTGATGATTTACTAGTCGTCAGCAAGCAATTAGCGTGTCAGTTGTCATCTAGCGATTAGAGGGACATTTGTCAGCTAGCAATTAGCACATCAGTTGTCAGCTAGCAATTAACGCGCCAGTTTACATTTAGCGCGCCATTGTCAGATGGCATATAGTGTGCCAGTTATCAACTAGCGATTAGCGCACCAGTTGTCAACTGACAATTTACTAGTCGCCAGCAACCAATTAACGTGTCAGTTGTCATCTAGCGACTAGCAGGCACGTTGTTAGCTAGCAATTAGCACACCAGTTGTCAGCTGACGATTAATGTGCTAGTTCCCAGCTCGCGATTAGCGCACCAGTTGCCAGCTTGCATTTAGCGTGCCATTGTCAGATGGCAGATAGTTTGAAAGTTATCAACTAGCGAATAGCGCACCGGTTGTCAGGTGACGATTAATGTGCTAGTTCCCAGCTCGCGATTAGCACGCCAGTTGCCAGTTTGCATTTAGCGTGCCATTGTCAGATGGCAGATAGTCTGCAAGTTATCAACTAGCGATTACCAGTTGACAGCTGACAATTTACTAATCGTCAGCAAGAATTTAGCGTGTCAGTTGTCATCTAGCGATTAGAGGGCACATTATTAGCTAGCAATTAGCACAGCAGTTGTCAGCTAGCAGTTAACGCGCCAGTTGCCAGTTTACATTTAGTGCGCCATTGTCAAATGGCATATAGTGTGCCAGTTATCATCTAGCGATTAGCGCACCAGTTGTCAGCTGACAATTTACTAGTCGTCAGCAAGCAATTAGCGTGTCAGTTGTCATCTACCGATTAGCGGGCACATTCTCAGATAGTGATTAGCGCACCAGTTGCCATTGTCGGATGGCATGCAGTGTGACAGTTATCAACTAGCGATTATCGCACCAGTTGTCAGCTGGCAATGTACTAATCGTCAGCAACCAATTAGCGTGTCAGTTGTCATCTACCGATTAGCGGGCACATTCTCAGATAGCAATTAGCGCACCAGTTGCCGTTGTCAGATGGCATACAGTGTGACAGTTAGTAACAAACAATTAGCACATCCGTTTTCAACCAGCGATCAGCCTACCAGTTGTAAGCCATAGCAATTAACAGGGCCATTTATCGGATAGCGATTAGCACGCTATACTCTATTATTCGAATATATTAGTATTGCACAATAACAAGGTACTATTAAGACCAGTGTAAATTAAAACACACTTTTATACAGGTTATACAAGTAAGTTTGGGGGTCTTTAGCCTGGAAAGGTTGTCTAGATTGAATATCATTTTGTGTGTGCTTGAACAAGTTGGCAGCCACAATTACAATGGTAATGTAAACATGCAAAATCACATTTAAAATGTACACAATGTTTACAAGGTTTTTCCTCACAAAAAAAAGCACACGCTCCTAGTGGAGGTAATAATCCCATCAGTCATTTAAAGGGGAACATTATCACCAGACCTATGTAAGCGTCAATATATACCTTGATGTTGCAGAAAAAAGACCATATATTTTTTTAACCGATTTCCAAACTCTAAATGGGTGAATTTTGGCGAATTAAACGCCTTTCTATTATTCGCTCTCATCGGGAAGCAATCCGTCATTTTCTCAAACACCGAGTCAAATCAGCTCTGTTATTTTCCGTTTTTTCGACTGTTTTCCGTACCTTGGAGACATCATGCCTCGTCGGTGTGTTGTCGGAGCGAGTGACAACACCAACAGGGACGGATTCAAGTTGCACGAGTGGCCCAAAGATGCGGAAGTGGCAAGAAATTGGACGTTTGTTCCGCACACTTTACCGACGAAAGCTATGCTACGACAGAGATGGCAAGAATGTGTGGATATCCTGCGACACTCAAAGCAGATGCATTTCCAACGATAAAGTCAAAGAAATCTGTTGCCAGACCCCCATTGAATCTGCCGGAGTTTGTAAGCAATTCAGGGACAAAGGACCTCGGTAGCACGGCAAGCAATGGCGGTAGTTTGTTCCCACAGACGAGCGAGCTAAACCCCCTGGATGTCTTGGCTCACACCGTCCCTTATGCCACCGAAGATGATCAAGAGAAGAATATCGACCCTAGCTTCCCTGGCCTGCTGACATCAACTCCAAAACTGGACAGATCAGATTTCAGGAAAAGAGAGCGGATGAGGGTATGTCTACAGAATATATTAATTGATGAAAATTGGGCTGTCTGCACTCTCAAAGTGCATGTTGTTGCCAAATGTATTTCATATGCTGTAAACCTAGTTCATAGTTGTTAGTTTCCTTTAATGCCAAACAAACACATACCAATCGTTGGTTAGAAGGCGATCGCCAAATTCGTCCTCGCTTTCTCCCGTGTCGCTGGCTGTCAAGGTTCAAGGTTCAAGGTTCAACTTTATTGTCCCCGTGGGGAAATTTTTCTTGGGCACAGTGCATCATTGCTTTCTTAACATACCCAAAAACAACAGAACAAAAACACAAGCACAGACACAACCACAACCAGACAACTAACATTTAAACATCAGAACACGGAGCTTGATAGACATAGGTGGCACTTTGATGTAGGCATAAAATCTACAGTATGGAGATAAAGATAAAGTACCAATGTGCATTGCAGTAGAGCTCATGGATAAAGTGCTGTGTGCTAAAGTGCTTAGTTCTAAAGTGCTATGTGTTAAAGTACTATGTGCTAAAAAAGTGCTAACCTATGTATTAACATTCTATTGCACATTGTTGGTCAGCTTAATGGAGGCTGGGACAAATGATAATTTAAGGCGGTTAGATTTGCATAGTGGGACCCAGAGTCTTCTCCCTGATGGCAGGGTTCCATATTCAGGAAAGAGTGGGTGTTGTGAGTTGGAAATAATTTTCTTAGCTTTTTTCCTAACTGCCTGCTCATAGATGCTCTGTATAGGCTCATATTCTTTCCTCCCTACGATTTTCATTGCCGTTTTATGTCGTGTCGTTTTCGTCGGTTTTGCTTGCATACGGTTCAAACCGATATGACTCAATAGCTTCAGTTTTTTCTTCAATTTTGTTTTCGCTACCTGCCTCCACACTACAACCATCCGTTTCAATACATGCGTAATCTGTTGAATCGCTTAAGCCGCTGAAATCCGAGCCTGAATCCGAGCTAATGTCGCTATAGCTTGCTGTTCTATGAGCCATGTTTGTTTGTGTTGGCATCACTATGTGACGTAACAGGAAAATGGACGGGTGTTTATAACGATGGTTAAAATCAGACACTTTGAAGCTTTTTTTAGGGGTATTGCGTGATGGGTAAAATTTTGAAAAAAACTTCGAAAAATAAATTAAGCCACTGGGAACTGATTTTTAATGGTTTTAACCCTTCTGAAATTGTGATAATGTTCCCCTTTAAGCTGATTTTAACTTTGCATGCGTGTTTTAGGGGTACAGTAAATACATGTAATAATAATAATTAAGAGCATTTTGGATCTAATTTCATAAGATAGTGTGTGCATGACGAGGGGGGAGTTGATAGGGGTTCAGTGCTTCTGAAAAGGAAACTTTTCCCTTGTTTAAACGTCTCCTCCTTTAATGAGGTCGTCATCGGCGCGGTGGTTTGATGTTTCCCCCCTCCAGGCAAGGCGACGCTCGGCCGAGCCTGGTTATCAGCACGGAGTGCGACTCCAAAAGGCATTAAGGTTCCGCCACGATGGCGATGATCATCACTTTGCTTATATGCTAATGCGTGTAGACTCTAATGTAACGTAACGACGCATTGTCGTCCGATGGTAAACGCGGGCTGCCTCGGGCCTTCTTAGCGGACATCGGATGTGACATCTTTGTTGCAAACAAAAAAAAAATAAGATGGAATTCGGTCGGCTTCACTCGACTCCTGCAGACTGACAACAACGTGGCGTCGAAGCAGGCGGCGGTCGTCTTGCATTCAGAGCACTCTCCGATGAATTGTCCCAACGCGCGTGAACACTCGTGTTGTTTTGCTGTCAGCTTCTTTTGGACTTTTCTATTTTGGACCCTCAGTCTGCCCACGCCGTCCGTGAGTCAGCAGGGTTTTCTCCCCAAACTTGTTTTTGAGTACAAACTCCAAAACCAGTGAAGTTGGCATGTTGTGTAAATGGGAAATAAAAACAGAATACAATGATTTGCAAATCCTTTTCAACTTATATTCAATTGAATAGACTGCAAATACAAGATATTTAACGTTCGAACTGGAAAACTTGGTTATTTTTTGCAAATGTTAGCTCATTTGGAATTTGATGCCTGTGACATGTTTCAAAAAAAGCTGGCACAAGTGGCAAAAAAGAGGAATGCTCATCAAACACTTATTTGGAACATCCCACAGGTGAACAGGCAAATTGGGAACAGGTGGGTGCCATGATTGGGTATAAAAGCAGCTTCCATGAAATGCTCAGTCATTCACAAACAAGGAATGGGGCGAGAGTCACCACTTGGTGAACAAATGCGTCGAGCAAATTGTCCTACAGTTTAAAAACAACATTTCTCAACCAGTTATTGCAAGGAATTTAGGGATTTCACCATCTACGGTCTGTAATATCATCAAAAGTTTCAAATAATCTGGAGAAATCACTGCACGTAACATTGAATGCCCGTGACCCTGGATGCCTCAGGCAGTATTACATCAAAAAGCGACATCAGTGCGTAAAGGATATCACCACATAGGTTCAGGAACACTTCAGAAAATTACTGTCAGTAACTACAGTTCATCGCTACATCTGTAAGTGCAAGTTAAACTTCACTATGCAAAGCGAAAGCCATTTATCAACAACACCCAGAAACGCCGCCGGCTTCGCTGGACCTGAGCTCATTTAAGATGCACTGATGCAAAGTGGAAAAGTGTTCTGTGGGCTGACGAGTCAACATTTCAAATTGCTTTTGGAAACCGTGGAGGTTGTGTTTTCCGGAACAAAGAGGAAAATAACCATCCGGATTGTTATAAGCGCAAAGTTCAAAAGCCAGCATCTGTGATGGTATGGGGGTGTATTAGTGCCCAAGACATGGGTAACTTGCACATCTGTGAAGGCACCAATAATGCTGAAAGGTACATACAGGTTTTGGAGCAACATATGTTGCATCCAAGCAACGTTCTCATGGACGCCCCTGCTTATTTCAGCAACACAATGCCAAGCCACGTGTTACAACAACATGAATTCATAGTAAAAGAGTGTGGTTACTAGACTGGCCTGCCTGTAGTCCAGACCTGTCTCCCATTGAAAATGTGTGACGCAATATGAAGCCTAAAATATGACAACGGAGACCCCCGGACTGTTGAACAACTTAAGCTGTACATCAAGCAAGAATGGAAAAGAATTCCCCCTGAAAATGTGTCTCCTCAGTTCCCAAACGTTTGCTGAGTGTTGTTAAAAGGAAAGGCCATGTAACACAGTGGTAAAAATGCCCCTGTGCCAACTTTTTTGCAATGTGTTGCTGCCATTAAATTCAAAGTTAATGATTATTTGCAAACAAAATTAAGTTTCTCAGTTCGAACATTAAATATCTTGTCTTTGCAGTCCATTCATTGAATATAAGTTGAAAAGGATTTGCAAATCATTGTATTCTGTTTTTATTTACAATTTACACATCGCGCTAACTTCACTGGTTTTGTACTTTTCTTAAAAAGGCAGGTAGAGCTACGATTAATTTGATTCGGAAAAAAAAAAGAAGATTTGAATTATATTATATTGCCTCGATTAATCATTTAATGAGTGTAACAAATAAAAATAAAAAAACTGTATCCGGTACTTCAAATATGAGGACATAGTTTCTGCACAGACACTTCAATAGGCGCCTTCCCAGCAGGCACCAAACATCAAAACATCATTGAGAACTTGTTCAATTCGGTCCTGACGTTGAGCAACTCAAACATAACGTTGAAACAACATGCTCTTTTATGACGTTGAATCAATGTTGGGTTCTGACATAGGGATTCTCAAACTGTGGTACGTGTGCTACTCGTGGTACGTGGGCTCTATCTAGTGGTACGCCAAATAACCCCTTAATTTAATATTTAGACTACTGTTTAAACTGTGTGTTATGTTACAGCCAGCGGACAAAAATAATAGACATACATGGTAAATAAAACCTCTGCCTTGTTTTAATGAATATTTAGGCCTACTACACTACTCTATTTTAATGTTGGTCATTACGGTGGTACTTATAAGCCCAATGTTTTCTGAGGTGAAAAGATTGACACTGATCTAAGCCACAGATATTTTCGTTGGAATAATCAAATACATGCCCAGAACTGTTTTAAATATATATATATATATATATTTTTTTTTTTTGTATATATATATATATATATATATATATATATGTATATATATATATATATATATATGTCTTAATAAGGTTATCCAAAAAATAGTGCTCGATACCGTAGTAGAGCGCAATATATGTATGTGTGGGGAAAAAAAATCACAAGACTATTTCATCTCTCGAGATGAAATAGTCTTGTGATTTTTTTTCCCCACACATACATATATATATATATATATATATATATATATATATATATATATATTTAAATGAATATTACATCCTTTGAATTGGTTAGAACAATTATCCATTTAGCATACATGTTTCTAATTAATTTATACCCAATTTTCAATTAATCATATTTGTAAACCCTTTTTAAAATATGTGTTCTTGACGCATAATTCAAATAAATATAATACAAAAGTAATACATGTTTTTCAAAAGTATTATTTTCAATAACCTCACATTCATCACATAGAAATGTACACTTATACAAACATATACTGCCATATGTAAGAGAAAAAAACAATTTGTTGAATTCATTAGCAAGCAAATATTTTTCTGAAAGATAAACAAGTAGGATTATATACAATTGTGCTTCTTCCTACTCCTTTTCAGATATTTTTGGGTAGTATGTTTATTTTATTCTATTTTTTATTTATTTATTTTTTTTATTGTGTTGTTTATTTGTATGTCTTGGTTTAATTGTATTTTCTATTGTTGTAAAGCAAACTTGAGTTTCCTGAAAGGCGCTATGAAATTAAATGTATTATTATTATTATTATTATTTTTATTATTATTATTGTTATTATGAAATGTTAATTTTTTTTGTGTATCGTATCTTTCAAACATGCTGGAAATTAATTAATTAATTCAACATTCAAAATGTAACCAAAATATTTCTTCATTAAATCAAGCTAAATTTTCCATCCGTCCATCAATCTTCTTACGCTTATCCGAGGTTAGGTCGCGGGGGCAGCAGCCCAAGCAGACAAGCCAAAACTTCCCTCTCCCCAGCCCCTCCCTGGGGGATCCCGAGGCGTTCCCATAACCTACCCCGACGTGGGTCTGAATTTGTGATAAAAACAAAATCCCTATGTTCGTTTAAACGAAATGCTCTATAAAGGAAACCTTAAAAAAAATACCATCTCCGATTCAAACATTGGAAAATGTTACTAAATGTTCTTAATTAATACATCTTTAAGTGTTTTAAATAGTATTTTTAATGCATGGGAGAATAGTTCTGAATGTTCTGAACTCCAGTTTCCGGTGTTTTATAAAACAGATTAAAGTTTATGGCAAACTAGTTAGGAGTAAATAAACAGTGCCTCTGCTGGTCAGCCAAGTACTGCACTTTTTGCTTTACATTGCCATCAAAACGTGTCAATGTTCTTTTTTTAAATATGTATTTAAAGTCAGCCGTTGTGCTGTCAGTGCTTTATCATTATGAATGTTTTTGCCAATAACAGCAAAAAGGCTAAATTAATTAGCGCCATCTATTGATTAATATCACAGAATGCCGAAGGCGAGTCCCCGTCGCCGAAGAACCATCAGCGCTGGTAATCAAGCGACTCGCCTCAAACACTATTAGCCCGGAGCGAGCGACGCCGCGACCATCAGTCAGGCGGCTAATATTAAAAGGTGCGCTCTTGGCGGGGCTCCCCGGCGACATAACTGCCCTAATCAAGCAGTTATCACGCCGGAGGCCAGAGGGAGGGAGAGTAATGAGAAAGCAATATCCAAGATTAAGAATTAGTCTTTTCTGTAATGGCTCTGTCTCGCTGGGTCGATAGCGGGCCGTGGCGCCGCATGCACAAGTGGCAGGTGGAGGAGCGCCCAGAAAGTTTTTCACTAGCCAATGAAATAAAAATAGAAAGCACGTACAAATCCGCTTTAATGACGATATCGACTGTTTAGCGTGATGCGAAAATCAATTGCATGTCTGAACGGCCAATATAAACATGTTTATCACGTCGTACGCTACGTTAACGCAGTTCACTACAACAACCGATAACAAGCTGGTGCGGTAACAAGCTTGCATCACAAAAGTCAAGTTTTAAGCGGAATGTTTAAGTTGACGGAACTCGAATGGCATCGTAAGTAAGTAAACTAGTAAACGTGTTAAGCATATTCGCTAATGCTAACAACGCTAGCTTGAATACATTACGATAGCACATACAAATGTGCATGAAAACACTCATATCATACCAAGTGTGAATAGTTTTAGTTGTATTGTAAAACTTACAAATGTTGCTTGTAGTCATGAATGAAGAATCTTTTTGAGCAGAAACGAGACCTGGTGAATACTTACAGTTCAAGGAACAAAACAGGAAGTACATTTTTGAACTGGCAGCACATGCAGTGAGAAAACCCGTCCATAAGATGGCGCCATAGCAAAAACAATAACACACATTTTCAAAGTTTTTGTCGGTGTTTTATGAAAAGTTTTTGTTGAACACAAAACATTATGGCGTTAGCGAACAAAAATCCATAAATTAGCCGCAAATTTTAAATCATGGGGGGGGAAGTAGCGGATTATAGTCTGGAAAATACGGTAACTAGAACCAATAAAAAACCTTGCATTTGAAATGTCAAGTTTTAAACGGAATGTTTAGGTTTTTGGAACTAGAAAGCCATCGTAAGTTAATACTAACACGGACAGTTGTAAACGTGTTAAACATATTCGCCAATGCTAACAACGCTAGCTTGAATACATTACGATAGCACATACAAATGTGCATGAAAACACTCATATCATACTAAGTGTGAATAGTTTTAGTTGTATTGTAAAACTTTCAAATGTTACTTGTAGTCATGAATGAAGAATCCTTTTGAGCAGAAACGCGACCTGGTGAATGCTTGCGGTTCAAGGAACAAAACAGGAAGTACATTTTTGAACTGGCAGCACATGCAGTGAGAACACCCGTCCATAAGATGGCGCCATAGCAAAAACAATAACACACATTTTCAAAGTTTTTGTCGGTGTTTTATGAAAAGTTTTTGTTGAACACAAAACATTATGGCGTGAGCGAACAAAAATCCATAAATTAGCCGCAGCTTTTAAAGCATGGGGGGGAAAAAATGTAGCGGCTTATAGTCTGGAAAATACGGAAACGAGAACCAATAAAAACCTTGCATTGGAAATGTCAAGTTTTAAACGGAATGTTTAGGTTTTTGGAACTAGAAAGCCATCGTAAGTTAATACTAACACGGACACTTGTAAATGTGTTAAACATATTCGCTAATGCTAACAATGCTAGCTTGAATACATTACGATAGCACATACAAATGTGCATGAAAACACTCATATCATACTAAGTGTGAAAAGTTTTAGTTATATTGTAAAACTTACAAACGTTGCTTGGAGTCATGAATGAAAAATCCTTTTGAGCAGAAACCTGACGGGCGAATACTTCCGGTTCAAGGAACAAAACAGGAAGTACATTTTGAACTTGCAGCACCTGCAGTGAGCAAACTCGTCCAAATTATGGTGCCACAGCAAAAACAATAATACACATGGTCAGTGTCGCTGTTTGTGTTTTATGAAAAGTATTTGTCAGGTGCAAGCCTGGCTCAGGGAGGAGGACGCCCCTGCCATGCAGAGTCCCCAGGGATTGTACCAACTAGTCCTTTCAACAAATTCTGTTGAATACAAAACATTATGGCATAAATTCATAAATTGGCCGCAGGTTTTAAAGCATGGGGGAAAAAAAGTAACGGCTTATAGTCTGGAAATTACGGTAACTAAAACCAATTAAAACCTTGCATTGGAAATGTCACGTATTGAGTTAAACATTTGAGCTTATTATTATTATTATTATTATTACAGAGAACGATATACTAAAAGTGGTAGTTTTTGTACGTTAACTCTTTTTGTACGATCCACTTTCACGTTTTAAAAAGTCATACATTTTACTTTTTGAAACCGATACCGATAATTTTGAAACCGATACCGATCATTTCCGATATGACATTTTAAAGCATTTATCGGATAGGCAAATATAAGCTTGGGCTTCAGCTAGAGATGTCCGATAATATCAGACTGCCGATATTATCGGACATCTCTACCTGAAGCCCAAGCTTATATTTGCCTATCCTATACATTCACTGAAAATAAGATTACCTGGAACATTAACGTTTGAAAAAAATCAATGGGATGAAAGTAATTGTTACTATATTTTATAATTTTCAATTATTTCACCTTTGAAGGTTTTTTTTAAACCTTAACAAAGAACTACACGTCTTCAACTCATCACTGAGCTTGTTCCACCATTTAACTCCTAAAACTGAAATACATTTGTACTTTATATTCCTTCTTACTTGACCTATTTCAAAAATCAATATCCCCCGTAAATGATATCTCTTTGCAAGTTTCACTTTTCAGTAGCCCCGAAATATGTTTTCTTCCTAGCTATCTTTAAAATTGAGACTAACTTGTCGTACTTCGTGTAACCAAGATGTACACATTAACTGCAGAAATAAGTTATTTTTATTGTTTTTATGACAGCTTCTGGAAGGAAAAAAACTTGTTTGTGCGTTATTTATTAGTAATGATAAATTGGCATTTTTTCAGGCTTTTTTAAGCTTTTTTAGGTTTTTTTTAAGGCATAGTTTTATTATGCCAGATGTTTTTTTTTGTCATTGTGCTCCACATGACAACACGGCACAAGTGCAAAAGAGATGACATATGACCTCAGGTGGTGTCATGGCGGCTGACATCGCGGCGTGCACACACAACAAGCCTGTGGTTCATCATGAGAGAGCGACTTGCGAGTGTAAGTGACGCTAACAGACGCGCCGTGTAACCACGTCTGACTCCTCTTCCTCTCTAATTAGCAAAAAAAAAAAAAAAACGCGTTAAATGAGCTCCGCCAGACGCCTCTTGAGCGTCGCTGTCAGCGACATCACTCAGCTTGGCGCTAATCGCTGTTAATTCTGTGACAGGTGAAAATTAAACATGTCTGCTTAGGACTTAAAGCAGGAAATTTCCTATGTGTTTAAACAAAGGCTGGCTACCGAAATGGTATTTGTTTTGCGGTGGGGGGGTTTTAGGGGTCTGCCGCATGCAGCTGTGTGTCGTCTAAACGCACACTTTAGAGCAGTAAACACACGCATTGTAGCCTTGCTGACACTTTAACACACGCTTTGTGAAGTGCCATTTATCTATCAAATTTCATAATTCCCAACTTGTTTAAGACCCCGACTTAAACAAGTTGAAAAACGTATTCGGGTGTTACCATTTAGTGGTCAATTGTACAGAATATGTACTGTACTGTGCAATCTACTAATAAAAGTTTCAATCAATCAATCAAATATTACAAATGTGCATTTGTTCCAACACCAATAATTGTTTTAAAATGCAACAAATGATAATAATGACAATAGTAATTGTTATTAATATGATACAAATGATAAAAATGTGTATTCAATTATCCATCCATCCATTTTCTACCGCTTAATACCTTCAGGGTCACGGGGGGTGCTGGAGTCGATCTCATATTAGTCCATATTATAATGTTAATACTAATAATTAGACTCACATTGTTGATATTTATAACAGCAACGAAAGTAATAATAATGATGATTTTAACTATGACAAAAATGTTAACAATAATAACACAATAATCACAATCATGAGAATCATATTGTTAATTAACCAAAAGTAGGAAGTAAGTAGTTTCTGAAAAGGTGCATTAACATGAAAAATGGTGAACTGAGAAAATAAAGATAAGAATTGCATTATTAATTGCCTAAATAAATTATGAAAAAGTTTTGCATTTATATATATATATATATATATATATATATATATATATATATATATATAGTGAAGTGAAGTACATTTATATAGCGCCTTTCTCTAGTGACTCAAAGCGCTTTACATAGTGAAACCCAATATCTAAGTTACATTTAAACCAGTGTGGGTGGCACTGGGAGCAGGTGGGTAAAGTGTCTTGCCCAAGGACACAACGGCAATACCTAGGATGGCGGAAGCGGGGATCGAACCTGCAACCCTCAAGTTGCTGGCACGGCCGCTCTACCAACCGAGCTATACCGCCCCATATATATATATATATATATATATATATATATATATATATATATATATATATATATATATATATATATATATATATATATATATATATATATATATATATATATATATATATGTCTTAATAAGGTTATCCAAAAAATAGTGCTCGATACCGTAGTAGAGCGCAATATATGTATGTGTGGGAAAAAAATCACAAGACTATTTCATCTCTACAGGCCTGTTTCATGAGGGGGGGTACCCTCAATCATCAGGAGATTTTAATGGGAGCATTCGCATACCATGGTTTATATAGGGCACAGAGTGGGTGGGTACAGGCTGGTGTAGGGGCGTGGTGATTGGCTCATGTGTTACCTAGGAGGTGTTTCCGTCTGTGGCGGCATGCTGTTACAATTTCGCTGCGCTTGTTGAGGGATGACAGGTCTGGACGGTAAATAATAAACAGTTTCTCTTTCAAGCATAGGTTGCATCTTTTATTACCACTATTGTAAGGTGTGCTGGATGCAAGAATTTGACATGTTATTGAATATTCAACATTATTGTCTTTGAGGTCCCAAATGTGTTTGCTGAGTTCTGTGGTATTTCGCAGGTTTTGGTTCCTGAAAGAAGCCTTGTGATTGTTCCATCTGGTTTTGAATTCTCCCTCGGTTAATCCTACATATGTGTCGGATGTGTTAATGTCCTTGCGTATTACCTTAGATTGGTAGACAACTGATGTTTGTAAGCACCCCCCGTTGAGAGGGCAATCAGGTTTCTTTCGACAGTTACAGCCTTTGTTGGTTTTGGAGTCGCTCTGTCTGGGGGCCAACGGCTCATTTGCAATTGTTTTGTTGTGGTTTGAGATGATTTGTCGTATATTGTTCATGCAGCTGTAGCTCAATTTAATGTTTTTCTTGTTGAATACTTTTCTTAGGGTGTTGTCTTTGGGAAAGTGTTTGTCAATCAGATTGAGGAATTTGTGTCCAATGTTAGTTGAGACGTTTTTGCTGTATGGGGGGTTGTACCAGATGATGTCGTTTCGTTTTCTGTTCTTTTTTGGCTGGTTTCCTGGCGTGGGTTCATAGGTGAGGGTGAACTTGTATCCGCTTTCATCAAGGGCTTTTTGGTACGGGGGGGTTGCTTGGTCAAATTCAGCTTTGCTAGATGACAGCATCGATAGCCTTTTATTGATTCCGGTAGGTATTCTTTTCGTGGTGGTGGGTGGGTGGTTGCTGTCATGGTGCACGTATTGGAGTGTTGTGTTGGGTTTCGTGAATGGTTGGTAGCTGTTATTTCTCAGGTTGAAAGTGACGTCAAGGAAGTTGACGGTTTGCTTGTTGGCTTCAATCGTGATCCGTAGGCCGTTCTCTTTGAAAATTTGGCATATGCGCTTCTTGGTATTCTCGCTGCTCCTTGGCGAGGCGCGACACACTGCCAGTCCGTCATCACGGTAAATACCAAGGTTCAGATTGAGGCTAGCGAGCTGGGAGAGGAGGAAACTCCCAACGAGTTCACACGTTTCTGCTCCGTCAAAACTTCCCATGGTGACGTCAAATGTTGCATTGTTCTTGTTTTGCCATGGTGTACTGTTGTGGATGAGAATGGAGTTTTTTGCGTGGATGATGATGTTTCTTTCGTTGCCTGTGATTGAGTCGTAGTCTGAGGCGAAGTCTAGTGCTTGAGTCAGTAGGTCTTGCGTGATGGAAGGGTAAAATTCCTCGATATCAAAGGAGATAAAGTTGTGCTGTTGTTTGTCTTGGATGTTGTTGAACCATTTGATTACTGCTGCTGTATTTCTCCATTGGTTGAGTGGTGTTTTGTCCTTGATTTTTGTGTTGACTCTGTCCAGGATTATTTTGCTGATTTTTCCTATTTCAGATTTAGTTGGGTTTATTAGTCGGCATGTTGGGTTATTTGCGAAGTTGGGTTTGTGGTCCTTCAATGTGATGAAGGCTTCCTTGTTGGCTGTGGCGTCCACCCTGTCCTCAATGTCCAGTTCAGCCGCGATCCTTTTATTTTCCAGGTGGATGTTCTGTAAGGTGTTGGGTTGCGCTTTTTTGTATGATTTGGTGATGCTTCTGTCCAGTAAGGTGTGGTGTTCTGGTATGTCCATTCTGTAGAAGTTTGTGGTTTTATCGGCAGCTATGATGAGGTTGTTTACTTTCTTGATGCGCTCCTTGTCATTTTTCAGCTTGGAGAGGAGTGGGTTGCGGATTTGCTTGAATTTGACTGATTGTATCATTTTGAGCATGTCGTTCTCAAAATCCTTTAGTTCCTCAACTGTGGGTGGGTTCTTGGTAGATTTGAATCCGTAAGTTTTCTTTTGCGTTCCTTTTGTTTCAGGGTGGAGGAAAAAATGTGCTTTCCACCGCATCCTTCTTAGGAAGTGTTCCGTCTTTTCTATGAGCCTTAGCTTGTAGTCATTCTGCGCGGGTATGGGAATGTTCTTCGTGGAGTAGTCGATGTTGAATTTTTCCATTTCTGATCGTCGTACAGTGCTCAACAAATGTCAATTTGGAGCGGAGTATAAAACAGGCCTGTAGAGATGAAATAGTCTTGTGATTTTTTTCCCACTCATACATATATTGCGCTCTACTACGGTATCGAGCACTATTTTTTAGATAACCTTATTAAGACATTGTGGAGAGGGGCGTGGTTCACGCGTTCCCTGCGGGCGAGGTGTGTGCAGGGGCCGGCCATGAAGCGGCAGACAGGTGAGTGGATATCTCAGCTGGAACGAGTTATCTAATCACCTGTTCCTTTTATTAGCAGCGTCGGAGACCATGAGGGGGTGGTGTGGGCTGGAGACGACGAGAGCGACACCACGAGAGAGACGCTGAAAAGCGGAAAGAGACTTTGGGAGAAAGAAAATAAAATAATTGTAAACGCTGCATCGGATGGTTGTGCCAGTTCCTGTGGTCCCAGACGAACCTGAGCCTAAGCCTTGCTACAGTGGCGCCCAACAGGAAAGCGGACCAGGAAGAGGATGTCGGCACCAACCCCTTTGGAGGCGCTGGGCCAAGTTCTGGCCGAGGTGTCAGCGGCGAGCAGACAGCAGACCCAAGTGCTGCGAGTGCTGATGAACAGAGCAGAGGCAGCGGGAGGGATGTCCTCCATGAAGCGCATGGTGGAGGGGGAGGACCCCCAGGCATTCCTGGACGTCTTCGAGGCCACGGCGACGTCGTGCAAGTGGCCGGAGGAGGAATGGGGCGCGAAGCTGCTGCCGCTCCTGGTGGGGGAGGCGCAGCGGGCGGCGCTGAGTCTCCCGGCGACCACCCGCATGCAGTACACCGATCTACGCCACACCATCCTGGACCGGGTCGGCAGCAGCCCCGAAGACCACCGCCGAAAGTTCCGGGCCATGAAGTTGGGGTCAGAGGACCGGCCCTTCGTGTTGGCATACCGGATGAGGGACGCGGCAACCCGGTGGCTCCAGCCCAATGGGATGGACCCAAAGATGTTGGAGTCCATCATCCTAGAACAATTTATTGATGCCCTCCCGGCCAGGACCTCAGCATGGGTGCGGTACCACAGCTCCCCAGATGTAAAAACAGCGGTGAAACTGGCGGAGGAGCACCTGGCGGTCCAGCGGGAGGCGACCCCAAAGACAGCCGAAAGGCCCACCCCAGCACCCCGCCGACGACTCGCCCCGCTATGGGGGGGGATGGAGGAGACGTCCCGGGAGCAGCGACCACGCACGGCCGAGCCACCCGGAGCCAACGAGCAGGTCCCCCACGCGGGCAGCCAACAAAAAATCGCACCCACACGCACCCACATATACACAGCAAGGGGGGGGACACGGGGCTATAATATCTCCTCTGTTGGTGCATTTCAGGGTACCGGCGCTGCGGAGAGGGGGCTTCCCTCGCAGATGGCGCCTCAAACACCAGGGCCGGTGTGCTGGAGGTGCGGCCGGCCCGGTCACGTGCGCCGGGAGTGCTCCATGATGGAGGTGGGGCAGGTGATGCGGGTTGTCGGGCCTCCAGCACCCGCCCCCGATCTGGGGGAGACGTACTGCGTCCCGATAAGGGTACAAGGGAGTACATACCGGGCAATGGTGGATTCGGGCTGTAAACAGTCCATGATCCACCAAAATCTGGTTCGACCCGGGGTATTGAGGCATGCAACACGGGTGAAAATTAGGTGTATTCATGGGGATGTGCACGAGTACCCTATTGTGCCAGTGGAAATTTTACATAAAGATCAAAAGCATAAAGTCAAGGTTGCCGTAAGCGCGCAACTTACGCACCCCGTAATTCTAGGGACGGATTGGCCGGGATTTAACCAGTTGGTGACGCAATGTGTGGGGGTGCGTTCACGGACAGTAGGCGAGGGGAGTATCCGCGCAGTTCTCAACGGCGACGCGGCTTCATCCGGTACTGCCGAGCAGGAACCGGGGGGGGCTTCGCGGGAGGCCCCCCCGGCCCCCCGGTGGCATCCTACTGAGGATTTTCCCCTCGAGCAGTCCCGTGATGAAACCTTGCGCGAGGCCTGGGACCAGGTGGATTATATTGACGATCAGCTGGTGCGCCCGGGGAAAGCACGGGTATTCCCCCATTTTTCAATTATTCGGGATAGATTGTACCGAGTGGGCCGTGACACTCAAACCGGGGAGGAACACACCCAGTTGTTGGTGCCAAAACGCCACCGGGAAATGGTTTTCCAGGCGGCGCATTTTAATCCCATGTCTGGCGATTTAGGGTATGATAAAACACTTAATCGGGTCATGGTCCGATTCTATTGGCCAGGCTCCCGGGCAGACGTGCGCCGTTGGTGCGCTGCCTGCCCAGACTGCCAGCTGGTGAACCCAGCGGCTACCCCAAAGGCGCCCTTGCGCCCATTACCGCTCATGGAGGTCCCGTTCGAGAGAATTGGGATGGACCTCATCAGACCATTTCACCCGAGCACACGGGTATACCGCTTTGTGTTAGTCCTGGTGGATTACGCAACGCGCTATCCCGAAGCAGTGCCCTTGCGCTCTATCTCTGCAAAGAGTGTTGCGCAAGCGCTGTTTCAGGTCATCTCCCGAGTTGGAATCCCGAAAGAGATTCTGACTGACCAAGGCACGTCCTTTATGTCGCGCACGATAAAGGAACTTTACGGGTTATTGGGAATTAAAGCGATCCGCACCAGCGTATATCATCCGCAAACAGATGGGCTGGTGGAGAGATTAAATAAAACGCTGAAAACCATGATCCGTAAATTTATGCACGAGGACAAACAAAATTGGGATAAATGGTTGGACCCCCTAATGTTTGCGATGCGCGAGGTACCCCAGGCCTCAGTTGGTTTTGCACCATTTGAGTTATTGTACGGCCGAAGGCCTCGCGGAGTGCTGGACGTTATTAAGGAAAGCTGGGAGGAGGGTCCGAGCTCCAGCAAAAATGAAATTCAGTACGTCATGGACATGCGAGCAAAACTCCACAAGGTGGGGCACTTGTCACGTGAGAATTTGCTCCGTGCCCAAGAGCGTCAGCGGCGCACGTATAACAGGAGGACCCAACTACGCAAATTCTCACCGGGAGAAAAAGTACTTGTATTGCTTCCAACCTCAAACTCCAAATTACTTGCAAAGTAGCAGGGACCCTTTGAGGTCGCACGGCAAGTGGGTGATGTCGATTATGAGGTTCGGCGCTCGGACCGACGCGGAGACACTCAGATTTACCATCTGAACCTGCTGAAGGCGTGGAAGGAGGCGGAGCCTGTTTCCATGGTGACAGTAGTGAGGGAGGAGGAGGAGTTGGGGCCGGAGATCCCGCGCTCTGGCCCGGCCCCTCGGCTGACCTGTGATGACCAGCTCACATTGGCGCAGAGAGCGGAAGTTGCTGAGTTACAGCAGCGCTACTCTGATGTGTTCTCCTCGCGGCCCGGTCGCACGAATCTCATCCGACATCATATTGAGACCAGCCCGGGGGTTACGGTGCGGTCTCGGCCATATCGGCTTCCCGAACACAAGCGCAAAGTGGTTCGGGAGGAATTAAAAACCATGCTTGAGTTGGGGGTGATAGAAGAATCCCACAGCGCGTGGTGCAGTCCCATTGTTCTGGTTGGGAAGAAGGATGGGACTGTGCGGTTCTGTGTGGATTACCGCAGGGTGAATGAACAATCACGGTTTGACGCGTACCCAATGCCTCGGGTCGACGAGCTCCTAGATCGGCTGGGCACTGCTCGTTTTTTCACGACGCTGGATTCGACCAAGGGCTACTGGCAGATTCCCTTGTCACCAGAGTCCCGAGAAAAAACGGCTTTCTCCACTCCGGAAGGTTTGTACCAATTTGTGACACTTCCGTTTGGCTTGTTCGGTGCGCCCGCCACGTTCCAGCGTCTCATGGACCGCGTGCTGCGCCCCCACGCTGCATACGCGGCTGCCTACCTGGATGATGTCATCATCCAGAGTGGCAGCTGGGAAGAACACATGCGGCGGGTGGGGGCGGTGCTCGAGTCCCTGAGGCGGGCGGGGCTCACCGCCAACCCGGCGAAGTGCGCAGTTGGCCGGAGGGAGGTACAGTATCTGGGGTACCACTTGGGAGGGGGACAGGTGCGGCCCCAGGTAGACAAAACAGCGGCAATCGCGGCTTGTCCACCCCCCAAGACAAAAAAAGAGGTGAGGCAGTTTTTGGGACTGGCGGGCTATTACCGGCGGTTCATTCCCCGGTTCGCGGACTTAACCGGCCCACTGACTGACCTCACCCGAAAGGGTGCTCCAGAACTGGTCCAGTGGACGGAGCAGTGCCAGCGGGGGTTTGAGAAGGTAAAAACAGCACTCTGCGAGGAGCCGGTGCTGCACATGCCTAACTTTGACATCCCTTTCTGTCTGCAGGCGGACGCGTCGGGCTGGGGGCCGTGCTGTCCCAGCGGGTGGGGGACGTCGACCGCCCCGTGCTGTACATCAGCCGTAAACTCTCGGACCGGGAGGCAAGGTACAGCACGGTGGAGAGGGAGTGCCTTGCCATCCGGTGGGCGGTCGGGGCCCTCCGCTACTACATGTTGGGGCGTGCCTTCAGTCTCTGCTCGGACCACAAACCGCTCCAGTGGCTCCACCGCATGAAGGACGCCAACGCGCGGATCACCCGGTGGTATCTGGCATTACAGCCCTACAACTTCCGGGTGGTCCACAGGCCGGGTGCGCAGATGGCCGTGGCCGACTTCCTCTCTCGCCCCGCTATGGGGGGGTGTGGGGGGGAATGGGCGCGGCCATACCGCCCGGCCTGAGTCTAGCGGTGGAGGCATGTGGAGAGGGGCGTGGTTCACGCGTTCCCTGCGGGCGGGGTGTGTGCAGGGGCCGGCCATGAAGCGGCAGACAGGTGAGTGGATATCTCAGCTGGAACGAGTTATCTAATCACCTGTTCCTTTTATTAGCAGCGTCGGAGACCATGAGGGGGTGGTGTGGGCTGGAGACGACGAGAGCGACACCACGAGAGAGACGCTGAAAAGCGGAAAGAGACTTTGGGAGAAATAAAATAAAATAATTGTAAACGCTGCATCGGATGGTTGTGCCAGTTCCTGTGGTCCTAGACGAACCTGAGCCTAAGCCTTGCTACAGACATATACTCCGCTCCAAATTGACATTTGTTGAGCACTGTACGACGATCAGAAATGGAAAAATTCAACATCGACTACTCCACGAAGAACATTCCCATACCCGCGCAGAATGACTACAAGCTAAGGCTCATAGAAAAGACGGAACACTTCCTAAGAAGGATGCGGTGGAAAGCACATTTTTTCCTCCACCCTGAAACAAACGGAACGCAAAAGAAAACTTACGGATTCAAATCTACCAAGAACCCACCCACAGTTGAGGAACTAAAGGATTTTGAGAACGACATGCTCAAAATGATACAATCAGTCAAATTCAAGCCAATCCGCAACCCACTCCTCACCAAGCTGAAAAATGACAAGGAGCGCATCAAGAAAGTAAACAACCTCATCATAGCTGCCGATAAAACCACAAACTTCTACAGAATGGACATACCAGAACACCACACCTTACTGGACAGAAGCATCACCAAATCATACAAAAAAGTGCAACCCAACACCTTACAGAACATCCACCTGGAAAATAAAAGGATCGCGGCTGAACTGGACATTGAGGACAGGGTGGACGCCACAGCCAACAAGGAAGCCTTCATCACATTGAAGGACCACAAACCCAACTTCGCAAATAACCCAACATGCCGACTAATAAACCCAACTAAATCTGAAATAGGAAAAATCAGCAAAATAATCCTGGACAGAGTCAACACAAAAATCAAGGACAAAACACCACTCAACCAATGGAGAAATACAGCAGCAGTAATCAAATGGTTCAACAACATCCAAGACAAACAACAGCACAACTTTATCTCCTTTGATATCGAGGAATTTTACCCTTCCATCACGCAAGACCTACTGACTCAAGTACTAGACTTCGCCTCAGACTACGACTCAATCACAGGCAACGAAAGAAACATCATCATCCATGCAAAAAACTCCATTCTCATCCACAACAGTACACCATGGCAAAAAAAGAACAACTCAACATTTGACGTCACCATGGGAAGTTTTGACGGAGCAGAAACGTGTGAACTCGTTGGGAGTTTCCTCCTCTCCCAGCTCGCTAGCCTCAATCTGAACCTTGGTATTTACCGTGATGGCGGACTGGCAGTGTGTCGCGCCTCGCCAAGGAGCAGCGAGAATACCATCCATCCATCCATCCATCTTCTTCCGCTTATCCGAGGTCGGGTCGCGGGGGCAGCAGCCTAAGCAGGGAAGCCCAGACTTCCCTCTCCCCAGCCACTTCGTCCAGCTCCTCCCGGTGGATCCCGAGGCGTTCCCAGGCCAGCCGGGAGACATAATCTTCCCAACGTGTCCTGGGTCTTCCCCGTGGCCTCCTACCGGTCGGACGTGCCCGAAACACCTCCCGAGGGAGGCGTTCGGGTGGCATCCTGACCAGATGCCCGAACCACCTCATCTGGCTCCTCTCGATATGGAGGAGCAGCGGCTTTACTTTGAGCTCCCCCCAGATGGCAGAGCTTCTCACCCTATCTCTAAGGGAGAGCCCCGCCACCCGGCGGAGGAAACTCATTTCGGCCGCTTGTACCCGTGATCTTGTCCTTTCGGTCATGACCCAAAGCTCATGACCATAGGTGAGGATGGGAACGTAGATCGACCGGTAAATCGAGAGCTTTGCCTTCTGGCTCAGCTCCTTCTTCACCACAACGGATCGATACAGCGTCCGCATTACTGAAGATGCCGCACCGATCCGCCTGTCGATCTCACGATCCACTCTTCCCTCACTCGTGAACAAGACTCCGAGGTACTTGAACTCCTCCACTTGGGGCAAGATCTCCTCCCCAACCCGGAGATGGCACTCCACCCTTTTCCGGGCGAGAACCATGGACTCGGATTTGGAGGTGCTGATTCTCATCCCAGTCGCTTCACACTCGGCTGCGAACCGATCCAGTGAGAGCTGAAGATCTTGGCCAGATGAAGCCATCAGGACCACATCATCTGCAAAAAGCAGAGACCTAATCCTGCAGCCACCAAACCAGATACCCTCAACGCCCTGACTGCGCCTAGAAATTCTGTCCATAAAGGTTATGAACAGAATCGGTGACAAAGGGCAGCCCTGGCGGAGTCCAACCCTCACTGGAAACGTGTCCGACTTACTGCCGGCAATGCGGACCAAGCTCTGACACCGATTATACAGGGAGCGAACCGCCACAATAAGACAGTCCGTTACCCCATACTCTCTGAGCACTCCCCACAGGACTTCCCGGGGTACACGGTCGAATGCCTTCTCCAAGTCCACAAAGCACATGTAGACTGGTTGGGCAAACTCCCATGCACCCTCAAGGACCCTGCCGAGAGTATAGAGCTGGTCCACAGTTCCACGACCAGGACGAAAACCACACTGTTCCTCCTGAATCCGAGGTTCGACTATCCGGCGTAGCCTCCTCTCCAGTACACCTGAATAGACCTTACCGGGAAGGCTGAGGAGTGTGATCCCACGATAGTTGGAACACACCCTCCGGTTCCCCTTCTTAAAGAGAGGAACCACCACCCCGGTCTGCCAATCCAGAGGCACCGCCCCCGATGTCCACGCGATGTTGCAGAGTCTTGTCAACCAAGACAGCCCCACAACATCCAGAGCTTTAAGGAACTCCGGGCGGATCTCATCCACCCCCGGGGCCTTGCCACCGAGGAGCTTTTTAACTACCTCGGCAACCTCAGCCCCAGAAATAGGAGAGCCCACCACAGATTCCCCAGGCCCTGCTTCCTCATAGGAAGACGTGCTGGTAGGATTGAGGAGGTCTTCGAAGTATTCTCTCCACCGATCCACAACATCCGCAGTCGAGGTCAACAGAGCACCATCCCCACCATACACGGTGTTGACACTGCACTGCTTCCCCTTCCTGAGGCGGCGGATGGTGGTCCAGAATTGCTTCGAAGCCGTCCGGAAGTCTTTTTCCATGGCCTCACCGAACTCCTCCCATGTCCGAGTTTTTGCCTCCGCGACCGCTGAAGCCGCACACCGCTTGGCCTGTCGGTACCTGTCTGCTGCGTCAGGAGTCCCATGAGCCAAAAGAACCCGATAGGACTCCTTCTTCAGCTTGACGGCATCCCTCACCGCCGGTGTCCACCAACGGGTTCTAGGATTACCGCCACGACAGGCACCAACTACCCTGCGGCCACAGCTCCAATCGGCCGCCCCGACAACAGAGGTACGGAACATCGTCCACTCGGACTCAATGTCCAGCGCCTCCCTCGTGACATGTTCAAAGTTCTTCCGGAGGTGGGAATTGAAACTCTCTCTGACAGGAGACTCTGCTAGACGTTCCCAGCAAACCCTCACAATGCGTTTGGGCCTGCCAGGTCTGTCCGGCATCCTCCCCCACCATCGCAGCCAACTCACCACCAGGTGGTGATCGGTAGAAAGCTCCGCCCCTCTCTTCACCCGAGTGTCCAAAACATGAGGCCGCAAATCCGATGACACAACTACAAAGTCGATCATGGAACTGCGGCCTAGGGTGTCCTGGTGCCAAGTGCACATATGGACACCCTTATGTTTGAACATGGTGTTTGTTATTGACAATCCGTGACGAGCACAAAAGTCCAATAACAAAACACCACTCGGGTTCAGATCCGGGCGGCCATTCTTCCCAATCACGCCTCTCCAGGTTTCACTGTCGTTGCCAACATGAGCGTTGAAGTCCCCCAGTAGAACGAGGGAATCACCCGGGGGAGCACTCTCCAGTACTCCCTCGAGTGAATCCAAAAAGGGTGGGTAATCTGAACTGCCGTTGGGCGCGTAAGCGCAAACAACAGTCAGGACCCGTCCCCCCACCCGAAGGCGGAGGGAGGCTACCCTCTCGTCCACCGGGTTGAACTCCAACGTGCAGGCTTTGAGCCGAGGGGAAACAAGAATTGCCACCCCAGCCCGTCGCCTCTCATTGCCGGCAACGCCAGAGTGGAAGAGAGTCCAGCCCCTGTCAAGAGAACTGGTTCCAGAGCCCTTGCTGTGCGTCGAAGTGAGTCCGACTATATCTAGCCGGAACTTCTCCACCTCACGCACTAGCTCAGGCTCCTTCCCCCCCAGCGAGGTGACGTTCCACGTCCCAAGAGCTAGCTTCTGTAGCCGAGGATCGGACCGCCAAGTGCCCTGCCTTCGGCTTCCGCCCAGCTCACATCGCACCCGACCTCTATGACCCCTGCTATGGGTGGTGAGCCCATTGGAGGGGGGACCCACGTTGCCTCTTCGGGCTGTGCCCGGCCGGGCCCCATGGGGACAGGCCCGGCCACCAGGCGCTCGCCATCGTGCCACACCTCCGGGCCTGGCTCCAGAGGAGGGCCCCGGTGACCCGCGTCCGGGCGAGGGAAATCTGGGTTCCTTGTTCGTGTTCTTCATAGAGGTCTTCGAGCTGCTCTTTGTCTGATCCCTCACCTAGGACCAGTTTGCCTTGGGAGACCCTACCAGGGGGCATAGAAGCCCCCGGACAACATAGCTCCTAGGATCATTGGGACACGCAAACTCCTCTACCACGTTAAGGTGGCAGCTCAGAGAGGAGAGCGAGAATACCAAGAAGCGCATATGCCAAATTTTCAAAGAGAACGGCCTACGGATCACGATTGAAGCCAACAAGCAAACCGTCAACTTCCTTGACGTCACTTTCAACCTGAGAAATAACAGCTACCAACCATTCACGAAACCCAACACAACACTCCAATACGTGCACCATGACAGCAACCACCCACCCACCACCACGAAAAGAATACCTACCGGAATCAATAAAAGGCTATCGATGCTGTCATCTAGCAAAGCTGAATTTGACCAAGCAACCCCCCCGTACCAAAAAGCCCTTGATGAAAGCGGATACAATTTCACCCTCACCTATGAACCCACGCCAGGAAACCAGCCAAAAAAGAACAGAAAACGAAACGACATCATCTGGTACAACCCCCCATACAGCAAAAACGTCTCAACTAACATTGGACACAAATTCCTCAATCTGATTGACAAACACTTTCCCAAAGACAACACCCTAAGAAAAGTATTCAACAAGAACAACATAAAATTGAGCTACAGCTGCATGAACAATATACGACAAATCATCTCAAACCACAACAAAACAATTGCAAATGAGCCGTCGGCCCCCAGACAGAGCGACTCCAAAACCAACAAAGGCTGTAACTGTCGAAAGAAACCTGATTGCCCTCTCAACGGGGGGTGCTTACAAACATCAGTTGTCTACCAATCTAAGGTAATACGCAAGGACATTAACACATCCGACACATATGTAGGATTAACCGAGGGAGAATTCAAAACCAGATGGAACAATCACAAGGCTTCTTTCAGGAACAAAAAACCTGCGAAATACCACAGAACTCAGCAAACACATTTGGGACCTCAAAGACAATAATGTTGAATATTCAATAACATGGCAAATTCTTGCATCCAGCACACCTTACAATAGTGGTAATAAAAGATGCAACCTATCCTTGAAAGAGAAACTGTTTATTATTTACCGTCCAGACCTGTCATCCCTCAACAAGCGCAGCGAAATTGTAACAGCATGCCGCCATAGACGGAAACACCTCCTAGGTAACACATGAGCCAATCACCACGCCCCTAGGCCAGCCTGTACCCACCCACTCTGTGCCCTATATAAACCATGGTATGCGAATGCTCCCATTAAAATCTCCTGATGATTGAGGGTACCCCCCTTCATGAAACAGGCCTGTAGAGATGAAATAGTCTTGTGATTTTTTTCCCCACACATACATATATATATATATATATACATATCTACATATATATATATATATCTACATACATATTTACATATATAAGTATATATATCTACATATATAAGTGTATATATATCAATCAATCAATCAATCAATGTTTATATACATAGCCCTAAATCACAAGTGTCTCAAAGGGCTGCACAAGCCACAACGACATCCTCGGTACAGAGCCCACATAAGGGCAAGGAAAAACTCACCCCAGTGGGATGTCGATGTGAATGACTATGAGAAACCTTGGAGAGGACCGCATATGTGGGTAACCCCCTCCCCCATATATATAGGTATACATACATATACATATATACATATCCATGTATACATACATATATAAATATATATACACATTATATATACACATTATATATATATATATATATATATATATATATATATATATATAGCCCTATATATATATATATATATATATATAGCCCTATATATATATATATATATATTTATATACCGTATATTACCAAATAGTAGCCCGGGCGTTTATTTCACAAAATGGGGTCAGACCCCGGGCGGCTATTAGGACATGGGCGGTTATTTGCACAAGGCTTTTATTTATTTTTGCACCAGCCTGCACCAGGCCATTATTTGGTTACAATGGTTAGTGTCCAGTATTTTTTTTCGTACTAAAAACTTTAAATGTAAAAGCTAATGTAAACATACAAACAAAAAAACAAGACTATCAAAAGACAAGAGATCAACAATGCCTCAACATGACAGTAGTGCAACAATTGTCACATAGAATACAAATACTAAAAATAAATAAACTTTTTAAATAAAGCAGCCTACCGGGAAAAATAAAATGATGGTACCAAGTACTCAAGTATAAAACCCACCATCAAAACAGAACAATAATACTGTCACTTAAATAAAATAAAGGCTACAGTACTCCAAGTTTTAAATAAAGCAGCATACAGGAAAAATACAATTATGGTACCAAGTACACTCGTTGCACCAAACACCACCCCGGTGTCTCTCGTATCACTCGCGGTGGCATACAACTCCTTTGCCTTAATGCGGATCATTTTGCGGGACACACGGTGGTTCAGTCCACGAACGTGATGTATCCACTGACACAAATTAGCATCAAGCTCGTCGCTCACTTTCTTCCTACCTCCACCAGATAAGCGAGCCCGTTTTCCATCGATTGCCGACTGAGATTGTAGTTCTCCCTTTTTTTGTTTCCATTCTCGTACACGTTTTGGGTCAACGTTAAACCGCCTGGCCGCTGCCAAACCAGAATTCTGCTCCGCATACTTCACAACCGCTAGCTTGAACTTTAAGTCAAACTTTCTGTTCTTCCCCCTTAAAGTATTCCCGTCCATCAGTTGTGGTGTACCGGTATCCTGTTCATTCAACTCACTGCTGCTGTTGCTTGCCATGTTGAAACTTTTCCTCGTGGGTTTGTTGTTGTCGTTGAGTGTGTGTTACGCTATATGCGGTCACCCATTGCAATGTGTTGATTACCCAGAATCCCCACGTAACGTCTGCTGTTACCGTAATGACCAGAATTATTGCACCTTTGCTTTTCCTTTTATCTTATAAATTGGGTTTAATGAAGTCAATATGATTTTAATCTAAATTATGCAAATAACAGCCCATGGGCGGCTATTTGGACATAGGCGTTTATTAGGAAGAGGCGTTTATTTCACAAAATGGGGTCAGACCCCGGGCGGCTATTAGGACATGGGCGGTTATTTGCACAAGGGCGTTTATTTGGTAATATACGGTATATATATATATATATATATATATATATATATATATATATACATATATATATATATATATATATATATAATGTGTATATATAATGTGTATATATATTTATATATGTATGTATACATGGATATGTATATATGTATATGTATGTATACCTATATATATGGGGGAGGGGGTTACCCACATATGCGGTCCTCTCCAAGGTTTCTCATAGTCATTCACATCGACATCCCACTGGGGTGAGTTTTTCCTTGCCCTTATGTGGGCTCTGTACCGAGGATGTCGTTGTGGCTTGTGCAGCCCTTTGAGACACTTGTGATTTAGGGCTATATATATAAACATTGATTGATTGATTGATATATATATACTTATATATGTAGATATATATATAGATATGTATGTATATATATATACATATATATATATATATATATATATATATATTTATATATATGTATGTGTGTGTGGGGAAAAAAATCACAAGACTATTTCATCTCTACAGGCCTGTTTCATGAGGGAGGGTACCCTCAATCATCAGGAGATTTTAATGGGAGCATTCGCATACCATGGTTTATATAGGGCACAGAGTGGGTGGGTACAGGTTGGCCTAGGGGCGTGGTGATTGGCTCATGTGTTACCTAGGAGGTGTTTCCGTCTATGGCGGCATGTTGTTACAATTTCGCTGCGCTTGTTGAGGGATGACAGGTCTGGACGGTAAATAATAAACAGTTTCTCTTTCAAGCATAGGTTGCATCTTTTATTACCACTATTGTAAGGTGTGCTGGATGCAAGAATTTGCCATGTTATTGAATATTCAACATTATTGTCTTTGAGGTCCCAAATGTGTTTGCTGAGTTCTGTGGTATTTCGCAGGTTTTTGTTCCTGAAAGAAGCCTTGTGATTGTTCCATCTGGTTTTGAATTCTCCCTCGGTTAATCCTACATATGTGTCGGATGTGTTAATGTCCTTGCGTATTACCTTAGATTGGTAGACAACTGATGTTTGTAAGCACCCCCCGTTGAGAGGGCAATCAGGTTTCTTTCGACAGTTACATCCTTTGTTGGTTTTGGAGTCGCTCTGTCTGGGGGTCGACGGCTCATTTGCAATTGTTTTGTTGTGGTTTGAGATGATTTGTCGTATATTGTTCATGCAGCTGTAGCTCAATTTAATGTTGTTCTTGTTGAATACTTTTCTTAGGGTGTTGTCTTTGGGAAAGTGTTTGTCAATCAGATTGAGGAATTTGTGTCCAATGTTCGTTGAGACGTTTTTGCTGTATGGGGGGTTGTACCAGATGATGTCGTTTCGTTTTCTGTTCTTTTTTGGCTGGTTTCCTGGCGTGGGTTCATAGGTGAGGGTGAAATTGTATCCGCTTTCATCAAGGGCTTTTTGGTACGGGGGGGTTGCTTGGTCAAATTCAGCTTTGCTAGATGACAGCATCGATAGCCTTTTATTGATTCCGGTAGGTATTCTTTTCGTGGTGGTGGGTGGGTGGTTGCTGTCATGGTGCACGTATTGGAGTGTTGTGTTGGGTTTCGTGAATGGTTGGTAGCTGTTATTTCTCAGGTTGAAAGTGACGTCAAGGAAGTTGACGGTTTGCTTGTTGGCTTCAATCGTGATCCGTAGGCCGTTCTCTTTGAAAATTTGGCATATGCGCTTCTTGGTATTCTCGCTGCTCCTTGGCGAGGCGCGACACACTGCCAGTCCGTCATCACGGTAAATACCAAGGTTCAGATTGAGGCTAGCGAGCTGGGAGAGGAAGAAAATTCCCAACGAGTTCACACGTTTCTGCTCCGTCAAAACTTCCCATAGTGACGTCAAATGTTGCATTGTTCTTTTTTTGCCATGGTGTACTGTTGTGGATGAGAATGGAGTTTTTTGCGTGGATGATGATGTTTCTTTCGTTGCCTGTGATTGAGTCGTAGTCTGAGGCGAAGTCTAGTGCTTGAGTCAGTAGGTCTTGCGTGATGGAAGGGTAAAATTCCTCGATATCAAAGGAGATAAAGTTGTGCTGTTGTTTGTCTTGGATGTTGTTGAACCATTTGATTACTGCTGCTGTATTTCTCCATTGGTTGAGTGGTGTTTTGTCCTTGATTTTTGTGTTGACTCTGTCCAGGATTATTTTGCTGATTTTTCCTATTTCAGATTTAGTTGGGTTTATTAGTCGGCATGTTGGGTTATTTGCGAAGTTGGGTTTGTGGTCCTTCAATGTGATGAAGGCTTCCTTGTTGGCTGTGGCGTCCACCCTGTCCTCAATGTCCAGTTCAGCCGCGATCCTTTTATTTTCCAGGTGGATGTTCTGTAAGGTGTTGGGTTGCGCTTTTTTGTATGATTTGGTGATGCTTCTGTCCAGTAAGGTGTGGTGTTCTGGTATGTCCATTCTGTAGAAGTTTGTGGTTTTATCGGCAGCTATGATGAGGTTGTTTACTTTCTTGATGCGCTCCTTGTCATTTTTCAGCTTGGTGAGGAGTGGGTTGCTGATTGGCTTGAATTTGACTGATTGTATCATTTTGAGCATGTCGTTCTCAAAATCCTTTAGTTCCTCAACTGTGGGTGGGTTCTTGGTAGATTTGAATCCGTAAGTTTCCTTTTGCATTCCTTTTGTTTCAGGGTGGAGGAAAAAATGTGCTTTCCACCGCATCCTTCTTAGGAAGTGTTCCGTCTTTTCTATGAGCCTTAGCTTGTAGTCATTCTGCGCGGGTATGGGAATGTTCTTCGTGGAGTAGTCGATGTTGAATTTTTCCATTTCTGATCGTCGTACAGTGCTCAACAAATGTCAATTTGGAGCGGAGTATATGTCTTAATAAGGTTATCCAAAAAATAGTGCTCGATACCGTAGTAGAGCGCAATATATGTATGTGTGGGAAAAAAAATCACAAGACTATTTCATCTCTACAGGCCTGTTTCAAATCTACCAAGAACCCACCCACAGTTGAGGAACTAAAGGATTTTGAGAACGACATGCTCAAAATGATACAATCAGTCAAATTCAAGCCAATCCGCAACCCACTCCTCACCAAGCTGAAAAATGACAAGGAGCGCATCAAGAAAGTAAACAACCTCATCATAGCTGCCGATAAAACCACAAACTTCTACAGAATGGACATACCAGAACATAACACCTTACTGGACAGAAGCATCACCAAATCATATAAAAAAGCGCAACCCAACACCTTACAGAACATCCACCTGGAAAATAAAAGGATCGTGGCTGAACTGGACATTGAGGACAGGGTGGACGCCACAGCCAACAAGGAAGCCTTCATCACATTGAAGGACCACAAACCCAACTTCGCAAATAACCCACCATGCCGACTAATAAACCCAACTAAATCTGAAATAGGAAAAATCAGCAAAATAATCCTGGACAGAGTCAACACAAAAATCAAGGACAAAACACCACTCAACCAATGGAGAAATACAGCAGCAGTAATCAAATGGTTCAACAACATCCAAGACAAACAACAGCACAACTTTATCTCCTTTGATATCGAGGGATTTTACCCTTCCATCACGCAAGACCTACTGACTCAAGCACTAGACTTCGCCTCAGACTACGACTCAATCACAGGCAACGAAAGAAACATCATCATCCACGCAAAAAACTCCATTCTCATCCACAACAGTACACCATGGCAAAAAAAGAACAATGCAACATTTGACGTCACTATGGGAAGTTTTGACGGAGCAGAAACGTGTGAACTCCTTGGGAGTTTCCTCCTCTCCCAGCTCGTTAGCCTCAATCTGAACCTTGGTATTTACCGTGATGACGGACTGGCAGTGTGTCGCGCCTCGCCAAGGAGCAGCGAGAATACCAAGAAGCGCATATGCCAAATTTTCAAAGAGAACGGCCTACAGATCACGATTGAAGCCAACAAGCAAACCGTCAACTTCCTTGACGTCACTTTCAACCTGAGAAATAACAGCTACCAACCATTCACGAAACCCAACACAACACTCCAATACGTGCACCATGACAGCAACCACCCACCCACCACCACGAAAAGAATACCTACCGGAATCAATAAAAGGCTATCGATGCTGTCATCTAGCAAAGCTGAATTTGACCAAGCAACCCCCCCGTACCAAAAAGCCCTTGATGAAAGCGGATACAATTTTACCCTCACCTATGAACCCACGCCAGGAAACCAGCCAAAAAAGAACAGAAAACGAAACGACATCATCTGGTACAACCCCCCATACAGCAAAAACGTCTCAACGAACATTGGACACAAATTCCTCAATCTGATTGACAAACACTTTCCCAAAGACAACACCCTAAGAAAAGTATTCAACAAGAACAACATTAAATTGAGCTACAGCTGCATGAACAATATACGACAAATCATCTCAAACCACAACAAAACAATTGCAAATGAGCCGTCGACCCCCAGACAGAGCGACTCCAAAACCAACAAAGGATGTAACTGTCGAAAGAAACCTGATTGCCCTCTCAACGGGGGGTGCTTACAAACATCAGTTGTCTACCAATCTAAGGTAATACGCAAGGACATTAACACATCCGACACATATGTAGGATTAACCGAGGGAGAATTCAAAACCAGATGGAACAATCACAAGGCTTCTTTCAGGAACAAAAACCTGCGAAATACCACAGAACTCAGCAAACACATTTGGGACCTCAAAGACAATAATGTTGAATATTCAATAACATGGCAAATTCTTGCATCCAGCACACCTTACAATAGTGGTAATAAAAGATGCAACCTATGCTTGAAAGAGAAACTGTTTATTATTTACCGTCCAGACCTGTCATCCCTCAACAAGCGCAGCGAAATTGTAACAACATGCCGCCATAGACGGAAACACCTCCTAGGTAACACATGAGCCAATCACCACGCCCCTAGGCCAGCCTGTACCCACCCACTCTGTGCCCTATATAAACCATGGTATGCGAATGCTCCCATTAAAATCTCCTGATGATTGAGGGTACCCTCCCTCATGAAACAGGCCTGTAGAGATGAAGTAGTCTTGTGATTTTTTTTCCCACACATACATATATTGCGCTCTACTACGGTATCGAGCACTATTTTTTGGATAACCTTATTAAGACATATATATATATATATATATATATATATATATATATATATATATATATATACGTGTTAATTAACCAAAAATAGGAAGAAAGTAATTTCTGAAAAGGTGCATTAACATAAAAAATGGTAAACTGAGAAAATAAAGATTAGGATTGCATTCTTAATTGCCTAAATAAATTATGAAAATGTGTTGCATTTATATATATATATATATATATATATATATATATATATATATATATATATATATATATATATATACATATATATATATACATTATATATATATACACATTATATATATATATACACATATATATATATACTGTATATGTAGATATATATATTATATATATATATATATATATATATATATATATATATATATATATATATATATACATATATATACTGTATATGTAGATATATATATATATATATCCATCCATCCATCCATTTCCTACCGCTTATTCCCTTTGGGGTCGCGGGGGGCGCTGGAGCCTATCTCAGCTACAATCGGGCGGAAGGCGGGGTACACCCTGGACAAGTCGTATATATATATATATATATATATATATATATATATATATATATATATATATATATATATACTGTATATGTACATATATATATATATGCATTTTTTCATAATGAAACATTATGTATAATAAACACTAACAATAATAGTAAATAATGCAACAATATTTTATATATATATATATATATATATATATATATATATATATATATATATATATATATATATATATATATATACACGTAAGTATGTACATATCTATATATACTAATAAACTTATACATATATATGTGTATGTATTTCGTAGAATAACCAGTTTACAAGTATATGATATTATTTATATATATATATATATATATATATATATATATATATATATATATATATATATATATATATATATATATATATATACATTGTAAATATATCATGATATATATTGTTTTACTTTTTAATGGCATGAATCAATTTGGACTGAAGCAAACAAAACTTAAATATATAATAATTAAAACATCCAAATTACAAGGGGGGGTGAGATTTAACTGTTTTTTTAAAGTTAGTCTTACTTCAAAAACAAACAAAAAATAAAATGAAAAATGTTCAAGAAGGAGCAGCAAAAGTAGATTTTATGGCAGCTGAATGAATGGTGCTGAGTTCCAAAAATTTAATTATTTTAAAATGTAGTTCTCAAACGTGGTGCTGATATGTCTTTTTTTTTTTTTTTTTTTAAAGCGGGTGCAAAAATGATTACAACTTGATGAGCAGCGGCGTCGTGTGACCGCCTCTCCATGTTTCCCTCGGCCGCCTCCACACTCCGACGCTGATTTCCCCCGAGCGAGTGTTAATTATGTAATTCATGCTCATATCCAGAGAAACACAGCCAGCGTGTGTGTTCGCCACATGCCCTTTATTTGGGCCTTGTTCTTCTCCTCGCCGTCGCTGTCACACACACTTTGTATTAATGCCGTCAACAATAACACCATCGCAAATAAAATCACGAGACGGGGGAATCTGCGAATTGCCGGAAAGTGAAAGGCAGCTGTCTGATGTGTCGCTGACGACGTCGTCACGCCGTGACAAACCTCGTCATGTTAGCACAACGCTGGGCTCTGTGTCGTCTTATTTCAGCCAATTAGCCCAGAAAATGTGTTAAATGACAACGCCCGTGGGTTAAAGCTAACGGTGCTGGCAAGTGTGCTTGATATCTTGTAACTTTGTGATCATTTTCAAGTGCAAACTTTAAATTCTGTCAGTTATAATGTAGCATTCTCATGTAGCATTGTTAGCCCCGGCGCTAAGATCAAATGCAAAAATGCTAATCACAGATCTGCTAAATGGCAACAATAATATTCTGTTTCCAGGACCTACTGTAAAAATTGCCTGCCGAAGATCCTCTATTTTACAGAGTTGTTTTCTAATTCGCTGATAGTTACTTATTTCGTACCCAAGTTCCTTGAATGGTTGGCCATCATTCATTTTTGTCAGCCATTCGTTTACTATGCCAATAAAAGATCCTCTATTTATCGAACCTCTGCTGTTTGTAAGGAGCTAAGGCAAAAACACGAGTCAAAGATAATTTATACGACAAAGGCACTGCTGCTTTTAAGGACAGGCTGTCCTCCAAAAACGGGTTACCGATCCTATGATGGGCTTTGCTGTTTTTTCATCCCTTACTGCAAAAATCACTAATCAAAAATTCCCTATTTACTCGTAACTAGCTGAAAAACACAAATCAAAGATCCTTTATACGACAAAGTAACTGCTGTAATTAGGGACAGGCTGTCCTGCAAAAACACAGATCCAATATAAGACAGAGGCTTTGCTGTTTTTTCAGCACTTACTACAAACATGACTAATCAAAGATCCTCTATTTACTCGGAACTCTGCTGTTTCTAAGGACCTAGGGCAAAAACACAAGTCAAAGATCATTCATACGACAGAGGCACTGCTGTTTCTAAGGATTTACTCCAAAAACACTACTTAAATATCCTTTATACGACAAAGGCACTGCTGTTTTTAAGGACAGGCTGTCCTCAAAAAACTTGTTACCAATCCTATGATGGGCTTTGCTGTTTTTTCAGCCCTTACTGCAAAAATCTCTAATCAAAAATGCCCTATTTACTCGTTACTAGCTGTTTTTTCTAAGGACCTATAGCAAAAACACAAATCAAAGATCCTTTCCACGACAAAGGCACTGCTGTTTTTAGGGACAGGCTGTCCTCCAAAAACACAGATGCTATCAATACATGACAGGGGCTTTGCTGTTTTTTCAGCACTTACTGCAAAAATCACTAATCAAACATCCTCTATTTACCCTGAACTCACTGTTTCTAAGGACCTATGGCAAAAACACAAGTCAAAGATCATTGATGCGACAGAGGCACAGCTGTTTCTAAGGATTTACTCCAAAAACACTACTCAAAGATCATTTATACGACAAAATCACTGCTGTTTTTAAGGCCAGGCTGTCCTGCAAAAACACAGATCCGTTATATGACAGAGGCTTTGCTGTTTTTTTAGCAGTTACTGCGAAAATCACTAATCAAAGATCCTCTATTTACTCGGAACTCGCTGTTTCTTAGGGCTTATGGCAAAAACACGAGTCAAAGATCATTCATACGACAAAGGCACTGCTGTTTTTAGGGACAGGCTGTCCTCCAAAAACACAGATCCTATCTATACAAAACAGAGGCTTTGCTGTTTTTTCAGCGCTTCCTGCAAACATGACTAATTCAAGATCCTCTATTTACTCGGAACTCGCTGTTTCTAAGGATTTAATCCAAAAACACTACTCAAAGATCATTTATACGACAAAAGCACTGCTGTTTTTAAGGACAGGCTGTCCTCCAAAAACACAGATCCTATCTATATATGACAGGGGCTTTGCTGTTTTTTCAGCAGTTACTGCAAACATAACTAATTAAAGATCCTCTATTTACTCGGTACTCTGCTGTTTCTAAGGACCTCTGGAAAAAAACACGAGTCAAAGATCATTCGTGCGACAGAAGCACTGCTTTTTCTAAGGATTTACTCCGAAAACACGAATCAAAGATGCTTTATACGACAAAGGCACTGCTGTTTTTAGGGACAGGCTGTCCTCCAAAAACACAGATCCTATCTTTACATGACAGGGGCTTTGCTGTTTTTTCAGCACTTACTGCAAAAATCGCTAATCAAAGATCACTTTGCTGTTTTTAAGGATGTACTGCTAAAATGCTGGCCGAAGATCATATATATATATATATATATATATATATATATATATATATATATATATATATATATATATATATATATATATATATATATATATATATATGAAGTGGGCATTGCTGTCTTTGAGGACCTACAGCACAATTATTAGTCAAATATTTTCGACAGCGGATCACATTGCTGTTTTTAAGGATTTACCTCTAAAATGCTGGCCAAAGATATTCTATATATGACAGGAGCCCTGCTGTTTTTGTGGACCTTATGTTCTCCAAAAGTCACGACTTCCTGCCACCTGTTGCATTAATTCCTCGCCTTAAACTCCCGCCTCCTTTAATCTTCGCCAGGGGACCAGAAGGCGGCATTAACCCGTCCCAAATCTGGCATTCACTTTGCACTTTGCGCCGCTCGTCCATTCGTCAGCGCAACAAAAGGGGAGGAAGAGCGGCGGCTTGACCTTGAAGAAGTGGGCGCCCTCCAAGACGCAAAAGACCTCACCTGTGTCAAAATGATTTCTTATTCTATTTAATGGGAGCAAAGTGATGCTTTATCACTTCCTGTTCCTCGTGCTCGGGCTGAGTCAGGAGCACGCCTTCTTTAAACGCACTTGGGAATAAGAAACAGATGACGCTTGTGCTCCTTTCTTGCCTTTCTCCTTCTTCTTTTTTCTTGCTGAACCCTCGACTCCGTCTCCTCAATGACATTTCACTGGGAGGCATTTGTTGCCTGATAAGCTTGAGTGAACACTGTGACAAGCTTCTCTTTGTCCTTCTGTGCTCGTTTCACAAGGAAAACAACAGGACTCTTTTCCAGGAAACACTTTGTTTTAACGCTCGTTGTTGTACTTTGCAAAGACACAACTTTATTTTGAGCTTTTGTCTCATGTGTGAGCTTGCATGGGTGTCCAAAGTGTGTACCGGACCACGTTATTTTTTACATAAAACTACAATTTTCAGGATAAATTTGCTGGATATCCGAAGCTGCACTAAAACGCTTACACAAAGTATATGACTCCAAAGTGTGTACCTGTAAATTGAGCGGGAAAAAAAAAGCTAGCATGTTAACTTTAGCATGTTAACGGTTAGCATGTATCAAATACCAAAATATTACACCAGGAAAATGAGCTGAGAAAGCTCGCATTCTCCGTTAACACGTGTTTGGTACCAACCTACATGAATATAAGGTGTATACCTTTAAAATGATAAGCTCTCATGCTAACTTTAGCATGTTGACGGTTAGCATGTATTAAAAAAACAAAATATTACACCAGGAAATTGAGCTGAGACAGCTCACATTCTCTGTTAACACGTGTTAGGTACCAACCTACATGAATCTGAGGTGTATACCCTTAAAATGATAAGCTTGCATGCTAACTTTAGCATGTTAACGGTTAGCATGTGACAAATACCAAAATATTACACCAGGACAATGAGCTTAAACAGCTCGCATTCTCCGTTAACACGTGTTAAGTACCAACCTACATGAATCCGAGGTGTATACCAATAAAATGATAAGCTTGCATGCTAACTTTAGAATGTTTAACGGTTAGTATGTATCAAAAAATAAAATATTACACCAGGAAATTCAGCTTAGACAGCTTGCATTCTCCGATAACACGTGTTAGGTACCAACATACATGAATCTCAGGTGTATACACTTAAAAAAATAAGCTTGCATGCTAACTTTAGCATGTTGACAGTTAGCATGTATAAAAAACCAAAATATTACACCAAGAAAATGAGCTTAAACATCTCGCATTGTCCATTAACACGTGTTAGGTACCAACCTACATGAATCTAAGGTGTATACCCATAAAATGATAAGCAAGGATGCAAACTTTAGCATGTTAACGGTTAGCATGTGACAAATACCAAAATATTACACCAGGAAAATGAGCTTAAACATCTCGCATTGTCCGTTAACACGTGTTAGGTACCAACCTACATGAATCTAAGGAGTATACCCTTAAAATGATAAGCAAGGATGCTAACTTTATCATGTTAACGGTTAGCATTTGACAAATACCAAAATATTACGCCTGGAAAACAAGCTTAAACAGCTACCAAACTCAGTTAACATGTACTAACCTATGTTAATTTGAGATGTATACCCATAAAATGATAAGCAATCATGTTAACGTTGGCATTTTAACGGTTAGCATGTGACAAATACAAAAATATTACACCAGGACAATGAGCTTAGACAGCTCGCATTCTCCGTTAACACGTGTTAGGTACCAACAAACATGAATCTGAGGTGTATACCCTTAAAATGATAAGCTTGCATGCTAACTTTAGCATGTTAACGGTTAGCATGTGACAAATACCAAAATATTACACCAGGAAAATGAGCTTAGACGGCTCGCATTCTCCGTTAACACGTGTTAGGTATCAACATACATGGATCCGAGGTGTATACCCTTAAAATGATAAGCTCGCATGCTAACTTTAGCATGTAATATAAACATATTTCTAAAATCCCCTGAAGAGCAGGGAAACCTGCGAAACAGGCTTGCAGTGATGAAATTGCCTCTGTGGTTTCTCCTGACCTAACGTATATTCCGCTCTACCCCTGTATTGAGCACTGTAAACCACAGAAACCTATATATATATATATATATATATATATATATATATATATAATTGTAACCAAAACAATGTACATGAATGTGTTTGTTTATACTGCAGCAAACTACATCTTATATACTTCACCCGCTCTTCTTTAAGGAAATGTAATGAACACCCTCCCCCGTAGAAATCGTTACAGTCTACCTCCGGGGCCCAGTAGTCTAAAAGTCACTCACATGTGTGACAGCAAATCTTTGTGTCCATGTTTGAGCTCACACAGTCGAGTGTTTGTTGAGAATGGATCCTCGGGATGCCATAAGCCTGAGCCTTGCAGAGATACTCACTCCTGCTCGCCTCAGGTGGCGAATCCGCGGTGAAATTCTCCGAGGGACGCCGAGCAAAAGCCCCCTCAAGCGTTCTTTGGGCTGTTTGACAGACTTTCGTCCTGCTGTATTTGGACTGTGTATCAAATCTGTTTTTTTTTTAAATAAATCACCCTCACTTTAGGCCAGGAGTGTCTAAAGTGCGGCCTGGGGGCCATTTGTGGCCAACAGCTTTGTTTATTATTGGCCCGCGACACAATAAAAACATCTGGATTAGAATATCATAAACAAAACAGACTACAATATGCAATTTTTGGAGAATTGCGTGTGAATTTTGGCGTGTGAATTTTGACGTGTGCAAGCCGCTGAAATGCGTTAGCCGAACATTAATTCTAACATTAGCAACAGAATGTGTCAAATACCAAGTCATATGACTATGAGGTGTTTGGCTGCAAAATTGGCCAAATAAGTTAGCATGTTAATGCTAGTAAGCTAGAATGCTAACGTTAGTATGCTAACAGTTAGCATGTGTCAAGCACCAAGTCATATGACTGAGGTGTTTTGCTGAAAAATTGGCCAAATAAGTTAGCATGCTAATGCTAGTAAGCTAGAATGCTAATGTTAGCATGCTAACAGTTGGCATGTGTCAAGCACCAAGTCATTTAAGCTAGAATGCTAATGTTAGCATGCTAACAGTTAGCATGTGTCAAGTACCAAGTCATGTGACTATGAGGGGTTTGGCTGCAAAATTGGCCAAAGAAGTAAGCATGCTAATGTTAAAAAGCTAGAATGCTAACGTTAGCATTCTAACAGTTAGCATGTGTCAAGCACCAAGTCATATGACTTTGAGGTGTTTGGCTGCAAAATTGGCCAAAGAAGTAAGCATGCTAATGTTAGTAGGCTAAAATGCTAAAATTAATATACTAACAGTTAGGGTGTGTCAAGTACCAAGTCATATGACTTTGAGGTGTTTTGCTGAGAAATTGGCCAAAGAAGTTAGCACGCTAATGCCAGTAAGCTAGAATGCTAACGTTAGCATGTTAACAGTTAGCAGGTGTCAAGCACCAAGTCATATGACTATGAGGGGTTTGGCTGCAATATTAGCCAAAGAAGTTAGCATGCTAATGCTAGTAAGCTAGAATGATAACGTTAGCATGCTAACAGTTAGCATGTGTCAAGCACCAAGTCATATGACTTTGAGATGTTTGGCTGCAAAATTGGCCAAAAAAGTACGCATGCTAATGTTAGTAGGCTAAAATGCTAAAATTAATATACTAAAAGGTAGGGTGTGTCAAGTACCAAGTCATATGACTTTGAGGTGTTTTGCTGCAAAATTGGCCAAAGAAATTAGCACGCTAATGCTAGTAAGCTAGCATGCTAATGTCAGCATGCTAACAGTTAGCAGGTGTCAAGTACCAAGTCATATGACTATGAGATGTTTGGCTGCAAAATTGGCCAAATAAGTTAGCATGCTAATGCTAGTAAGCTAGAATGCAAATGTTAGCATGCTAACAGTTAATATGTGTCAAGCACCAAGTCATATGACTATGAGGTGTTTGGCTGCAAAATTGGCCAAAGAAGTAAGCATGCTAATGTTAGTAGGCTAGAATGTTAAAATTAGCATGCTAACAGTTCGGATGTGTCAAGTACCAAGTCTAAAGACTCTGAGGTGTTCGGCTGCAAAATTGGCTAGAAAAGTTAACACCATTATGATAGCATGATAGCATTCAAACAGTTAGCACGTGTCAAGTACCAAGTCATATATGACTCTGAAGTGTTTGGCTGCGAAATTGGCTGAAAAAGTTAGCATGCTAATTTTAGTAGGCTAGAATGTTAACGTTAGCCGGCTAACAGTTAGCATGTGTCAAGTACCAAGTCTTAAGACTCTGAGGTAGTTGAATGCTAAATTTGCTGAAAAAGTTAGCATGCTAATGTTAGTAAGATAGAATGTTAACGTTAACAGCTTTACAGTTAGGATGTGTCAAGTACCAAATTGTATGACTCTGAGATGTTCGACTGCCAAATTTGCTAAAAAAGTTAGCATGCTAACGTTAATAAGCTAGAGTGTTAACGTTAGCTGGCTAACAGTTAAGATGTGTTAAGTACCAAGTTATATGACTCGGATGTGTTCGGCTATAAAATTGGCTAAAAAAAAAGTTAGCATGCTAATGTTAGTACGTTGGAATGTTAACATAACCAGGCTAACAGTTAGGATGTGTCAAGTTCTGTGGAATATGACTGAGGTGTTTGGCTGCAAAATTGGCTAAAAAAGTTAGCACGCTAATGTCAACATTCGAACAGTCAAAATGTGTAAAGTACCAAGTTGTAGGAGTCTTAGGCGTTCGGTTTCAACATTGGCTAAAAAAGTTAGCATGCTAATGTTAGCATGCTAGCATGCTAACATAAGCATGTGTCAAGTACCAAGTTATATGAGTGAGGTGTTCGACTGCAAAATTGACTAAAAAAGTTAATACCCTTATGTTAGCATGCTAGCATTATAACAGTTAGCTTGTGTCAAGTACCAAGTCACATATTACTCTGAGGTGTTTGGCTGCTAAATTGACTGAAAAAGTTAGCATGCTAATCTTAGCAAGATAGAATTTTAACGTTAACTGCTTAACAGTTGTGACGTGTCAAGTACCAAGTTATATGGCTCTGAGGTGTTCGACTAAAAAAATGCCTAAAATTTTAGCATGCTTATGTTAGTAAGCTAGATAGTTAACATTAACCGGCTAACAGTTAGCATGTGTCAAGTACCAAGTCTTAAGACTCTGAGGTGTTTGGCTGCAAAATTGGCTAAAAAAGTTAACACCCTTGTGTTAGCATGACGGAAACAGTTAGCATGTGTCAAGCACCAATTCATATAAGACTGTGAGGCGTTTGGCTGCTAAACTGGCTGAAAAAGTTAGCATGCTAATGTTAGTAAGATAGAATGTTAATGTTAACAACTTAACAGTTAGGATGTGTCAACTGCCAAGTTGTATGACTCTGAGATGTTCGGCTGCCAAATTTGCTAAAAAAAGTTAGCATGCTAATGTTAATAAGCTGGAATTTTAACGTTAGCAGGCTAACAGTTAAGAAGTGTCAAGTACCAAGTTATATGACTCGGAGGTGTTCAGCTAAAAAAAAAAAGTTAGCATGCTAATGTTAGTACGCTAGAATGTTAACATTAACAGGCTAACTGTTAGGATGTGTCAAGTTCTGTGGAATATGACTGAGGTGTTTGGCTGCAAAATTGGCTAAAAAAAAAGTTAGCACGCCAATGTTAGCATGTTAGCATTGGAACAGTTAAAATGTGTAAAGTACCACGTTGTATGAGTCTTAGGCGTTCGGCTTCAACATGGGCTAAAAAAGTTAGCATGCTAACATGCTAACAGTTAGCATGTGTCAAGTACCAAGTTATATGAGTGAGGTGTTGGGTCTGATTATTTTACTCTCGTTTAGCAACCAATACTACTATTGGTATTTTTACTTCATTCAGCTATTTTTATGCTTAAAAATACTTAATTTAGTGCAAAATTACTGGGCTAAGATATATTCATTGACACTTATTGATGGCTTTAGTATCTTAATGTTCAAAATAAACGTGGCCCCACATGCTTTAATTTTTATTTCACTGAAGAAAGTTAGCAAAAAGGTGATGTGATGCTGCAAAAACGAGCTTCAATCAGCACGACGTCCTCAAACGTTCCGCAGGCTGGAGAAACCGCGCGTCTCTAAGTAACGCCATCCTTCCCCACGTCTATTTTGCGACCCAAAGCACGGAGCTCGCACCAGCAGGGAGGCTCTCCGCAACCCGCCTCTGCATCATGGAAGTCTTGAGCGGCGGACACATTTATCTGAATCTGACTGTTTTGTGTCAATTTGGAAGAAAAGTGGAAGAAATGTATCACCGGGGTCATCTGTCAGGTTTCCATGCAGGGCTGGACTGGATATGTGACAGTTAGGTCTTCATACTGCCTGTTAGAACAGTGTTTTTCAACCACTAATTTCACCTATTTGGGTTAAAATATTTTTTGCAAACCAATAATTATAGTCTGCAAATGATGTGTTGTTGTTGAGTGTCGGTGCTGTATAGAGCTTGGCAAAGTAACCGTGTAATACTCTTCCATATCAGTAGGTGGCAGCCGGTAGCTAATTGCTTTGTACATGTCGGAAACAGCGGTAGGCAGGGTGCAGGTAAAAAGGTATGTAATGCTTAAACCAAAAATAAACAAAAAGTGAGTGTCCCTAAGAAAAGGCATTGAAGCTTAGAGAAGGCTATGCAGAATGAAACTAAACCTGAACTGGCTACAAAGTAAACAAAAACAGAATGCTGGACAACAGCAAAGACTTACTGTGGAGCAAAGACGGCGTCCTCAATGACCATGACATGACAATCAACAATGTCCCCACAAAGAAGGATGAAGACAACTGAAATATTCTTGATTGCGAACACAAAGTAGATGCGGGAAATATCGCTCAAAGGAAGACATGAAACTGCTGCAGGAAAATACCAAAACAAGAGAAAAAGACACCAAAATAGGAGCGCAGGACAAGAACTAAAACACTACACACAGGAAAACAGCAAAAAACTCCAAATAAGTCACAGCGTGATGTGACAGGTGGTGACAGTACACCTACACCTACGCCTAAAAAATATTGTTCTGTATATTGTACAGTATTTTGTATTTCTATAGTGTTTTGTGTATTGTACAGGATTGCTTATTATTCTTATTGGATAGTAGTCTGTTTGTTTCAATTGTTTTTTTCTTTATTGCCTGTTGTGTAATTTATTTGATTTTATTATGTATTTATTTTTACCCCATATTTGTTCCCACTACCGCACCTTAAGTTGGAGTCCTTAATCTCGTTATATGCAAATATATTGACAATAAAGTCCCTTCTATTCTATCTATTCTATTCTACTTTGAGACAAGAGCTATAGTGATGCATGGTTGGTTATGGTTTAAAGTCATATCCAACAATTGCGACAACAATTTGTTACTGTCAACTGAGTTTCGTTTTTTTTAATGATTTCTGCTGTTGGTGTGTCTCCGGATTTTTTCAAGGCAAAAAATGTGCCTTGGCTCAAAAAAGGTTGAAAAACACTGTGTTAGAAGATATTTTTAGCTAGAAACACACATTGCAAAAATATATAGACACTTTATGTATAAATTGGTTTTAAATTGAAATGTTTCAATGATTTTTGTATACTATCTGCGTTATCGTATTGGCAAACGTACAAAATATCGGCGACTCAACTGCCCATATTTTGGCACGGGGCCAAAGAAAGTTGTGAGTGCCAGCAAAAAAACCAAGGTTAGAAAAACTATTGAATTGAAGAAAGAACTCTTATGATAGCAGATGGATTACGTTCAGTTTGTTTTCGTTAAAGTTAGGTTAAAACATTATTATTATTTGCGGACAATATCGTTATGTTGTTTAAGAGACAACATACAAGATGCTTGATTTGCCATTTCACTGTGACGTGTCTAAAATTTCTAAATAAAGTTCCCTGACCCGGTTGAATATGTTCTACACCCTAATAAATAAAAAAATGCTGTTCTGGCTCTAATTTGTATAAAAAAGATGCATACATAAGTGATAACATTCGGAGAATAGGAAACAACAAAATAATTCAGAGAATAAGACGCATAGCAAAAAGTGATATAAATCTGACAATAAGTGACACAAAAAAGTGATATAATTTGAAGACTAGGTAACACAAAGTGATGTAATTTGAAGACGAGGTAACAAACAGTGATACATTTTGGACAATAAGAGACACAAAAGAAGAAATAATTTGAGGATGAGGTAACAAAACGTTTTGTAATTTGAAGACGAGGTAACAAAAACTGATGTAATTTGAAGACTAGGTAACGAAAAGTGATGTAATTTGAAAACTAGCACCTGACATTGAGGCTAATCTTAGGGAGCTAACTCGCAACAGGCCTAGTAAACACGTACGACAGGCTAATCGCACCACTAGTTATGCGAATATAGTTGTACACGTTGGCTCCAATGACACTAGAATGAGACAGTCAGAGATTACAAAGAGAAACATAGCCAGGACTTGTGATCTCGCTAGAAAGATGTCCAGGCATCGAGTAATTGTCTCTGGCCCCCTGCCTGCGAGAGGCAATGATGAGAGGTATAGCAGATTAGTCTCGCTTAACAAGTGGCTGGCTAGCTTCTGTAGACAACAGGGACTAACGTTTATTGATAATTGGCCCTCTTTCTGGGGCAAACCAGGCTTGATGATGAGGGACGGCCTTCACCCTAACCAGGAAGGCGCCATCATCCTGTCTAAGAATATAGACTACTGTTTAAGTCACATTTGACTAACTACACTAGAGCAAGCCCGGTCACAGGCAATTACAGAGCCTGCTAGTCCGGGTGAGGAGTCAGTTAAGCTAGAACTAGCCAGCACCAGGCTGGATAATTCCTGTACGCATAGCAATTTTCTTAGAATAACACACAACTCACATAATGTGTTTTCTGTTGTGAATGTGTCCGGGGTAGATATGCATTCTACTGAGGTGGCAAATCATGATGCGTTCAGTCGATCGCAGCATCAAGCAAACAATCTGAAAATTCCCGTCGTATCAATTCCTAGATATGGTCGAAACTATTTAAAGTGCACTACGTATAATAAACGCAACATTATTAATATTTCTACTACGGATAATTTAAACAAAAACTCGTCAAAACAGCCCAATACTTATAATATGGGCTTTTTAAACATAAGATCATTGTCTCCCAAAACGTTATTAGTTAATGAGGTCATTAGAGACAACAATCTTAACGTCATTGGTCTTAGCGAAACCTGGCTCAAACCAGACAAATTTTTTGCGCTAAATGAGGCATCTCCTCCTAACTATACGAATGCGCATATTGCCCGTCCCCTTAAAAGGGGTGGGGGGGTCGCACTAATATATAATGAAAACTTTAACCTTATCCCTAACCTAAATAATAAATACAAATCGTTTGAGGTGCTTACTATGAGGTCTGTCGCACCGCTGCCTCTCGATATGGCTGTTATCTACCGCCCCCCAGGGCCCTACTCGGACTTTATTAATGAATTCTCAGAGTTCGTTGCTGATCTAGTGACGCACGCAGACAATATAATCATAATGGGGGACTTTAATATCCATATGAATACCCCATCGGACCCTCAGTGCGTGGCGCTCCAGACTATAATTGATAGCTGTGGTCTTACACAAATAATAAATGAACCTACGCATCGCAACGGCAATACGATAGATCTAGTGCTGGTCAGGTGTGTCACCACCTCCAAAGTTATGGTACTCCCGTATACTAAAGTAATGTCCGATCATTACCTTACAAATTTCGAAGTTCTGACTCATTGTCAACAAACTAATAATAATAATAACTGCTATAGCAGCCGCAACATTAATGCCGCCACAACGATGACTCTTGCTGACCTACTGCCTTCGGTAATGGCACCATTCCCAAATTATGTCGGCTCTATTGATAACCTCACCAACAACTTTGACAATGCCCTGCGCAAAACCATTGATAGTATAGCACCGCTAAAACAAAAAAGGGCCCCTAAATGGCGCACCCCATGGTTTACAGAGGAAACCAGAGCTCATAAATTATCATGTAGAAAGTTGGAACGCAAGTGGCGCGCGACCAAGCTTGAGGTTTTCCATCAAGCATGGAGTGATAGTTTAATATCGTATAAACGCATGCTTACCTTAGCTAAAGCTAAATATTACTCAAATCTCATCCGCCTCAACAAAAACGACCCTAAATTTTTGTTTAGTACAGTAGCATCGCTAACCCAACAAGGGACTCCTCCCAATAGCTCCACCCACTCGGCAGATGACTTTATGAATTTCTTTAATAAGAAAATTGAACTCATTAGAAAGAAGATTAAAGACAACGCATCCCAGCTACAACTGGGTTCTATGAACACAGATACAACTGTATCTACGACGGATACTGCAATACAAAATAGTCTCTCTCTTTTTGATGAAATAACATTAGAGGAACTATTACAGCGTGTAAGTGGGATAAAACAAACAACATGTTTACTTGACCCACTTCCTGGGAAACTTATCAAGGAGCTTTTTGTATTATTAGGTCCATCAGTGCTAAATATTATAAACTTATCACTTTCCTCTGGCACTGTTCCCCTAGCATTCAAGAAAGCGGTTATTCATCCTCTGCTCAAAAGACCTAACCTCGATCCTGACCTCATGGTAAACTACCGACCGGTGTCCCACCTTCCCTTTATTTCGAAAATCCTCGAAAAAATTGTCGCACAGCAGCTAAATGAACACTTAGTGTCTAACAATCTCTGTGAACCTTTTCAATCCGGTTTCAGGGCAAATCACTCTACGGAGACAGCCCTCGCAAAAATGACTAATGATCTACTGCTAACGATGGATTCTGATGCGTCATCTATGTTGCTGCTTCTTGATCTTAGCGCTGCTTTCGATACCGTCGATCATAATATTTTATTAGAGCGTATCAAAACACGTATTGGTATGTCAGACTTAGCTTTGTCGTGGTTTAACTCTTATCTTACTGACAGGATGCAATGCGTCTCCCATAATAATGTGACCTCGGACTATGTTAAGGTAACGTGCGGAGTTCCTCAGGGTTCGGTTCTTGGCCCTGCACTCTTTAGTATTTACATGCTGCCGCTAGGCGACATCATACGCAAATACGGTGTTAGCTTTCATTGTTATGCTGATGACACTCAACTCTACATGCCCCTAAAGCTGACCAACACGCCGGATTGTAGTCAGCTGGAGGCGTGTCTTAATGAAATTAAACAATGGATGTCCGCTAACTTCTTGCAACTCAACGCCAAGAAAACGGAAATGCTGATTATCGGTCCTGCTAAACACCGACATTTATTTAATAATACCACCTTAACATTTGACAACCAAACAATTACACAAGGCGAATCAGTAAAGAATCTGGGTATTATCTTCGACCCAACTCTCTCGTTTGAATCACACATTAAGAGTGTTACTAAAACGGCCTTCTTCCATCTCCGTAATATCGCTAAAATTCGTTCTATTTTATCCACTAGCGACGCTGAGATCATTATTCATGCGTTCGTTACGTCTCGTCTCGACTACTGTAACGTATTATTTTCGGGTCTCCCTATGTCTAGCATTAAAAAATTACAGTTGGTACAAAATGCGGCTGCTAGACTTTTGACAAGAACAAGAAAGTTTGATCATATTACGCCTATACTGGCTCACCTGCACTGGCTTCCTGTGCACTTAAGATGTGACTTTAAGGTTTTACTACTTACGTATAAAATACTACACGGTCTAGCTCCAGCCTATCTTGTCGATTGCATTGTACCATATGTCCCGGCAAGAAATCTGCGTTCAAAGAACTCCGGCTTATTAGTGATTCCCAGAGCCCAAAAAAAGTCTGCGGGGTATAGAGCGTTTTCTATTCGGGCTCCAGTACTATGGAATGCCCTCCCGGTAACAATTAGAGATGCTACCTCAGTAGAAGCATTTAAGTCCCATCTTAAAACTCATTTGTATACTCTAGCCTTTAAATAGCCCCCCTGTTAGACCAGTTGATCTGCCGTTTCTTTTCTTTTCTCCTCTGCTCCCCTTTTCCTTGAGGGGGGGGGCACAGGTCCGGTGGCCATGGATGAAGTGCTGGCTGTCCAGAGTCGGGACCCGGGGTGGACCGCTCGCCTATGCATCGGCTGGGAACATCTCTACGCTGCTGACCCGTCTCCGCTCGGGGTGGTGTCCTGCTGGCCCCACTATGGACTGGACTCTTACTATTATGTTGGATCCACTATGGACTGGACTCTCACAATATTATGTCAGACCCACTCGACATCCATTGCTTTCGGTCTCCCCTAGAGGGGGGGGGGGGTTACCCACATATGCGGTCCTCTCCAAGGTTTCTCATAGTCATTCACATCGACGTCCCACTGGGGTGAGTTTTCCGTGCCCGTATGTGGGCTTTGTACCGAGGATGTCGTTGTGGCTTGTGCAGCCCTTTGAGACACTTGTGATTTAGGGCTATATACATAAAGATTGATTGATTGATTGATTGAACTAGGTAAAAAAAAAAGTGATGTAATTTGAAGACTAGGTAACACAAGGTGATGTAATTTGGACAATAATAATTACAAAAAAGTGATATAATTTGGACAATAAGTGACACAAAAAAAGTGATATATTTTGGACAATAAGTGACACCAAAAAATATATACAATTTGAGGACTAGGTAACAAAAAGTGATGTAATTTGAAGACGAGGTAACAAAAAGTGATGCAATTTGAAGACTAAGTAACAAAAAGTGATGTAATTTGAAAACTAGGTAACAAAAAGTGATACAATTTGAGGACTATGTAACAAAAAGTGATGTAATTTGAAGACGAGGTAACAAAAAGTTATGTAATTTGAAGACTGGGTAACAAAAACTGATGTAATTTGGACAATAAGTGCCACAAAAAAAAAGGTTTATAATTTGGACAATAAGTGACACAAAAAATGATATAATTTGAAGACTAGGTAAAACAAAGTGATGTAATTTGAAGACGAGGTAACAAAAAGTGATACATTTTGGACAATAAGTGACAAAAAGAAGAAATAATTTGAGGACGAGGTAACAAAACGTTTTGTAATTTGAAGACGAGATAACAAAAACTCATGTAATTTGAAGACTAGGTAACGAAAAGTGACATAATTTGAACACAAGGTAAAAAAAAGTGATGTAATTTGAAAACTAGGTAACAAAAAGTGATGTAATTTGGACAATAAGAATTACAAAAAAGTGATATAATTTGGACAATAAGTGACACAAAAAAAGTGATATATTTTGGACAATAAGTTACACCAAAAAATATATACAATTTGAGGACTAGGTAACAAAAAGTGATGTAATTTGAAGATGAGGTAACAAAAAGTGATGCAATTTGAAGACTAGGTAACAAAAAGTGATGTAATTTGAAAACTAGGTAACAAAAAGTGATACAATTTGAGGACTAGGTAACAAAAAGTGATGTAATTTGGACAATAAGTGCCACAAAAAAAAGGTTTATAATTTGGACAATAAGTGACACAAAAAATGATATAATTTGAAGACTAGGTAACAAAAAGTGATGTAATTTGAAGACAAGTTAACAAAAAGTGATGTTATTTGAAAACTAGGTAACAAAAAGTGATGTAATTTGAAGACTAGGTAACAAAAAGTGATGCAATTTGAAGACTAGGTAACAAAAAGTGATGTAATTTGAAGACTAGGTAACAAAAAGTGATGTAATTTGGACAATAAGTGACACCAAAAAATATATATAATTTGAGAACTAGGTAACAAAAAGTGATGTAATTTGAAGACAAGGTAACAAAAAGTGATGTAATTTGGTTACAAAAAGTAAAGTAATTTGGACAATACAGGACACAAAAAAGTGATATAATTTGGACAATAAGTGATACAAAAAAAAGTGATATTATTGGAAGACTAGGTAACAAAAAGTGATGTAATTAGAAGACTAGGTAACAAAAAGTGATGTCAGTTTACCCAAGGGCACCTGTGGCTACAAATGTAGCTTACCACCACCAGGTGTGAATGAGTGATGGGTTCCCACTTCTCTGTGAGCGTTTTGAGTATCTAATAATAGAAAAGCGCGATATAAAATCTAATCCATTATTATTATTAATATTATTATGTAATTTGAAGACTAATGTAACAAAAAGTGATGCAATTTGGACAATAAGTGACACAAAAAGTGATATAATTTGGACGATAAATGGCACAAAAAAGTGATATAATTTGAAGACTAGGTAACAAAAAGTGATATAATTTGAAGACTAGGTAACAAAAAGTGATGTAATTTGAAGACTAGGCAACAAAAAGTGATGTCATTTGGACAATAAATGACACAAAAAGGTGATGTAACTTGGACAATAAGTGACACAAAAAAGTGATATAATTTGAAGACTCGGTAACAAAAAGTGATGTAATTTGGACAATAAGTGACACAAAAAAGTGATATAATTTGGACAATAAATGACACAAAAAAGTGATATAATTTGAAGACTAGGTAACAAAAAGTGATATAATTTGAAGACTAGGTAATAACAAGTGATGTAATTTGAAGACTAGGTAACAAAAAGTGATATAATTTGAAGACTAGGTAACAAAAAGTGATGTAATTTGAAGACTAGGCAACAAAAAGTGATGTCATTTGGACAATAAGTGACACAAAAAAGTGACATAATTTGGACAATAAAAGACAAAAAAGTGATATAATTTGAAGACTAGGTAACAAAAAGTGATGTAATTTGGACAATAAGTGACACAAAAAATATATAATTTGGACAATAAATGACACAAAAAAGTGATATAATTTGAAGACTAGGTAACAAAAAGTGATATAATTTGAAGACTAGGTAATAAAAAGTGATGTAATTTGAAGACTAGGTAACAAAAAGTGATGTAATTTGGACAATAAGTGACACAAAAAAGTGATATAATTTGGACAATAAAAGACAAAAAAGTGATATAATTTGAAGACTAGGTAACAAAAATGTATGTAATTTGGAGACTAGGTAACTAAAAGTGATGTCATTTGAAGACTAGGTAACACAAATCGATGTAATTTGAAGACTAGGTAACAAAAACCGATGTAATTTGGATAATAAGACGCGTGACAAAATGGGTCAAAATATGTGTTACAAAAAGGCATCTAATTAGAAAACCAAGATGCACAACAGGAAGTGATATAATACAGAGAACAAGACACACAACAGGAAGTAGAATACTAGTAATTTGGAGAATAAGACGCGTAACAAAAAGGTGTGTAATGCGAATAATAAGACGCACATCAAAAAGTGAAATAATTTCGATAATTAACCTTCAGCCTTTGTCAGAGCTGTCGTTGCTTCTGGGTGGGACGTGTCTAAATTTTCAAAATAAGGTTTCTCGACCCAGGTGTGTGGACGCAGATATGCCCCTCTCAACCTGGCCTGTCTGAGGGGCTGGTAACAGATATGGTTCAGGTCTGGGAACTTTATTTTGAAAGTTTCTCAGCCTGGTCAGCTCCGACAAATACTGAAGAGACAGACGAAACTTTCGGCAGGCAAGAGTTATATATTACTCCCAAAAAAATGTTTACCATGTAAATTGTAACATGTTGTTCAAAATAGTCCTGTTTACTTCCTGTAGTGACTGACTATGCAGCAACCTGGTGGTAGGAAAACATATTATTTTGCCTCTTTTGCTTCAAACCGGAGCGACGACGCAACCCGGTTGACAAAATTCATCCTCACGACCGAGTCTCTTAGCTTACAGCGATTTTCACGCGGGGCATGTAATCTCCGAGCAATGCAGACGCATTCCCTTCATTTAGAGGAGAACGGTGTCAAGATGAGTCGCTGAGGGGGCCAAGGAGACTCTCTCTCTTATTGATTCCATTTAAGCCCCCCGCCTCTCTAATGGACGCTTAGGGAACGTGGCTGTTGGGAGGCAACTTTTTTTTTCTTTTTTTTTTTTTTACGGACAAAAGACCAAAGAAGCCTCTCGGAATCAAACAATCGAGGGGGTAGAGTGTAGACAGTCCAGCAGAGATCATAGAAAGGACAAACTCTCACTTTTTTATTCAACTTCATTCCCAAAAAGGGCTTGGTAGGACTGGGAGGCACAGCTCTATAGTATAAGACGACAAAACACTGGCAGGAAACAACAATAGGAACGTAAACATCGCAATAATACGCCCTAAAAAGTGGATGCGGATGTGAAACAGTAAATTTAGCCAACGACACATTTCTACGAACCGTTACCCTAAACCAGTGTTTTTCAACCTTTTGTGAGCCAAGGCACATTTTTCGCGTTGAAAAAAATCCGAAGGCACACCACCAGCAGAAATCATTAAAAAATGAAACTCAGTTGACAGTAAAAAGTCATTGTCGCAATTGTTGGATATGACTTTAAGCCATAACCAACCATGCATCACTATAGCTCTTGTCTCAAAGTAGGTGTACTGTCACGACCTGTCACATCACGCCCTGACTTATTTCGAGTTTCTTTGCTGTTTTCCTGTGTGTAGTGTTTTAGTTCTTGTCTTGCGCTCCTATTTTGGTGGCTTTTTTCTTTTTTTTATGGTATTTTCCTGGAGCAGTTTCATGTTTTCCCGCATCTACTTTCTTTTTAGCAATCAAGAATATTTTAGTTGTTTTTATCCTTCTTTGTGAGGACATTGTTGATTGTCATGTCATGTTCGGATGTACATTGTGGACACCGTCTTAGCTCCACAGTAAGTCTTTGCTGTCGTCCAGCATTCTGTTTTTGTTTACTTAGTAGCCAGTTCAGTTTTAGTTTCGTTCTGCATAGCCTTTCCTGAGCTTCAATGCCTTTTCTTAGGGACACTCACCTTTTGTTTATTTTTGGTTTAAGCATTACATACCTTTTTACCTTGGCGCTGCCTCCCACTGTTTCCGACATCTACTAACCAATTAGCTACCGGCTGCCACCTACTGATATGGAAGAGTATTACACGGTTACTCTGCCGAGCTCTAAACAGCACCGACACTCAACAACAACACATAATTTGCAGACTATAATTACTGCTTTGCAAAAAATATTTTTAACCCAAATAGGTGAAATTAGATAATCTCTCACGGCACACCAGAGTGTATCTCACGGAACACTAGTGTGCCGCGGCACAGTGGTTAAAAAACACTGCCCTAAACAGTACGATACGTTTGATGTGTTCACAATCAATGCAGGGGTTCTGTTCGTACAAAACAAGTTCATCCTATTTATATTTTGTTGTTTATCACCAGTGAATAACATTGAAGTGAGTTCACCAATGAGTTCATTAATTGTAGGTTGGGTCCATCAAGGTCTCATCTCGGACCGTACACACGTAGAAAAGTGAATTAAGTCCGAGAATAAGACGCATAACAAAAATGTATATAATTCGGAGAAAAACACGCGTAATTGAAAGTGAAATAATTCGGCGGATAAAACGCACAGCAAGAAGTAATATACTTCGGATAATAAGACAAATAGTAAAAAGTGATATAATTCGGAGAATATGAAATATAGCAAAAGTGAAATTTAAAGGATAAAAAGTTCAGCAAAATGTGACACAATTCGGAGAATAAAACGCATAACAAAAAGCGACATAATTCGGAGAATACAGTAAGAAGTACAGCATTTGTGATATAATTCGGACAGTAATAAGTATAGCAAAAAGTGATATCATTCGAAGAATAAGACGCATAACAAAAAGCGATATCATTCGGAGAAAAACACGCGTAACTGAAAGTGAAATAATTCCGCGGTTAAAACGCACAGCAAGAAGTAATATACTTCGGATAATAAGACATATAGTAAAAAGTGATATAATTCGGAAAATATGAAATATAGCAAAAGTGAAATTTAAAGGATAAAAAGTTCAGCAAAAAGTGACACAATTCGGAAAAGAAAACGCATAACAAAAAGCGACATAATTCGGAGAATACAGTAAGAAGTATAACAATTGTGATATAATTCAGACAGTAATAAGTATAGCAAAAAATGATATCATTCGCAGAATAAGACACATAACAAAAAGCGATATCATTCGGAGAAAAACACGCGTAACTGAAAGTGAAATAATTCCGCGGTTAAAACGCACAGCAAGAAGTAATATACTTCGGATAATAAGACATACAGTAAAAAGTGATATAATTCGGAGAATATGAAATATAGCAAAAGTGAAATTTAAAGGATAAAAAGTTCAGCAAAAAGTGACACAATTCGGAGAACAAAACGCATAACAAAAAGCGACATAATTCGGAGAATACAGTAAGAAGTATAGCAATTGTGATATAATTCGGACAGTAATAAGTATAACAAAAAGTGATATCATTCGAAGAATAAGACTCTTAACAAAAAGTGATATCATTCGGAGAATAAGGCATAAGGCAAAAGTGATATACTTCGGACAATATGGAGTATAGCAGAAAGTCAAGTAATTCTCAGAATAAAATACACATAAAAAATAGTGATCTACTTCAGAGAATAAGACACACAACAAAAAGTGATATCATTCGGAGAATAAGACATAAAGCAAAAGTGACATAACTTGGACAATAAGACACATAACAAAAAGTGATATAATTCGGAGAATAAGACATAAAGCAAAAGTGATATAATTTGGACAATAAGACACATAAGAAAGAGTCATCATTCGGAGAATAAGACGCATAACAAAAAGTGATATCATTCGGAGAATAAGACATGACGCAAAAGTGATATCATTCGGACAATAAGACGCATAACAAAAAGTCATAATTCAGAGAATAAGACGTGTAACTGAAAGTGATATCATTTGGAGGATAAGAAGTACAGTATAAGTGAAATAATACAGATGATAAGACACATAGCAACATTTTATATTATTCAGAGAATTGGACTTGTGGTACAAAGTGATTTAGTTTCAAGAATAAGAAGTATAGAAAAAAGTGATATCATTTGGAGAATAAGACATAAAGCAAAAGTGATATTGTTTGGACAATAAGGCGCATTACAAAAAGTCATATTTCGGAGAATAAGACACATAACAAAAAGTATGAATTGAATACCAAGACGCATACCAAAGTGATATCATTTGGAGAATAAGAAGTACAGTATAGTAACAAGTGAAATCATACAGATAATAAGACACATAGCAAAATATATAATTCGGAGATTTGGACTTGTGGCAAAAAGTGATTTCGTTCAAAGAATAAGAAGTATAGCAAAAAGTGATATCATTCGAAGAATAAGACGCATAACAAAAAGTGATATCATTCGGAGGATAAGACATAAAGCAAATGTGATATGATTTGGACAATAAGACGCATAACAAAAATTCATAATTCGGAGAATAAGACACATAACCAAAAGTATGAATTGAATACTAACACTGAAGTGATATCATTTGGAGTATAATAACAAGTGAAATCATACAGATAATAAGACACACAACAAAATATGATATCATTTGTAGAACAAGAAGTATAGCAAAAAGTGATATCAATGGAAGAATAAAACGCATAACAAAAAGTGATATCATTTGGAGAATAAGCCATAAAGAAAAAGTGATATCATTTGGACAATAAGACGCATAACAAAAAGTCATAATTCGGAGAATAAGACGTGTAACTGACAGTGATATCATTCGGAGAATAAGACACATAACAAAAAATATGAATTGAATACTAAGATGCATAACTGAAAGTGATATAATTTGGAGAATACTAAGTACAGTATAATAACACGTGAAATCATACGGATAATAAGACACACATCTTTTGGTGAATTGGACATGTGGCAAAAAGTGATTTAGTTCAAAGAATAAGAAGTATAGCAAAAAGTGATATCATTCGGACAATAGGACATGAAGCAAAAGAGATATCATTGGGACAAGAAGACTCATAACAAAAAGTCATAATTCTCAGAATAAGACGTGTAACTGAAAGTGATATCATTCGGAGAATAAGACACATATCAAAAAGTATGAATTGAATACTAAGATGCATAACTGAAAGTGATATCATTTGGAGAATAAGAAGTACAGTATAATAACACGTGGAATCATACGGATAATAAGACACACATCATTCGGAGAATTGGACACGTGGCAAAAAGTGAGTTAGTTCAAAGAATAAGAAGTATAGCAAAAAGTGATATAATTCGGAGAATAAGACATAAAGCAAAAGAGATATCATTGGGACAAGTAGACGCATAACAAAAAGTGATATCATTCGAAGAATGAGACGCAGAACAAAAAGTGATATCAGTCGAAGAATAAGACATGAAGCAAAAGTGATATCAATCGGACAATAAGACGCATAACAAAAAGTCATAATTCGGAGAATAAGACACATAACAAAAAGTATGAATTGAATATTCCACTCATCAAATTTTCTACCGCTTGTCCCTTTTTGGGTTTGTGGGGGATCATTGGAGCCTATATCAGCTGAATTCAGGCGGAAGGCGGTGTACACCCTGGACAAGTCACCATCTCATCACAGGAATTACTTATTCTCCTAATGATATCACTTTCAGTTATGTGAATTGAATATTAAGACGCATAACTTAAAGTGATATCCTTAGGAGAATAAGTAATACAATATAGTGAAATAATACAGATAATAAGACATAGCAAAATATGACATCATTCGGAGAATTGGACGTGTGGAAAATAGTGATTTAGTTCAGAAAATAAGAAGTATAGCAAAAAGTGATATCATTCGAAGAATAAGACATGAAGCAAAATTGATATCATTTGGACAATAAGCGGATAGCAAAAAGTCATAATTCCGAGAATAAGACAAATAACAAAAAGTATGGATTGAATATTAAGACACATAACTGAAAGTGATATCATTAGGAGAATAAGAAATACAGTATAGTGAAATAATACAGGTAATAAGACACAGCAAAATATGATATCATTCAGAGAATTGGACGTGTGGCAAAAAGTGATTTAGTTCAGAAAATAAGAAGTATAGCAAAAAGTGTTATCATTCGAAGAATAAGACATGAAGCAAAAGTGACATCATTTGGACAATAAGACGTATAACAAGTCATAATTCGGAGAATAAGACATAACAAAAAATATGAATTGAATATTAAGACGCATAACAAAGTGATATCATTAGGAGAATAAGAAGTACAGTTTAGTGAAATAATACAGATAATAAGACACTTAGCAAAACATGATATCATTCGGAGGATTGGACGTGTGGCAAAACGTGATTTAGTTCAGAAAATAAGAAGTATAGCAAAAAGTGATATCATTCGAAGAATAAGGCATGAAGCAAAAGTGATATCATTTGGACAATAAGACGTATAACAACAAGTCATAATTCGGAGAATAAGACACATAACAAAAAGTATCAATTGAATATTAAGACGCAGAACAAAGTGATATCATTAGGAGAATAAGAAGTACAGTATAGTGAAATAATACAGGTAATAAGACACTTAGCAAAACATGATATCATTCGGAGTATTGGACGTGTGGCAAAACGTGATTTTTGTTCAGAAAATAAGAAGTATAGCAAAAAGTGATATCATTCGAAGAATAAGACATGAAGCAAAATTTATATCATTTGGACAATAAGCGGATATCAAAAAGTCATAATTCGGATACTAAGACACATAACAAAAAGTATGAATTGAATATTAAAACGCATAACAAAGTGATATCATTAGGAGAATAAGAAGTACAGTTTAGTGAAATAATACAGATAATAAGACACTTAGCAAAACGTGATATCATTCGGCGTATTGGACGTGTGGCAAAACGTGATTTAGTTCAGAAATTAAGAAGTATAGCAAAAAGTGATATCATTCGAAAAATAAGACATGAAGCAAAAGTGATATAATTTGGACAATAAGCGGAAAACAAAAAGTCATAATTCGGAGAATAAGACACAACAAAAAGTATGAATTTAATATTAAGACGCATAACAAAGTGATATCATTATGAGAATAAGAAGTACAGTATAGTGAAATAATACAGGTAATAAGACACATAGCAAAACATGATATCATTTGGAGTATTGAACATGTGGCAAAACGTGATTTAGTTCAGAAAATAAGAAGTATAGCAAAAAGTGATATCATTCGGAGAATAAGACATGAAGCAAAAGAGATATCATTGGGACAAGAAGACGCATAACAAAAAGTGATATCATTCGAAGAATGAGACGCAGAACAAAAAGTGATATCAGTCGAAGAATAAGACATGAAGCAAAAGTGATATCATTCGGACAATAAGACGCATATCAAAAAGTCATTATTCGGAGAATAAGACACATAACAAAAAGTATGAATTGAATAGTCCACTCATCCATTTTGTTATAGTTTGTCCCTTTTTGGGGTCGCGGGGGAGGTGGGGGGGGGGGGGGGGGGAGGCGCAGTACACCCTGGACAAGTCGCCATCTCATCACAAGAATTACTTATTCTCCTAATGATATCACTTTCAGATATGTGAATTGAATATTAAGACGTATAACTGAAAGTGATATCATTAGGAGAATAAGTAATACAATATAGTGAAATAATACAGGTAATAGACACATAGCAAAATATGATATCATTTGGAGTATTGGATGTGTGGCAAAAAGTGATTTAATTCAGAAAATAAGAAGTATAGCAAAAAGTGATATCATTCGAAGAATAAGACATGAAGCAAAAGTGATATCATTTGGACAATAAGCGGATAACAAAAAGTCATAATTCGGAGAATAAGACACAACAAAAAGTATGAATTGAATATTTAGACGCATAACTGAAAGTGATATCATTAGGAGAATAAGAAGTACAGTTTAGTGAAATAATACCGTATTTTTCGGAGTATAAGTCGCACCGGAGTATAAGTCGCACCTGCCGAAAATGCATAATAAAGAAGGAAAAAAACATATATAAGTTGCACTGGAGCCCGGCCAAACTATGAAAATAACTGCGATTTATAGTCCGAAAAATACGGTACAGATAATAAAATACTTAGCAAAACATGACATAATTCGGAGTATTGAACATGTGGCAAAACGTGATTTAGTTCAGTTAATAAGAAGTATAGCAAAAAGTGATATTATCCGACAAACAGAATGTGACATCATTCGGACAAGAAGTTGCGTGACAAAAAGCGATGTAGGAATAAGACGCCAAGATGCTGGTGCTGAGTGCACAGTGGCCCCACTGTGTGTGTGTGTGTGTGTGTGTGTTGTGTGTGTGAGCGCTCTGCAGGCTCCAACTCCTGGCGGGGTCAATTTGCTTATTGCCAAGCAGGTGTTTTGCCGATAAGACCGCACTTCGGACTTTAAAGTGACTCGCATCCGATTCGCCGAGAAGATTTCCTCGACTGGCTCGGAGTGATGCTTCTGGTGCAAAAACAACAACAACAACACACTACTTTGCCAGTGTGTGTGTGTGTGTGTGTGTGTGTGTGTGTGTGTGTGTGTGTGTGTGTGTGTGTGCATTAGATGCAAGAGAGCGGATGTAAGGCGATGCAAAGTGCACACCGTGATGGAACAATTATTGTAAGTCAATGTGTCTCCGAGTTCTGGTAATTCTGACCCCGTGTCTCATCTAAATAAGACTCTGCCTGCTGCAGATAGAGGAGTTAGTGGTGTGTGTGTGTGTGTGTGTGTGTGTGTGTGTGTGTAGGGGGGGTGCATGGTTGCATGTGTGATCCCTTGTTTCTCTGCAAATCAGATTCCGCCAAGCCTCTCGGATTGTTGCCTCTAATCCCGGTGTCCACACGGCGGGGATGCTCAGAACCGATGGTAATATCGCCGGGGTGCAGAGTGGGCAGGCGAAGGGCTTTTAATCCCCCAGCCTGACACTGAGCAGCACACTGAGAGTCCGCAACTTCCGCAACAAACGTCCGCACAAAGTGCCGGGAGCGCTCCCGTCAAGCCCCAAATGGGTCAAGCCAATCAAGCCCCGGTGATGCTCTAAATCTCAATTAACCAGGAGCGGACGCCAAACATGCCCCGATTGCGGTCTTGAAGGTGCGTACACCTGCACAGGAGACAAGACATGCACTGTACTCACCCTCAGCTCGGAAGCCCGGTTTCGTTTTTAATCCAAAGCGTCCAAACCTGGTCGTCCTCTACCGAGTCTCCACTCCGTTTAATTCCCACCCGCGTCCTGTCGTCCTCTCATGCTTCCACGCGCGCGTCCCCCCCCCCGCTGGGAACACTTGGACCTCAGTGGACCAGGACTGTCACTCAGTGTGTATGCTCGCATGCATGTGTGTGTGTGTGTGTGTGTGGAGAGGGCAGAAAGTGGCGTGCTGCATGTGCGCTCTGCAGACTGCCGACTGAGCGCAAAAGCAAGCGGGAAAGAAATGCCTGCATGTGTGTGTGTGAGAGAGAGAGAGAGAGACACACACACACACACACACCATCTTCCTGCAAGAGGGTGAGGGAGGGAGGGAAGATAAGAGGCAACTAGAAAGCCTCCCCCCTCACACACACACACACACACACACACACACACACACACACACACACACACACACACACACACACACCACCCCCAGTTGAGTTTATTTGCCCACAATGAACAGGCACGGGACACTTCATTAGGTACGGCCGTGTAAACAAGGCGTTATTTACGAAGGAGAAAAATGAGCACAACCCCTTTACCTGGATCTGCACCAAAATGTGCCAGGTACCTCCCGGGGACCAATTAGCAGCCCCGCACACAAAATATTGTGTACATTGAGTAATTTTGTAAATTTTGGCACGACAAACATGTGTATGGTAGTATTTTTCATAGTGTTATCCGACAGTGCTGCGTTGTACTGGGAGCTGTTTCTAATGTTTCGACCCTAGTTTTAACTTAAGTTCTACAATCACGATCATAAACGATATCATTATGATCACGTTATGGGTGTCATGTCTGTGTGATCATGTTTTTGTTTTGGTCATGCTCAGTTTTGTTTTTGGACTTTTTGTGCACTTTTGTTTTGTCACCATAGCAACCATTAGTTTTCACCTGTCACGTCACGCACCTGTGTCACGTTTTGAGTCACGCACCTGTTTTCGTTAATCATGTCTGTAGTATTTAAGTTCATTGTTTTCAGTTTGTCTTTCTGGTGACATGCCACAATTATGCTCTACACACTCTTCATCCTCTTAGATCATGCTTCATGTCCCATGCCAAAGTAAGTTTTTGTTCCATGTTTATAGTCTTTTTGGTTTCATAGTTTGTTCTCCGCCATTGTGCGCGTCTTTTGTTTACTTCTTTTTGTTTTAGTTATTATAAAATAAATTATGTACTTACATTCCCGTCTCGCCCGAGCCAATTTTCCGTTGCATCCCGGAAAAGCAAACACCCAGGACCCAGTCATGACAATGGGGAGCCTTACAAATGATCCATTTATATTAGCAATTGTTAAAAAAAAGTAGTATTTTGTTTGCATTATTTGCATTAAATATTAACCCTTGCGTGGTGTTCGGGTCTGTGGGACCCGTTTTCATTTTTTATCAAAAGAAACATTATACAATTAATTAATTTTTCAAACTGAGACTCACTGACTTTGGCTCATTTTCTGTGAAGAACATATATCAGAATACATATTTAATGACCACACACCATACACCCCCCTACATATTTCTATTACATATAAGATGTCTGGGTCCACTGGACCCGGGGCTAATAGAAGAGTGGAAATTGATGTTCCGTGTACCACACACACACACACACACACACACACCCACACACACACACACACACACACACACACATACACACACACACACACACACACACAGCAGGTCTAGACAGGAGGAGGACAGAGTGTAGGTAACAGAACATCATAGGGTCAAATGTGCGAGAAAATGAGAGCAGACAGTGTTGCCAAACAATGTTGAAACCTTGTATAGGAACCGCAGGCGCAGAAACACCAAAGAAGAATCCCTGTGGGATGCAGAAACTGGCAGAGAAATTTTCCGTGCAAAGTTCTTATTGTTGTTACTCAGCCAGCGTTTGTGGGTCTGATGGACCCGTTGCATTTTGTGGCTTTTAATGGCTCACTATCAAACACTTTTATGTTAAAATACTGAACAGACGTTTATTTGGATCAGGTAAACATCTGTTCAGTATTTTAACATAACATTGTTTGATTGTGAAGCATTAAAAGCCACAAAATGCAACGGGTCCATCAGACCCAAAAACTCTGGCTGAGTAACAACAATATGAACATTACACAAGGGTTAACTGTTTTTAATATTATTACCAACCATTGTCTTTGTTACACCTGCACCATCAAAAATAGGGAAAACAATCATTTTAAAATATTTCAAAAATTATTTAAAATATGTACTGTATGCTAAATATGTATTTAAAAAAATGTAAATATATTGCAATGCATATCATTAATACATTCACGATTATTCAATATAAATCTGTTATTGACATCGCCATTGTTGATGTGTTTTTTTTTCCTCATCTAAGTTAAACACTATTATTTATTGATGATGTTTCTGTAATATGTAAATGACAGCTATTTGATCTTTGTTTTAATTTAATTAATTCATGATAATTTTTTTTAAGATGATTTTATTATTTATGATTTTTTATGCCCTTTAAATATATGCGCTTTAAATTGCCTTCCATACAAATTGTGCTCTATAAATAAACCTACTTTGCTTGTTATGTATTAAATGCAATTTTAAATAATTGAAACATGCATTTTAATTATAAAAAATATAGGTCTACTGCTTATATTAGTTACCTTAATACGGTTTCCTTATCTTACATTACAACATTTTCTCATACCAGAACTAATGTTTCTGTACCTAATGAAGTGTCCGGTTACAGTCTTGCATCACGTGATTCTGATTGCGCTTGTTTTTTTGTATTTCACTTTGCCAACATTGGCGTCCATAAAAACGTTTGGTTTCAGTACAAAATGTCACGATGAATTGTTGCGATTCCCACCCGTGTCATGATTGCATGGCTTTCAAAAGAGGGGACTAGACGGGTCTGGTGGCGAGATCAGTCCCCTGTTTGATGCGACCCTGCCCGACCGGGAGGATAAGCGGGGAGAAAGTTGCATCATGAAACATCAAAACTTTCCACGTTTCTCTGAAGTCGACAACCTGTAGCTTCGCCGTCGGCGTGCGCGACCTCACTTCTCCTATTTTCATGTTTCGCATGATTTAGCGCCCGGCCGCCTCGTCGTTTGGTATCCTCGGGAGCGAGCGCACGGGCAGCTTTAACCTTTTTAAAAAGAGACCTTGACACAACGCGCTGGCACACATCACTCAGCGGGAAAAGGTTAGCGAGACGTTAGCGTTCTCTTGATTTTATTCAGGGCCGTCACAAAGATGGACAAAGGCGCTTTTTTTTGTCAATTTACGGCCTAAAAGCACTTATGGAAATTGCTTACGGCGCACTCTAATCACATTTGACAAGTGGATGTTGTTTTTTTTCCACTTTCCTCCAAACAAGGTGTAGTATTTTGAAAAGTATGCTGATGTTACCATAATTTTGCTCACAAATTCCCTTGAAAATATTTTTTAAAGTGTTTTTAGAATCTGTCAGACATAAGTTCTTTCTTCATGGCAGTTTGCGAGTAGGCAGTGCTCATTGTAGCCACCTTGAGGATTGGAGTGGAAGAGCACAGACTGTAACTTTGTGCTTAATTCTTGGCTCTCAATGAAAGCGTACGCATTCCCCCCCTCTCTCTCCTACCTCTCCTCCTTTGTTTGATTGCCTTTGTCTTGTCTTAACTTCCTAAAGAGCCTCTCTTTCCCGAAATGTAAAACATGGAATTGATAAACTGGTCTCTCAACTCAATTGAAATCAGGGGTAAGCCCAGGTTCAGGGGGATCTGACTGTACTGACGGGGTGTTTGCTGCTGGATACACGAGGGACTCTTGGGGGAAGTGGTGACTTGTGTGGCTGGCGGATCTTTCCGTGGAAGACATCGAAGATGTCAATCTATTTGGAACCGTGATAAGGGGTCATCTGCTGATTGGATTGAGCGTTGCTCTGGACTATCGACAAATTCGGAAGACGATGGCAAGGACTCTAAAGCAGTGGTCTCCAACCTTTTTGTAACTGCTTGAAAATTTGTGCCACGGACCGGGGGGGGGTTAGGATTTTTTTTTTTCTTTTTTTTTTTCCTTCCTGGCATAAAAAAAATAGAGTCATTTGTGCTTACGGACTGTATTCCTGCAGACTGTATTGATATATATTGATATATAATGTAGGGACCAGAATATTAATAACAGAAAGAAACAACCCTTTTGTGCAAATGAGTGTGAATTAGTTTTTTGGGTTGGTGCACTAATTGTAAGTGTATCTTGTGTTTTTTATGTTGATTTAATTAAAAAAAATTAATAAAAAATTTTCCGACTGTTTCCCGTCGAGATGGATGGGTTGGGCAGGGCTGTGAGCACTCTGACTTTGGAGTTTAATCCCAATTTGGATAACACCTCGGAGAAGCTTTCCGCTTTGCAATGCGAAATTATGATCAATTTGTGAGCCAGAACGGAAAATTAGAGCTGACAAACCATTGAAATGTGTTCCTCCATAACCAAAAACATTTTTTTTGGACTGGACTCTCACATTATTAAACGTATCCATCCACTGCATCGGTCACCCGGGGGAAACGGGTCCCCACATCTACAATCCCTTCCAAGGTTTCTCGTTGTTCCCATTGGTGTTGTCCCGATACTAATACAGGTAAAAGCCAGTAAATTAGAATATTTTGAAAAACTTGATTTATTTCAGTAATTGCATTCAAAAGGTGTAACTTGTACATTATATTTATTCATTGCACACAGACTGATGCATTCAAATGTTTATTTCATTTAATTTTGATGATTTGAAGTGGCAACAAATGAAAATCCAAAATTCCGTGTGTCACAAAATTAGAATATTACTTAAGGCTAATACAAAAAAGGGATTTTTAGAAATGTTGGCCAACTGAAAAGTATGAAAATGAAAAATATGAGCATGTACAATACTCAATACTTGGTTGGAGCTCCTTTTGCCTCAATTACTGCGTTAATGCGGCGTGGCATGGAGTCGATGAGTTTCTGGCACTGCTCAGGTGTTATGAGAGCCCAGGTTGCTCTGATAGTGGCCTTCAACTCTTCTGCGTTTTTGGGTCTGGCATTCTGCATCTTCCTTTTCACAATACCCCACAGATTTTCTATGGGGCTAAGGTCAGGGGAGTTGGCGGGCCAATTTAGAACAGAAATACCATGGTCCGTAAACCAGGCACGGGTAGATTTTGCGCTGTGTGCAGGCGCCAAGTCCTGTTGGAACTTGAAATCTCCATCTCCATAGAGCAGGTCAGCAGCAGGAAGCATGAAGTGCTCTAAAACTTGCTGGTAGACGGCTGCGTTGACCCTGGATCTCGGGAAACAGAGTGGACCGACACCAGCAGATGACATGGCACCCCAAACCATCACTGATGGTGGAAACTTTACACTAGACTTCAGGCAACGTGGATCCTGTGCCTCTCCTGTCTTCCTCCAGACTCTGGGACCTCGATTTCCAAAGGAAATGCAAAATTTGCATGGTTGGGTGATGGTTTGGGGTGCCATGTCATCTGCTGGTGTCGGTCCACTCTGTTTCCTGAGATCCAGGGTCAACGCAGCCGTCTACCAGCAAGTTTTAGAGCACTTCATGCTTCCTGCTGCTGACCTGCTCTATGGAGATGGAGATTTCAAGTTCCAACAGGACTTGGCGCCTGCACACAGCGCAAAATCTACCCGTGCCTGGTTTACGGACCATGGTATTTCTGTTCTAAATTGGCCCGCCAACTCCCCTGACCTTAGCCCCATAGAAAATCTGTGGGGTATTGTGAAAAGGAAGATGCAGAATGCCAGACCCAAAAACGCAGAAGAGTTGAAGGCCACTATCAGAGCAACCTGGGCTCTCATAACACCTGAGCAGTGCCAGAAACTCATCGACTCCATGCCACGCCGCATTAACGCAGTAATTGAGGCAAAAGGAGCTCCAACCAAGTATTGAGTATTGTACATGCTCATATTTTTCATTTTCATACTTTTCAGTTGGCCAACATTTCTAAAAATCCCTTTTTTGTATTAGCCTTAAGTAATATTCTAATTTTGTGACACACGGAATTTTGGATTTTCATTTGTTGCCACTTCAAATCATCAAAATTAAATGAAATAAACATTTGAATGCATCAGTCTGTGTGCAATGAATAAATATAATGTACAAGTTACACCTTTTGAATGCAATTACTGAAATAAATCAAGTTTTTCAAAATATTCTAATTTACTGGCTTTTACCTGTATATTGATACCGGTACCAAAATTATTTTGATACTTTTCGGTACTTTTCGATACTTTTCTAAATAAATGGGACCACAAAAAATTGCATTATTGGCTTTATTTTAACAAAGAATCTTAGTGTACATTAAACACATGTTTCTTATTGCAATTTTGTCCTTAAACAAATTAGTGAACATACAAAACAACTTGTCTTTTAGTAGTAAGTAAACAAACAAAGGCTCCGAATTAGTCTGCTGACATATGCAGTAACATATTGTGTCATTTATCATTCTATTATTTTGTCATAATTATTAAGGACAAGTGGTAGAAAATGAATTATTAATCCACTTGTTCATTTACTGTTAATATCTGCTTACTTTCTCTTTTAACATGTTGTATCTACACTTCTGTTAAAATGTAATAATCATTTATTCTTCTGTTGTTTGGATATTTTATATTAGTTTTGGAT
>NC_084554.2:42302500-42365000 GCF_033978685.3 Nerophis lumbriciformis
TGGGTGATTGGGGGGCTGGCAGGTCTATCTTCGGCATGCTCACATGCCAGGGGGGTATTGCTCCGCTCAGGGGGTTCTTCCTCTACCAACCGCATATCAACAATGTTAGGACCCTCGGCTCTGCGGTTCTCTCCCCGGCTGGGGGTCCTGCTTGTCTTATCTGCCGGAGCAGTGCAAGGATGTTGTATGCCTTTCTTCTCACTCTCCTTTCTCTTCTTCCCCTGATGGATCCGTAAGCCCCTGTATGTGGTCACTTTCCCCCATCCACACCTGCACAATCGGAAGGTCTTCATCTCGTTGTCGATGTCCGTTCCAGTCGTTTCCGAGTAGTCAGTCCTGTTAGGCCCATCTTCCACCCCGCCTCTCGGAGGGCCTTCGGGTTGTTTTTCCTTATTCGTTTTCGTAGTTAGAGGTTGGGTGTCTCCTGGCTAGAAGACTAGTGGGTTGGGTAACTAGCCGCCCACTCCCGGTACAGACTTTCCTGCTGTCATCCAGACTTTCCTGGAAGTCTACCAGTCTTTCCTGGCTGTCAACTGCCCTTTCGCAGTAGTCACTGGTTACCCAGAAATCAGATTGATTGTACAGATATGGTGTTGTTTCTGCTGGGCAAGTATGCCTGACGCGCCTCCTACAGCGCCTTGAGTCAGCTGCAGGGTCATCAGCCGGGGACCACCGCTCATTGGAGTTTCGCTCTCTTTAACCCCGGAACGCCCCCTGCAGCTGACCCATCTTATTGCCTCGACCCCCAGTACTTATCCCTCCTCCTCAGCCACAACCAGAAGCTTCCCTTTTCTGCTTCCTCAGCAAGGGCCTTAGTTTCCCTTTGGAGCTTAGCCCCAGTCGTTCCCACATCTCGGAGCAGCCTTATAGTTGATGTGCCGACGAAGCCCCGGCAGCCTACTTCCACAGGGTAGATGGTAGAGGACCAGCCTGCCTCTCTACACTCAGCAGCCAGATCTGCATACTTGGCTGCTTTGCGCTCGTAGGCAGCCTGGATTCCCTCCTCCCAGGGGATGGTGAGCTCGATCAGTATGGCAGACTTGAAAACAGCAGACCATAGCACGATGTCTGGGCGGAGTGAAGTGGTGGTGATTTCACGGGGGAACTGGAGCTGTTTGCCGATGTCAGCCCTCATACTCCAGTCCCTTGCCAGAGAGAGGAAACTGCGGGGGCCTCGTCGGCTGGTGTGCCCTTTGCCTTCCCCTGGCCTCACAAACATGACAGGAAGTTGCTTGGCTATGGGCTGGCTGTTGGCCTCTTGTATACTGCTCTCCAGGACTTCGGCCAGTTTCCTCAGGACTTGATCATGCCGCCATCTGTAGCGACCCTGTGTCAGCGCGATCTTGCAGCCTGATAGCAAGTGCTGCAGGCTGGCGTTGGGAGCACCAGACAGGGGACAGCTCTCCTCCTGGCCAAACCACTGGTGGAGGTTTCTAGGGCATGGTAAGGTGTCATAGGTTGCCCTGAGTAGGAAGCTGAGTCTGGCTTGTGGCATCTTCCATAGGTCGGCCCAGCTGATGGGTCTGCTGCTGGTACCTTCCCAAGTGGTCCATCTTCCTTGGCGACCTTGAGACACGGCCTTGATGGTATATTGCTCCTGGTTTGCCCTTGAGACCTCCTCCACAACCATGGCTCTGCGTTCCCTCTTTGTGGCCTTGGACCAGAGGCGTGGAGAATCACCCCAGCCAAGCCCCGCTCTCCCTACTTGCACCCTGCCAACTATCTCTTGGTGTTGGAGCCTGCCAATGGCCAGTCTGTGTGTATATATATATATATATATATATATATATATATATATATACATATATATATATATATATATATATATATATATATATATATATACATATATATATATATATATATATATATATATATATATATATATATATATATATATATATATATATATATATATATATATATATATATATATATATATATATACACACAGACTGGCCATTGTCAGGCTCCAACACCAAGAGATAGTTGGCAGGGTGCAAGTAGGGATATATATATATATATATATATATATATATATATATATATATATATATATATATATATATATATATATATATATATACACACACACAGACTGGCCCCTGGCCAAATTTTTTTTAACCCAATGTGGCCCCCGAGTAAGAAAGTTTGGGGAACCCCGCACTAAACATATATTTCTTATTGCTATCAAAGAACAATTGTGTCCTTAAATAAGATAGTGAACATACTAAACAACATTTCTTTTAGTAGTAAGTAAACAAACAAAAGCTCCTAATTTAGTCTGCCGACGTATGCAGTAACATATTGTGTCATTTATCATTCTATTATTTTGTCACACATATGATGGATTATTAATCTACCTATTCATTTACTGCTAATATCTGCTTACTTTCTATTTTAACATGTTCTATCTACACTTCTGTTACAATGTAATAATCACTTATTCGTCTGTTGTTTGATTCTTTACATAAGTTTTGGGTGATATTGCGTATTTTGGTATCAATCCAATACCAAGCAGTTATATGATCATACATTGGTCATAATTAAAAGTCTCCTGTATCGACTATATACGACTCTTGCACTTGGTATCGTTACAATCGATGTCTGTGTAGATCCACCCATGGCATTTGTTTACATTCAGGAGCGCTAGCTTGCTGTTAGCGGCTAGCTATTGATATTTGTAAGAAACGTACTTGATTTGTCGCCATGGAGGCGAGTATTAGTGATTAGGAAATAGCTAAAACACTACCGACTGCGGATGGACGTTAGCAGTAGCAAATGTTGAGCAATTGAGTAGTTTATAGCTTCAACGTCATTGTTAGTTTTTAAGCCAACATGCGTCTATTCTCCTTTTTCTATCTCCACACTGTTTCCGTTTGTAAGTACTCTGTGCGTTGCCCAACATGAGCTTCTGCTCATTTTACCAGCAATGTCACGATGTGATGACGGGGCGTCATCACGCCGGCGGAAAAAAAAGTACCGGTATTTTTCAGAAGCACTATAGTACCGTTTTTAATTCATTAGTACTGCGGTACTTTTTTAGTACCGATATACCATACAACCCTAGTGTGTATGCAACTTCAATTCCAATTAGCTAACAGTGTATGTGTCCAAGAAGCACAATTGTGTACATTTTCCACTCTTGTCGAATGAATCTTATACATCAGATACTATAAAGTATCATTCAGAAGTGGAACAACACTAGCGTAGCTATGTTAGCTACATGCTAACATTACACTCACACTTAAACATTAAGTCGAGTTAGCCTGTTAGCTCAAGAAACACAGAATAACTGATATGGTCGAGAGTTAGTGGGCGGCCGAGAGTGGAGTCGGCTCTCTTGGTTGCTTTGTTGGGTCTGCTCCTGTCTCTGGCCATGGCCATCCTACCACCACCCCAGCAGACAATGGCATGGAACACCATCACAGTGTATATGTTCCTTTTTTTTATTCATAGCTGTATGTAGAAATGGCTGGTTGCATCAGCTCTGCTCTTTTAGGGTTAGGGTTGGGGTTGGGGTTAGGGTTAGGCATAAAGAAAAATAGTTGGTTAGGGCTAGGGTTGGGGTTGGGGTTAGGGTTAGGGTTAGCTAACCCTAATTGTTTACCTGTTTCTCACCGTTTTTGTAAGGGGCGCCGGAAGTTGGCAGAACCGCCCGCGATCCTATTCTGTCTCCCTGTAATATTTGTCTGCTCTTGAATGGGATTATGCTGAACATTTTTATTTCCCCTCAGGGATTAATAAAGTATTTCTGATTTCTGATTTCTGATTTCTGATTTTCTGATTTCTGATTTCTGATATATTAGTTGGTAGAGCTTTAATTTTTGGATGTGTAGCGAAGCCTGGGAAAGGAGGATTTGATTTTGAGAGTTTGCGAGCCCACAGCTGATAGATCTGTATCACGTTTATTGATACTAAACAGTCTTTTGGGTCATATTATAAAATGGGTTAAATGGAAAAAACCCACCCCAGAATTAAAATGTCACTTTTTAATGTTTTTAGAACCAAGAAGTAATTTATAAACTGCAAACAAATGAATTGCTGATCATTTTTAAAAACAGTAATAGATGCTCGTCTCGATCTTTATTTTAAAATGTGTAGCGAAGCCTTTTTTTTCTTTTTTCTTTTTCCCTTCAAAGGGTTAGTTATCATGTTTTTGTCTTCAAAACGTCATGAAACGTCAAAAAAAAGCGTTCGGACGCCTCATTTTTTCAAAAGTTGAGCCATTGGCGTTGTTAGGCCTATTTTAGGGGGGCTCAAGCCCCCCTAAAATATTCTTAAGCCCCCCTAAATAATTTGGTGTTTTTTTGGGTTTTTTTACAAATAAATGCCGACATATTCATTATAAAGTGGCCCAAATATGAGTTTAAATAAATAATCATATAACCTGTTATTATTCACTCAGTTTCCCCTCACTTCGTAGCGTAAGGTAGAGAGCCCCTTTCGCGTGTCGGTATCCAATCCATTCCACTTGTTCATATAGAAAATGCCCAGATCATTCAAATTCCAGCCCCGCATTTTCTCTGCGACCTTGCTTGCGGTCCTGCAGGTGTACGAAGCACATTATCTTCCTTTACAATGAGTGAAGCTGCACAAAACCTTGTGTGTGCAATTGTAAATCATTTATTTTTTAAGTTTTGTGTTTCTTGTAGAATCTATATAAAGTAATATACATTAGCCTATTGTTAAAATAATGAAAAAAACATCATTAAATATATTTGTTTTATTGTATTGTTACATTAATAGCTGTTTTATTATTATAGGATGGCTTGTTAAACATTTAGTAGGATTTTCAGAGGGAGGAAAAACCAAGACATTTAATATAAAATGTAAAATGAATAAATACATAAAAAGAAAAAGAAAATATATGGTTAAAAGCCATCGTCCCGGGGAGCATTTCATTTCGTCCCGTGCATTTTTTTTTAAATAATAATAATAACAATGAATAATTTCTAAGTCTTTGTTAGCCGTTTGTGAAGTTTTGTGCTCGTGCGTAACATTCGCTTGCATCCTGTGCATCTCCTGGGGGCAAAGCCACTCCTGTCCTTAAAAGCTAGTGACGCCCCTGAGTTGAGCGACCCAGTGAGAGATATCATAGATTCTTCTCACGTCCGCACTCATAAACAAGCTCAATTTACTGTTAGGAGGTTAAAAAGTCACGTTTGCTTCATTACTGAGTTATCGTCCATAGAGTTTATATAACGTATGCGGCATGCAAGTCAAATGTTCTCTTCAATGCGTCACCAGCACGCCGTTACGGTGGTGACGATCTTCCCGCTTTTGACCCGCCGGACTGACAGCATGATCAATTGTAGCGCGAGGAAGTCGAGAAAGTCCAAATATGGGAACCGGCGCGTATGAATAACATATCAGAGGAGCCTGCAGATGCGGAAGTGAATAATGATGCTGAATGGCTAATCCACCAAGGGAGTGTTTACAGTTTAAAAATAAAGCACGCTTATTATTCTCTGCTAATTGTGTCGGCTTTATCTGTTAATTGACCACCAGAGGAGTGCGATTGCTCGCTTCCTTTGTGGACGCTTTTTTTTTCTTCCCTCGCATTTTCAATCAGCCGGGCGAAAAGTGTTCAAAAAGACTCCTCAATGAGATTGACAGCCGTGTGCGATCAGATTAACTGTACAAACACCGGCCGCTACATTAGGTACACCCGAGCCATGGATAATAATGCAAACTTTTGATTGATGCAGACTTTCTCAATTTGTCAGTTTCTTCGGAATCCAACAGCGTAAACCGTACTAAGGTGCTGCTCTAGGCCAAACATTACAACTTGATTTGTTGACGTTTAAACATGTCAAAAGTCTAATCTGGATCAAATTTGGATTGAAACGTCATGCTTTGGGTTTCAAAAAATATCGATTTTCAGGTTAATTGAGATTCTATTTTTGTAACCATTCTTAATCGATAAAAAGAAAACCTAAATTGATTGAAAAACATTTTTTACCGTGTTTTCCGGACTATAAGGCAAACTTAAAATCCTTGTTTTTTCTCAAAACTCTACAGTGAGCCTTATAACCCGGTGCGCCTAATGTACGGAATAATTCTGGTTGTGCTTACCGACCTCGAAGCAATTTTTCTTGGTACATGGTGTAATGATAAGTGTGACTAGTAGATGGCAGTCAAACATAAGAGATACATGTAGACTGCACTATGATGGCAATACGCCTCAAGTAAACAACACCAACATTTTATATGTTCCATTGAAAATATTGAACATTACACACGGCGCTCAAAAATCTATCAAAATGTTTTAGTGCGACTTTGGTAAGCTATGAAGCCGCACCACTTGATGGATTGTACTGTGCTTCAACATACAAGTAGTATCATGGTGTGTGTGTATAAGGTGAGACATATTATCTGACATTTTGTTTCGCAATATTATGCAAAAGAAACGTTTCTTACCTTCTGGTACCTGCTGATCTGTATTTGGGATCTGCATGAGTCCTGAAAATTTGAGTCCGCCTTTGTAGTCCGTGCCGACACACCGTAGTTGACATTCATCCTCCACTGTTGCCATTTTTAATATAAAGTAGTGTAAAGTTCTTACTTATATCTGTCAGTAAACTCGCCATGAAAGTGCTAAAACACACCGGTGTTGTGAGTTGACATTATTCACCCAAGGAACTTTAGTTATTAGAGAGTTCCGATCGGATGGTTTTTCACAGGACACTTGTTGTTGTTTCCGGATGAGGAGATGCTGCTCCGTTATTGATTGAAGTAATGTCTGAATGTCATTAAAACAGTTAGCTCCATCTTTTGACACTTCTTCCACCCCCCGTCCTTGCACGCTACACCGCTACAACTAAAATGACGGGGAGAAGACGCTGTCGAAAGTGAGCCACGTAAATAAGACCGCCCACAAAACGGCGCATCCGGAAGCGACTGTCAGAAAGCGACTTGAAGATGATCTGTAAAACATAATCTATGCAACATTTTGACCAAAGAACCACCATTACATGTTATGTAGACCACAAGGAAGTGTTTTACATTTAGAAAAAAAATAAAATGATAATATGACTCCTTTAATGCACCCTATGATCCCAGAAAATACGGTTAATATCTTTATTTATTTATTTATTTTTCTGTGTCCTGTCCAGCCACTCAGGCAAATCATATAGTTGATGTAGATGATCATATCTTCTGTACATATTTACTTAAGAAAAGAGACGAGTTGGATACTTCTCCTGTTGCCTTATTTGTGTTTGACTTTATTAAATGTTAGCGTGGAATTTTATCAAACAAAAACAGTTTTTGTTTAAGTAATATAGAAATTGATCAGAGCTGTCTATCTATTTTTTGGAGGAATGTAGTTCATCATAGAACTGGCATCTGATGTTATTAAAACAGTACTGATTTTGAATCTAGAATCATTTTGAATAGAGAATTGATCTTGAATCGATTTGTTACCCCCAAAAATCGATTTGAATCTTGTGGTGCCCAAAGATTCTCAGCTCTAATATGCTTTTTTGGAATTTTGGTGATGGGTATATAAGCCTCAGTGAGTGTGTGGCACACTCACAGGCTGTATTGATAGTTGGTGTTCCATAATGGCGCCATATGCTGGATTAAATACAAATAAATCACTACGTTTTGACCTGCAAATAAAGTTAACAGCTGTAATAAATAGTTTTTTTTAATCTTTTATTTTTGTATTAATCAATCCAACAAAATAATACACAATTAATCAAATCAAATCAAATCAACTTTATTTATAAAGCACATTTAAATTATAATAATAATAATTATTATTATACCATAATAATAGAATTACAAAACCAACATTCAGAATAGCAATCAACAGAGCAATTGAGAGGACGCACAAACATGACACAAAACAATCCAAAAGTAGTCAAACAAAAATGAATAATATCAACAACAGCATCAATATTTTATCAATATAAATAAGAATTACAGCATAGCAGTGATTAGTATATAATATCCATCCATCCATCCATCCATTTTCTACCGCATATTCCCTTCGGGGTCGCGGGGGGTGCTGGAGCCTATCTCAGCTGCATTCGGACGGAAGACGGGGTACACCCTGGACAAGTCGCCTCCTCATCACAGACATATAGTACATATAGTTCTAAACAATTAGCTGTGCAGAAATAATTCTAAGAAGATACTGGCAGCCATTCAAGGTACTCTAAATCTGCCACGATTGGATCATTGATGGGATGGGCAGAGTTGTGGGCACACTAAATCGCAAAACTGGATAACATCTTGGAGAAGCTGTCTACTATGATAAATACGAGGACCAGAAATAGACACTTAGAGTGAAAAATTTCAATTTGTTTTTGCCCATTCAAACACAAACATTCTAAACTAGGTTTGGCTTTCCCTCTGGAAGGGCATGACAAGGTCGTTGCTACGGGGCTCCCCTGAAGGACATACAGCGTTTGTAAAGTGTATATACACTCCGAATGTTCACTCAATCTTATGTTGTGACAAAGTGAGGACCAATAACGTTAAGTGTACCAGCGATGTGCTCTTGTTGGGCCACTAAATATATAATGGGTGTGCACAATTGATCTTTATGTCATGTGTGTTTTGCCCCGTGATGAAGTCTTCTCCTTTGTCCTGAGCGTCAAAGAGGGTTGAGCAGTGTTTGGGATGGAGGCGAGGGCTCAGGTGCAGCTCTTATTAGGCACCGTGCTAATGCAATCAGCAGGAGTGCCTCTCTTCTCCGCATCACGGAGCTCCAGGCAAGACTGACGGGCTCGTCCCCCCCAGGGGGAGGTTTTTATTTATTTTGTCGGACCAGAAGGGGACTCTTTTGGCAACCCACCTCCCTAAAATGCAGCCGCTTCCCATTAAGTGGAGAGAGAAGCATCTATTAGTCATGAGTTGCTGCGGCCGTTTTGTGTGACCTTATTGAGTAAATACAAGGTAAAGTCGTCCCTCGCCACAATTGGCAATAAATATTTTTTTTTCAAGCTTATTCGGCATATTTGGGCTAAATTAAGTGTTACAATAAGTGAGGACACAAAGAAAATCGATTCACATCTGAGTCGCGATTATTATTCATCCCTCTATATCAGACCTAAGCAAATTAAGTCCAAGGGGCCACATGTGGCCCGTTAAGCTTTTCAATCTGGCCCGCCGGACATTCCCAAATAATTATTTTAGATCTTTAAGATGGAAACTGTAGCTGCCATTATGATGTGCCGTGATGTTTTCAAATGACAGTAAGTCTTGAACTATACAAAGTATTTCAATGGTTGGAATCTGCGCTTTTGCATGATATACTACCATATTTTTTGAGTATAAGTCGCACCAGAGTGTAAGTCGCGCGTGCCGAAAATGCATAATAAAGAAGGAAAACAACATATATAAGTCGCATTTTTTGGGGAAAATTATTTGATAAAACCCAACACCAAGAATAGAAATTTGAAAGGCAATTTAAAATTAAGGCTGCAAGCAGCGATGGACGGGACCGACTTTGACGGCACATAAAATCCAAACCGGAGCAGTAATTAAAACTCTTTCGTCAACTTTTAATCAGAAGGGTTCAATCCCTCTCCTGTGCTAGTTTGAAGCCAACACGACAAACGTGATCAGAGGAGATAATGTTTGAAAAAAGGTGACCGGTTTTTACAAAACGTTTGTTTTGAAGGGGGAATTGCAAACTTTCTGTTGATTTTTGCTGAGGGTTGTTAATTTATGAATTGTAGGTCTAAGTGAGACCTACATAGAGGTTTTTGTTTCATGTCTCTACGACATTCCTACTGGAAGTTACAGGCACTTTTGTCTGTATTTTCTTCCTCGGAGCACTTTTGTCTGTGTTTTCTTCCTAGGGAGCGCTAGAGCGCAATTTTGAGTTTTGGGGTTTGTTTTTTTTATTAGGTTGCAATTTTCGCCAGTCCTGATGTGTGTGTCCAGTTTGGTGAGTTTTGAAGCATGTTAAGGGGGTCAAAAGTGACCGTTTTTACAAAACTTTTGTTTTGAAGGGCAAATTGCGAACTTCCTGTTGATTTTTGCTGAAGGATGTCCGTGTATGAAATCTAGGTCTAAGTAAGACCTACATATAAGTTTTTGTTTCATGTCTCTACGACATTCCTACTGGAAGTTATAGGCAGTTTTGTCTGTATTTTTTCCTAGGGGGCGCTAGAGCGCAATTTAGATTTTATTTTATTTTTATTTATTTTTTATTAGATGACAATTTTCGCCAGTCCTGATGTGTGTGTCCAATTTGGTGAGTTTTGAAGCATGTTAAGGGGGTCAAATTACAGCTCAGAGAGGCGGCTGGTATAATAATAATAAAACCTTACAATTACAATAGGGTCCTCTGTCCCAAAGGGACATTGCGGTCCCTAATAAATAAAGAATAGTCAACAACAGGCTGAATAAGTGTACGTTATATGAGGCATAAATAACCAACTGAGAACGTGCCTGGTATGTTAACGTAACATATCATGGTAAGAGTCATTCAAACATGCTATACGTTTACCATACAATCTGTCACTCCTGATCGCTAAATCCCATGAAATCTTATACGTCTAGTCTCTTACGTGAATGAGATAAATAATATTATTTGATATTTTACGGTAATGTGTTCATAATTTCACACACAAGCCGCTCCTGAGTATAAGTCGCAACCCCGGCCAAACTATGAAAAAAACTGTGACTTATAGTCCGAAAAATACGGTAGTTACTATGGTAATATAATTAGTTACTATGGTAATCTAATTAGTTACTATGGTAAGTCACAGCAGCTCAGACGAGGCACCGAGCAGTGTGGGTGGGGAGCGTTTCCACAGAGTGTTTCCAGAGCGGCCAGCCTGAAATGCGGGTGTCAGGGACAGACGCTGAAGGAGATTTTTACAACAAAGTTCTAAAGCTTAGTGATATATCACATATATCAGATTTTAGGTGGGGTTTTTTCACATTCATATTTGGCTGTTTGTTGCATTTTTGTTGCGTTTTGCTTGATGGTAAAATATGTCGATCGAGAGGGGGTGTGGCGTTCATATGTTGTCAATATTCAGTGTTTTATTGTTCATAGTTAATATTGTAAATCCCACATTCTTTATTTTCATGTACATTCTGGGTGTCTCATTCAGTAAAAAAAAAATAAAGTTACATTCCGTTTTTAAGGAGGTCTCTCATAATGTTTTTAGCATTCAATCAGACATTGTTGTGAGGTTTTGTATTAGTGTTCCAAAAAATCAGACATACCGGCCCCATGAAACATTTTTTTCTCAAAATTTGCCCCCCACCCCCGAGTCAAAATAATTGCCCAGTCCTGCTCTAAATCGATGTCATTACTTTTTTAAACATATTTAAAAAAAGCTATAATTATTAATTTCACCAGAAGGAGCTTTTCTAACTTGTAACCTGCTTTGAAACGCTTTCTTAAACGTCTTTTCAAACGCCTGTGTAAAAAAATTGATTATTTAAAAAAGAAAAAAATTCATTAAAATTGAATTTAATTAAATTTTTCATAAGAATGCATTTTCAATACGGCGATTTTAGGCCATCTCCATGCAACCAGATGGAGCTTTTTGCAACCTGTAACCTTATTTTGAAACACCTTTTAAAATGCCTTATAAAACGCTTTTTTAAATGACTTTTTCAACGCCTGTTTAAAAATATAAAAAAAATCAAAATTTTATAAAACTATTTTTTTTAATTTTATTTTTTTAAATTTTATTCTCCATAGGAATCCATTTTCAAAAAGACATTTTTAAGCCATCACCATGCAACCAGAAGGAGCCTTTCGAACGTGTAATATGTTTTAAAACACTTTCTTAAACACATTTAAAAAAATACATTCTTATTTAAAAAAAAAAAAAAAAAAAAGATTATTTAAAAAAAAACCAATTAATTATTTTATTTTCCATAGTAATGCATTTTTAATGGCAATTTTAGGCCATCTCCATGCAACCAGATGGAGCTTTTTGCAACATGTAACCTTATTTTGAAAACCTTTTAAAATGCCTGTTACAACGCTTTTGTAAACGTCTTTTTCAACGCCTGTTTAAAAATATAAAAAAAACAATTGTTTTACATTTTATTTTTTTAAATTTTATTCTTCATAGGAAACCGTTTTTAAAAAGGCGTTTTTAGGCCATCTCCATGCAACCAGAAGGAGCCTTTTGAACCTGTAACCTGTTTTAAAACGCTTTTTTAAACACATTTGAAAAAATATATTCTTATTTTAAAAAAAACAAATCAGTTCATTAAATGATAAATGATAAATGGGTTGTACTTGTATAGCGCTTTTCTACCTTCAAGGTACTCAAAGCGCTTTGACACTACTTCCACATTTTACCCATTCACACACACATTCACACACTGATGGAGGGAGCTGCCATGCAAGGCGCTACCAGCACCCATCAGGAGCAAGGGTGAAGTGTCTTGCTCAGGACACAACGGACATGACGAGGTTGGTACTAGGTGGGGATTGAACCAGGGACCCTCGGGTTGCGCACGGCCACTCTTCCACTGCGCCTCGCCGTCCAAATGGTATTTTATTTTTCATAAGAATCCATTTTTAAAAAGGTGTTTTTAAGCCATCCCCATGTCACCAGAAGGAGCTGTTCTAAATTGTGACCTCTTTTGAAACGCTTTCTTAAACGTTTTTTCAAATGCCTGTGTAAAAAAATAGATTATTTAAAAAAATAAAATAATTAAAATTGTATTTTATTTTATTTTTCATAGGAATGCATTTATAAAATGGCGATTTTAGGCCTTCTCCATGCAACCAGATAAAGCTTTTTGCAACCTGTAACCTTATTTTGAAAACCTTTTAAAATGCCTTATACAACACTTTTGTAAACGTCTTTTTCAACACCTGTTAAAAAATATAAAAAAAAACGATTGTTTTACATTTTATTTTTTTTAATTTTATTCTTCATAGGAATCAATTTTTAAAAAGGCGTTTTTAGGCCATTTCCATGCAACCAGGAGCCTTTCGAACCTGTAACCTGTTTTAAAACGCTTTTTTAAACAAATTTGAAAAAATACATTCTTATTAAAAAAAAAAAAAATCAGTTTATTAAAATGGTATTTTATTTTTCATAAGATTCCATTTTTAAAAATGTGTTTTTAAGCCATAACCATGTCACCAGAAGGAGCTTTTCTAACTTGTGACCTGTTTTGAAACGCTTTCTTAAACGTCTTTTCAAACGCCTGTGTAAAAAAATGTATTATTTAAAAAAACCACTTATTTTTCATAAGAATGCATTTTTAAAACGGTGATTTTAGGCCATCTCCATGCAACCAGATGGAGGTTTTTGCAACCTGTAACCTTATTTTGAAACACCTTTTAAAATACCTTATAAAACGCTTTTTTTAAACGCCTTTTTCAACGCCTGTTTAAAAATATTAAAAAAACAAATAAAAAAACAAATAAAAAAATTGTTTTACATTTTATTTATTTAAATTGTATTCTTCATAGGAATCCATTTTTAAAAATGTGTTTTTAGGCCATGTCCATGAAACCAGAAGGAGCCTTTCGAACGTGTAACATGTTTTAAAACGCTTTCTTAAACACATTTAAAAAAATACATTCTTATTTAAAAAAAACAGTTCATTAAAATGATATTTTATTTTTCATAAGAATCCATTTTTAAAAAGGCGTTTTTAAGCCATCCCTATATCACCAGATGGAGCTTTTCTAACTTGTGACCTGTTTTGAAACGCTTTCTTAAACGTCTTTTCAAACGCTTGTTTAAGCGCCTTTTCAAACGCCTTTTCAAACGCCTGTGTAAAAAAATTAATTATTTAAAAAAAACAATTGATTAAAGTTGTATTTCATTTTATTTTTCATAAGAATGCATTTTTAAAACGGCAATTTTAGCCCATCTCCATGCAACCAGATGAAGCTTTTTGCAACCTGTAACCTTATTTTGAAACACCTTTTAAAATGCCTTATAAAATGCTTTTTCAAACGTCTTTTTCAACGCCTGTTTAAAAATATAAAAACATTTCAAAAAATTGTTTTTAATTAAATTGTTTTTTTTATTTTATTTTTCATAGGAATCAATTTTTAAAAAGGCGTTTTTAGGCCATCTCCATGCAACCAGAGAGAGCTTTTTGAAACCTGTAACATTTTATCGGCCAATAAATGCATTAAAATGTAGTATCGGAAATTATCGGTATCGTTTTTTTATTTATTTTTTTTATTTTTTTATTAAATCAACATAAAAAACACAAGATACACTTACAGTTAGTGCACCAACCCAAAAAACCTCCCTCCCCCATTTACACTCATTCATACTCATTCACACAAAAGGGTTGTTTCTTTCTGTTATTCATATTTTGGTTCCTACATTATATATCAATATATATCAATACAGTCTGCAGGGATACAGTCCGTAAGCACACATGATTGTGCGTGCTGCTGGTCCACTAATAGTACTAACCTTTAACAGTTAATTTTACTCATTTTCATAAATTACTAGTTTCTATGTAACTGTTTTTATATTGTTTTACTTTCTTTTTTATTCTAGAAAATGTTTTTAATTTATTTATCTTATTTTATTTTATTATTTTATTTTTAAAAGGACCTTATCTTCACCATACCTGGTTGTCCAAATTAGGCATAATAATGTGTTAATTCCACGACTGTGTATATCGGTATCGGTTGATATCGGTATCTGTAATTAAAGAGTTGGACAATATCGGAATATCGGATATCGGCAAAAAGCCATTATCGGACATCCCTACCTGTAACCTGTTTTGAAACGCTTTCCTAAACACCTTTTGAAACGCCTTTTAAACGCCTGTTTAAACGCTTGTTTAAAAATTGATTTTTATTAAAAAACAGCTCTTTATTAAAATTCAATTTTATTTGATTTTATTTTTCATAAGGATACATTTTTTAAAGGCATTTTTGTCATCTCCATGAAACCAGAAGGAGCTTTTGTAACCTTTTCAAACACAATTTTTAAACATCTGTTTAAACACCTCTTTAGAAATAGATTCTTAATAAAAAAAATAAAAAAAACATCCATCCATCCGTTTTCTACCGCTTGTCCCTTAATGGGGCCGCGGGGGGTGCTGGAGCCTATCCCAGCTGCACACGGGCGGAAGGCGGGGTACACCCTGGACAAGTCGCCACCACTAAATTCAAATGCCTTCTACTCCCCAGTAACATCAGCAGTGCTTTTGTCCATAGTTTGCATCACATTGTGTTCCCTCTCATTAAGAAGTAATGTCATATGTATTTTTAAAAGGCACACGCCATACGTTATTTTCTTCCCCAGAGCTGCACGCCGAGAAAAAAAAGGCACTCTCCTGCGGAGACAGCTTTTTATTGTTGCTGTTGAGGGGCGGCGGGGGCGTGGACAGCAGTAATGAGTCCGGGGACCTCGTGTCGCCGCCAAGTAAGTCTGTCATTCCCGTCCAGACCGAGCGTCTTGATGAAGTCACGTGACCCAGCTCTCCACAATCAGGCCGTGCAAGAGGGAGGTATTCAGTGGAAACGCCACGCTTAGTGGAGCGCTAATCAGGTTGCCATCGACAACAATGAGACATAATGAAAATGAGACAGTGATTCTCAAACTGTGGTACGCCGAATGATTGCCTGTTTTATTTTGATGTATTCCAACACAGTGTTACTGTTCAAACTGTGTGTAATGTTACAGTGGCATAAAATATTAAATATAAGTCGTGATATGTAAAGGAGGGCTAGCGGGGGATTGCAGGAGGGTTTTATTTTTGGTGGGGGGGGCATCAAAAGGGGGTGTGGCCTAAATGCACTAACTTTTCAAAGGGTGTCAATGGGATATTGTTGTTTTTTTAAGGGCTGTTAATTGTTGGGCACCACACGATTCAATTGGATTCTCGGGGGTAACGAGTTGATTCAGAATCGATTCTCTTTTCAAAAACCATTCTCGATTCAAAATCAATACTTTTTTTTTTAATAACATTGGATGCCAAGGGAATAAGTGGTAGAAAATGGATGGATGGATGGATGCCAGTTCTATGATTAACTACATTCCTCCATAAAAATAGATAAACAGCTCTGGTAGATATCTATATTATTTAAAGGAAAGAATTCTACCCCAAATGTAATAAAGCCAAACACAAGTAAGGCAACAAGAGAAGTATTCCACACGTTTCCCACATTAAATATGTACAGTAGATTTCAAGAAAAAAAAAGAAGAAAGTATTGATTTTTGATTTTTTTTTTAAATCGATTAAGAATCATTACAAATAAAAATGACGATTAATTCTAAAATCGATTGTGTTTGTATACTATTATAATTTATCTTATTGTCATTATTAGCATTAATAATAATTGTATTCATTTATTATTATTGTAATCATTATCATAGAGGTTATTATTATTTAGACAATGATGATTCTTCTTTTTTTTGGTATTTATGTTATTATTACCATTATTACTATTAGCATTATTATTATTGTTTTATTAATATATAATTTGTGTTATTATTATCATTATTGTTATTGTTATTACTGTTTTATTATTGTTGTTGTTTTCATTATAATTATTACCATTACAATTTTTATTTTGAAATTGCTTTACTATTATTCACATTATTCACATTATTATTGTTATTATTATTATTATTATTATTATTATTATTATTATTTCAACTAAGAAAACATATGGTCGTTGTCAGGCAAAATGATAAACATGGATAAATATACTGTACATTTTTTATTAAAGTAAAATATAAAAATACAAATATATTTTTTTACTTAAATGTGATTATTGTAAAAAAAACCATAATTTTTTTCTTATTTTAATTATTGTAAAATGATGTAACTTAAGGTAAAAGTGGAAATTATTATTTTTTACTCCCCTAGTGTCAGGTTCAAACACTGATGACATATTTTAAACAGTTAAAGAAGCAAGGAATTAAACAGAGACATAATTCAATTTAGCTCAATTGAGAAGAAACGTCTGGGCTGTACTCTTTGCACAGTCTCCCACCACGCTCTGACGAAAGATTGTACGCCACCTCTTTTATCTTTTATTTGGACTTTCCCTGATTACATGGCAACAGCTGTTTCTAAAGGAAGGGGGGTCGTAAACAGCCGTCGCCTTTGATTCCAAAACAGTTCAAAGAAAAGGTGCCTGGAGGGGGGTCAGGTCATGCTTCCTCTCCGCTTTGTAGATCTCGGGTCAAGACAAAATCTTCCTGTGGATTACAATACATCAAAGAAACCGACACCTTCATGTCGCTTCCCATCCTACACAGTGGAGTTTTACAAGCCTTTTGATTGGTAAGATCAAAGACAGCTTTTGTCTGCTCGCCGGGAACTCATGGCAACACAACATTTTGTGATAACTTAGATAAAATTTTTCTGACACCGAGTGTCTGCCATCCTTTTATCATTTTTGTAAGTAGTAATATGTAACACACTTTTAAGGGAGGCGTTTTTATTTTCATTTTTATATATTTTTTTTTTGGGGGGGGGGTGTCACGTAAAAAAAAAGTTGGCATGGGGGAACAGTGGGTTATGACGTCACACACATTGAGTGTGGCCCAAACCGGAATCAAAACCGGAAGTAGTTTATACGTCACATCTGGCCGCAGTCCATACCTCATAATGACTTATGACAAGAGATGTCCGATGATATCGGACTGCCGATGTTATCGGCCGATAATTACTTTAAAAAGTAATATCGGAAATTATCGGTATCGGTTTCAAAAAGTAAAATTTATGACTTTTTAAAATGCCGCTGTACGGAGCGGTACACGGACGTAGTGAGAAGTACAGAGCGTCAATAAAACCTTAAAGGCACTGCCTTTGCGTGCCAGCCCAATCACATAATATCTACGGCTTTTCACACACAAAAGTGAATGCAATGCATACTTGGTCAACAGCCATACAGGTCACACTGAGGGTGGCCGTATAAACAACTTTAACACTGTTACAAAAATGTGCCACACTGTGAACCCACACCAAACAAGAACGACAAACCCATTTCGGGAGAACATCCGCACCGTAACACAACATAAAAACAACAGAACAAATACCCAGAACCCCTTGAAGCACTAACTCTTCCGGGACGCTACAATATACATCCCCCGCCACCCCCTACTCCGCCCTACCCAACCCCGCCCACCTCAACCTCGCAAATTCCAAGCTGCTGTTTGAGACATGTTAAAATGCACTTTGTGACTTCAATAATAAATATGGCAGTGCCATATTGGCATTTTTTTTCCATAACCTGAGTTGATTTATTTTGGAAGACCTTGTTACATTGTTCAATGCATACAGCGGGGCATCACAACAAAATTAGGCATAATAATGTGTTAATTCCATGACTGTATATATCGGTATCGGTTGATATCGCAATCGGTAATTAAGAGTTGGACAATATCGGAATATCGGATATCGGCAAAAAAGCCATTATCGAACATCTCTACTTATGACCCTTACAGGTAGAAGTTGGTATTTTCACTTGTAGTTTTTAAACCATCACAGGAAGTTGTTTGAGCCGCAACAATCACTCACAACTCAATGTCAGGTTTGTTTAGCATGGTCTAGAACCGCTGAGACGGTGTAACACATTTGTGGGGGGGCGTGGCCTGCGGGCTTGCCGCGAAACGGGGTGTGCCAGGATCGGCTTAAAGATCGGCGACAGGTGCGTAGATGACACAGCTGTGAGTGTTTGTCTGATCACCTGTCGCCCTGTTAAAGGCAGCAGACGGGAAGTAGAACGGGTTGTTGTTGGTGATGACGGTTGGTGACACAGGCACACTCTGGGAGACACCATTCATGTGCTCGAGCGAGAAGGAGACGGACAGGAAATGACTGAAAAAGGTCTCAACGAACATTTATTGCAAAATACATTAATTGTTCGCCAAGATGAATGCAGCTGTCATGTCCGTCATTGGTGGTCCAAAGAACCCGGATGAGCGAGACCTCCACAACATTATTGCTTTAAAGGGGAACATTATCACCAGACCTATGTAAGCGTCAATATATACCTTGATGTTGCAGAAAAAAGGCCATATATTTTTTTAACCGATTTCCGAACTGCGACTTGTCCAGGGTGTACCCCGCCTTCCGCCCGATTGTAGCTGAGATAGGCTCCAGCGCCCCCCGCGCCCCAAAAGGGAATAAGCGGTAGAAAATGGATGGATGGATGGATTTCCAAACTCTAAATGGGTGAATTTTGGCGAATTAAACACCTTTCTAATATTCGCTCTCGGAGCGATGACGTCACAACGTGGCGTCACATCGGTAAGCAATCTGCCATTTTCTCAAACACATTACAAACACCGAATCAAATCAGCTCTGTTATTTTCCGTTTTTTCGACTGTTTTCCGTACCTTGGAGACATCATGCCTCGTCGGTGTGTTGTCGGAGGGTGTAACAACACGAACAGGGACGGATTCAAGTTGCACCAGTGGCCCAAAGATGCGAAAGTGGCAAGAAATTGGACGAAATGTGTTCAAAATACGAGGGTGTGGGGAAAACCGACGAAAATGGTCAGTCGTTTGTTCCGCACACTTTACCGACAAAAGCTATGCTGCGACAGAGATGGCAAGAATGTGTTGATATCCTGCGACACTCAAAGCAGATGCATTTCCAACGATAAAGTCAAAGAAATCTGCCGCCAGACCCCCATTGAATCTGCCGGAGTGTGTGAGCTATTCAGGGACAAAGGACCTCGGTAGCACGACAAGCAATGGCGGCAGTTTGTTCCTGAAGCCGAGCGAGCTAAACCCCCCTGGATGTCTTGGCTCACACCGCTTCTACCGTCCCTTATGCCACCGAAGATGATCAAGAGAAGAATATCGACCCTAGCTTCCCTGGCCTGCTGACATCAACTCCAAAACTGGACAGATCAGCTTTCAGGAAAAGAGAGCGGATGAGGGTATGTCTACAGAATATATTAATTGATGAAAACTTTATTCATTACTCACAGTTTTACGTGAATTATTATACATAAACTGTGTTTACCAATAATTTAGCTTAAAAACATTACAACACTTAAAAACAAACACATACCAATCGTTGGTTAGAAGGCGATCGCCGAATTCGTCCTCGCTTTCTCCCGCGTCGCTGGCTGTCGTGTCGTTTTCGTCGGTTTCGCTTGCATACGGTTCAAACCGATACGGCTCAATAGCTTCACTTTCTTCTTCAATTTTGCTTAAGCCGCTGAAATCCGAGTCTGAATCCGAGCTAATGTCGCTATACCTTGCTGTTCTATCCGCCATGTTTGCTTGTATTAGCATCACTATGTGACGTCACAGGAAAATGGACGGGCGTATATAACAATGGTTAAAATCAGGCACTTTGAAGCTTTTTTTAGGGATATTGCGTGATGGGTAAAATTTTGAAAAATACTTCGAAAAATGAAATAAGCCACTGGGAACTGATTTTTAATGGTTTTAACCCTTCTGAAATTGTGATAATGTTCGCCTTTAAAGACTTGAATCCCCTTTAGCCCTTCTTAATTTTGCTACTAATATACTGGTTAAATAAAACATCTGCCTTGTTTTTAACAAATACTTAGGTCTACTACGCTGCTGTATGTTAATGTTGGTCATTATGGTGGTACTTGGCGAGCCAAGTGTTTTCTGAGGTCGTGCTTGGTAAAAAAAAAAAAATGGAGAACCGCTGATTTAAGACATCAAATTTCATTTCACGCATGAGAAATAGCATTCTGACGTGAGGGGGAGGCGGGAGTAAAAAAATGTGATTTCAAGTCCCATCAGGCCCCCCGTCTGCAAAAAGTGGCTAAATTGTCCCGACACACAAAATGAGGTCACATTTGCTGCAGGTAGAGGCCAACAAGTGTCTCAAAAGTTGGGATGATTTGACAATTTGATCAGCCATCTTTGCTGGTAATCGCTCCTCGCAGATGCCGCCAACGCCGCCGCCCGTGGCGCCGACGGAGAGGGAGAAATGAGGCCATATTGCTTGCGTGGCGCCGATACATGCGGCCTGTCCAAAGTTCGTAGAGAGAAAGAGGAAACACATTAAGTACGGGGAAGAGATGAAGCGGTGAGCCTGCAGAGATGTCGGGATATTGAGTGAGGACGGCCTGAGGGGGCCGCGCTCCATTAAAGGGAAAACTCTGTTTGCCTTTGTATGATAGAAAACTCCATCAGATTTAAAAGTGTGGTGTTAAAATCACGACTTATATAGTTGTTGTTTCATATTTTGTTGCGTTGCAACGGCGCCGACTGGCCGCGTGGAAGGATCGGCGCCGCCGGTGTGAAGCGAAGACGAGACGGACGATTACTCGAGCAATCTGCGCAAAGGCTTAAAGGGAAGAAGTAGATTTTAAATGAAATAAAATAAAAATAAAAATATTGAACTTAAAGTGCAATGAAAAAAAAAAGAAATGGTCATTTCTGGACATAAGCATGTATTTATAAAAAAATAATATAAACGATAGTAAATGGATGGATGGAATATAAACGAGAAAAAAATAGGTACATGATGATAGAATATATTTACACATAATAATAGTAGTGTATTTTTAATTATGTTTATTGTTAATATTACGATTATTTGTTATCATTGTTCGCATTAGCAATACTATTATAATGTATATTATTGTCATTATTAGCATTATTACTACATTTATTTATTTATTATTATTTTCATCATAATCCATCCATCCATCCATTTGCTACCGCATATTCCCTTCAGGGTCGCGGGGGGGCGCTGGAGCCTATCTCAGCTACAATCGGGCGGAAGGCGGAGTACACCCTGGACAAGTCACCACCTCATCGCAGGGCCAACACAGATAGACAGACAACATTCACACTCACATTCACACACTAGGGCCAATTTAGTGTTGCCAATCAACTTATCCCCAAATCATTACAGTTATTATTATTCATAAAATCATGATTCTTCTTTTTTTTGTATTTATGTTTTTATTACCATTATTACTATTAGAATTATTATTATTGTTTTATTAATATTATTGTTTTTGTTATTAGTGTCATTATTATTATTATTATTTTTATTGTTTTCATTATAATTACCATTGCATTGTTTGTTTTGAAATTTCTTTATTATTATTCATATTAATATTATTATTTCAAGTAAGAAAGCATATGGTTGTTGTCAGGCAAAATGATAAAAATGTATATATACATTATTTTCTATAGAATTAAATATTTAAAAAAAACATTTTTACTAATATACAAAACCCAAAACCAGTGAAGTTGGGATGTTGTCCCAACTTCAGTCCGGGGTCTCCGTTGTGGTATTGTACGCTCCATAATGGGCCACACATTTTCAATGGGAGACAGGTCTGGACTACAGGCAGGCCAGTCTAGTACCCGCACTCTTTTACTATGAAGCCACGCTGTTGTAACACGTGGCTTGGCATTGTCTTGCTGAAATAAGCAGGGGCGTCCATGATAACGTTGCTTGGATGGCAACATATGTTGTTCCAAAACCTGTATATACCTTTCTGCATTAATGGTGCCTTCACAGATGTGTAAGTTACCCATGTCTTGGGCACTAATACACCTCCATACCATCACAGACACTGGCTTTTGAACTTTGCACCTAGAACAATATGGATGGGTATTTTCCTCTTTGTTCAGGAGGACACCACGTCCACAGTTTCCTAAAACAATCGGAAATGTGGACTCCTCAGACCACAGAACACTTTCCCACTTTGCATCAATCCAATTTAGATGAGCTCGGGCCCAGCGAAGCCGGCGGCATTTCTGGGTGTTGTTGATAAATGTATTTCGCTGTGCATAGTAGTAGTTTTAACTTGCACTTACAGATGTAGCAAAGAACTGTAGTTACTGACAGTGGTTTTCTGAAGTGTTCCTGAGCCCATGTGGTGATATCCTTTACACACTGATGTCGGTTTTTGATGCAGTACCATCTGAGGGATAGAAGGTCCGAAATATCATCGTTCACGTGCAGTGATTTCTCTAGATTCTCTGAACCTTTTGATGATATTACGGACCATAGATTCCTTGCAATAGTTGGTTGAGAAATGTTGTTCTTAAACTGTTCGACAATTTACTCACGTATTTGTTCACAAAGTGGTGACCTTCGGCCCATCCTTGTTTGTGGATGACTAAACATTTCATGCAAGCTGCTTTTATACCCAATCATGGCACCCACCTGTCCCCAATGATCCCGTTCACCTGTGGGATGTTCCAAATAAGTGTTTGATGAGCATTCCTCAACTTCCTCCGTCTTTTTTGCCACTTGTGCCAGCTTTTTTGAAACATGTTGCAGGCATCAAATTCCAAATGAGCTAATACTTGCAAAAAATAACCTCATTTACCAGTTTCAACATTAAATATATTGTCTTTGCAATCTATTCAATTGAATATCGGATAAAAAAAAGGATTTGCAAATCATTGTATTCTGTTTTTTTTATTTACGATTTACACAACGTGCCAACTTCACTGGTTTTGGGTTTTTGTATAATTATTGTGAAACATCATTTTTTCTTATTTTAATTATTGTGAAATGATGTAACTTAAGGTCAAAGTGGACAAGGCTAACATGAAATTTGATTCCATTGTACACTATTTGACAACAAACCCCCAAAATTGGTGTCTTGCTTAAATGAGGTTTCTAATCTCAGGTGGGAAATCATTGTTTATGTGCGCTCCCCACGGAAAGTACGACAACACAGTTGCTTTTTTTTCCTGCCCGCTCTGAAGGTTTGTCCCGTCGGCGGTGGCGAGCCAAGTTGGACGTCACGATGAGAGGAGACGGGGACGTGCCAGGGACTCGGCTTTACCATCCCCTCCCTCCCGCTGCCTTCAGAGGGTGATTATGCTCTGAATTCCCACGGTGTGGCCAACCAACAGCTGTGCTTAAACACAAACGGATTTGCGCTCCCTAACCAATCAGGCCGCACGGCGAGGCGGCTGCCATGTGCCAAACTATTGTTTGCAAATGGGCTCGGAATGAAGCCGGCGTTGTGTCCTAAATAATATCACATTTACCTCTAGGGCTCGTTAACCGGGAGTTGTAAAGTCCACACGCTGAATATTACACGACGTACACTTTTGTTTAATGGTGCCCGGCATTGAGGATAAGCTCAATTATCAGGTCATGTGATCATAACAAAAACATACTTTTAAACTTTAATGTTGCTGGACAGCTCCCAGAATGATGCAGTGCGAGCTGTAACTACAATAATCAAGCTCACGTGTCATAAATAAACTATATTGCCAAAAGTATTTGGCCACCCGTCCAAACGAGCAGAATCAGGTGTACTAATCACTTGGCCCGGCCACAGGTGTGTAAAATCAAGCACTTAGGCATGGAGACTGTTTCTACAAACATTTGTCAAAGAATGGGCCGCTCTCAGTGATTTCCAGCGTGGAACTGTCATAGGAGGCCACCTGTGCAACAAATCCAGTCGTGAAATTTTGTCGCTCCTAAATATTCCAAAGTCAACTGTCGGCTTTATTATAAGAAAATGGAAGAGTTTGGGAACAACAGCAACTCAGCCACCAAGCGGTAGGTCACGTAAACTGACAGAGAGGGGTCGGCGGATGCTGAAGCGCATAGTGCAAAGAGACTTTCTGCACAGTCAGTTGCTACTAGAGGTGGGTAGAGTAGCCAGAAATTGTACTCAAGTAAGAGTACTGTTACTTTAGAGATGTATTACTCAAGTAAAAGTAAGGAGTAGTCATCCAAATATTTACTTGAGTAAAAGTAAAAAGTATATTGTGAAAAAAATACTCAAGCACTGAGTAACTGATGAGTAACCTGTTCGCAAATATATATATATATATATATATATATATATATATATATATATATATATATATATATATATATACTCCAGTGCGACTTATATATATATATTTTTTTTAATGTTTTTTTTCTTCTTTATTATGCATTTTCGGCCGGTGCGCCTTATACTCCGGAGTGACTTATACTCCGAAAAATACGGTGTATATATATATATATATATATATACAGTATATGATTTATATTTATTTATTTTGCCGTTTTTGTTCACATGTTAAAGGTGTTTTAATGAATATACGTGCATGTTTAACATATAGATTCCTTTCTTTCATGAAGACAAGAATATAAGTTGGTGTATTACCTGATTCTGATCACTTGCATTGATTATAATCACACAGTAGTGCTGATAACGTCCACGTTTTCAAATGGAAGAGAAAAAAAGTTCCTCCTTTCTGTCTAATACCACATGAAAGTGGTTGGTTTTTGGCATCTTATTTGTCCATCTTCCATATTCGTTTTTATACACTTTACAAGAAATGCATTGCCGGCAGCAGCACGGTGGCAGAGGGGTTAGTGCATCTGCCTCACAATACGAAGGTCCTGAGTAGTCTTGTGTTCAATCCCGGGCTCGGGATCTTTCTGTGTGGAGTTTGCATGACCTCCCCGTGACTGCGTGGGTTCCCTCCGGGTACTCCGGCTTCCTCCCACCTCCAAAGACATGCACCTGGGGATAGGTTGATTGGTAACACTTAATTGGCCCTAGTGTGTGAATGTGAGTGTGAATGTTTTCTATCTGTGTTGGCCCTGCGATGAGGTGGCGACTTGTCCAGGGTGTACCCCGCCTTCCGCCCGATTGTAGCTGAGATAGGCTCCAGCGCCCCCCGCGACCCCGAAGGGAATAAGCGGTAGAAAATGGATGGATGTATACCGTATTTTTCGGAGTATAAGTCACTCCGGAGTATAAGTCGCACAGGCCGAAAATGCATAATAAAGAAGAAAAAAAGCATATACAGGTAAAAGCCAGTAAATTAGAATATTTTGAAAAACTTGATTTATTTCAGTAATTGCATTCAAAAGGTGTAACTTGTACATTATATTTATTCATTGCACACAGACTGATGCATTCAAATGTTTATTTCATTTAATTTTGATGATTTGAAGTGGCAACAAATGAAAATCCAAAATTCCGTGTGTCACAAAATTAGAATATTACTTAAGGCTAATACAAAAAAGGGATTTTTAGAAATGTTGGCCAACTGAAAAGTATGAAAATGAAAAATATGAGCATGTACAATACTCAATACTTGGTTGGAGCTCCTTTTGCCTCAATTACTGCGTTAATGCGGCGTGGCATGGAGTCGATGAGTTTCTGGCACTGCTCAGGTGTTATGAGAGCCCAGGTTGCTCTGATAGTGGCCTTCAACTCTTCTGCGTTTTTGGGTCTGGCATTCTGCATCTTCCTTTTCACAATACCCCACAGATTTTCTATGGGGCTAAGGTCAGGGGAGTTGGCGGGCCAATTTAGAACAGAAATACCATCACTGATGGTGGAAACTTTACACTAGACTTCAGGCAACGTGGATCCTGTGCCTCTCCTGTCTTCCTCCAGACTCTGGGACCTCGATTTCCAAAGGAAATGCAAAATTTGCATGGTTGGGTGATGGTTTGGGGTGCCATGTCATCTGCTGGTGTCGGTCCACTCTGTTTCCTGAGATCCAGGGTCAACGCAGCCGTCTACCAGCAAGTTTTAGAGCACTTCATGCTTCCTGCTGCTGACCTGCTCTATGGAGATGGAGATTTCAAGTTCCAACAGGACTTGGCGCCTGCACACAGCGCAAAATCTACCCGTGCCTGGTTTACGGACCATGGTATTTCTGTTCTAAATTGGCCCGCCAACTCCCCTGACCTTAGCCCCATAGAAAATCTGTGGGGTATTGTGAAAAGGAAGATGCAGAATGCCAGACCCAAAAACGCAGAAGAGTTGAAGGCCACTATCAGAGCAACCTGGGCTCTCATAACACCTGAGCAGTGCCAGAAACTCATCGACTCCATGCCACGCCGCATTAACGCAGTAATTGAGGCAAAAGGAGCTCCAACCAAGTATTAAGTATTGTACATGCTCATATTTTTCATTTTCATACTTTTCAGTTGGCCAACATTTCTAAAAATCCTTTTTTTGTATTAGCCTTAAGTAATATTCTAATTTTGTGACACACGGAATTTTGGATTTTCATTTGTTGCCACTTCAAATCATCAAAATTAAATGAAATAAACATTTGAATGCATCAGTCTGTGTGCAATGAATACATATAATGTACAAGTTACACCTTTTGAATGCAATTACTGAAATAAATCAAGTTTTTCAAAATATTCTAATTTACTGGCTTTTACCTGTATATGTTGCACTGGAGTCGATATATATATATATATATATATATATATATATATATATATATATATATATATATATATATATATATATATATATATATATATATATATATGTATATATATATATATTTAAATATACAGTTTATAATTTATATTTATTTATTTTGCCGTTTTTGTTCACATGTTAAAGGTGTTTTAATGAATATACATGCATGTTTAACATATAGATTCCTTTCTTTCACGAAGACAAGAATATAAGTTGTTGTCTTACCTGATTCTGATAACTTGCATTGATTGCAATCAGACAGTAGTGCTGATAACGTCCACGTTTTCAAATGGAGGAGAAAAAAAGTTCCTCCTTTCTGTCTAATACCACTTGAAAGTGGTTGGTTTTTGGCATCTTATTTGTCCATCTTCCGTATTCGTTTTTATACACTTTACAAGAAATGCATTGGCGGCAAACTCCGTGGCTTGCTCGCTTGTTTGCGCCGGCTTTCGGAGACTCTTATGTTGTTAGCGCAGGCGCGATGGAGCGGCACTTTTATTGTGAAGACAGGAACTGTGCGGTCAGTCTTGAAATAAATAAGTGTCTTTTTTCCTTCAAACTTTTGATTGATTGATTGAAACTTTTATTAGTAGATTGCACTGCACAGTACATATTCCGTATAATTGACCACTAAATGGTAACACCCGAATACGCTTTTCAAGTTGTTTAAGTCGGGGTCCACGTGTGACGGTCATGTGACCACCTGGCTCTGTTTGATTGGTGAAACGGAGTCAAACGTCACCAGTGACTGCATCTGATTGGTGAAACGCAGGCATGCGATAGATCCTACTTTGAAGGTCTGTCTGACAAACCAAACCAAAACAAACAAAGCGTGCATTAACAGATCGATAAAAATCAGTAGCGAGTAGCAAGCTGAATGTAGATAAATGGAGCACAGTAAAAGTAGCGTTTCTTCTCTGTAAATATACTCAAGTAAAAGTCAAAGTATGTTGCATTAAAACTACTCTTAGAAGTACAATTTATCCCAAAAGTTACTCAAGTAGATGAAACGGAGTAAATGTAGCGCGTTTCTACCCACCTCTGGTTGCTACAGAGCTCCAAACTTCATGTGACCTTCCAATTAGCCCACGTACAGTACACAGAGATCTTCATGGAATGGGTTTCTCATGGCCGAGCAGCTGTATCTAAGCCATACATCACCAAGTCCAATGCAAAGCGTCGGATGCAGTGGTGTAAAGCAAGTCGCCACTGGACTCTAGAGCAGTGGAGATTGAGTTCTCTGGAGAGGTGAATCACGCTTTTCCATCTGGCAATCTGATGGACGAGTCTGGGTTTGGAGGTTGCCTGCATTGTGCCGAGTGTGAAATTTGGGGGAGGAGGAATTATGGTGTGGGGTTGTTTTTCAGGAGTTGGGCTTGGCCCCTTAGTTACAGTGAAAGGAACTTAGAATGCTCCAGGATACCAAAACATTTTGGACAATTCCATGCTCCCAACCTTGCGGGAACAGTTTGGAGCAAGCTCCTTCCTCTTCCAACATGACTGTGCACCAGTGCACAAAGCAAGGTCCATAGAGACATGGATGACAGAGTCTTGTGTGGATGAACTTGACTGGCCTGCACAGAGTCCTGACCTGAACACCTTTGGGTTGAATTAGAACAGAGACTGCCAGCCAGGACTTCTCGACCAACATCAGTATGCACTTTTGGAAGAATGGTGGACAATTCCTATAAACACACTCCGCAACCTTGTGGACAGCCTTCCCAGAAGAGCTGAAGCTGTAATAGCTGCAAAAGGTGGACCGACATCATAGTGAACCCTATGGGTTAGGAATGGGATGGCACTTCGAGTTTATATGGGAGTCAAGGCAGGTGGCCAAATACTTTTGGCAATATAGTGTACCTCCATGAGGATCATTATACTAGAAAATGCAGTATTTTTTTCTATGGAATCTAATTTCATAGAATAAACTGTCCAGTGAGTGTATCTCCCAGCTGGGTGCGCGTGCAGCGTTTTCCTGAAAGTAAAAGCCACTTTGTGTCACTTTCCCTTGATGGGCAGGAAGCAAGGAAAGAATATATTTCCTTATGAAATTCACACTATATTTTATTTATGGACCAAATGTCGGGGCGGTGAGGTATCAAAGGCACTTAAGATGTCAGTACAGACAGAATCGTTCCACTTTGTTTGGGAGTAGGCGGGCTCAAACTTAGCAAGAATATAAAGCTGTGTTTATTTATTGATCTCCTTCATGCCACTGTTTGCACATTCCGCTCGCAGGAAGTGCTATATGGACAGCTAAGTGCAATGCATTGTGGGTACTCGAGAAAAAAAAGAGTCAAAGACAGTCACGTATTGCAGGTGTGTGGTCCAAAAACTAGCTTTGATGCTGCAATTCAGAAGGGTTAAAAGTGAAAAAAGTATATATATATATTTTCCGGACTATATAAGCCACACCCACTAAATTCTAGGATATAAACTTTTTTTTTTCATATATTAGCCACACCGTTCCAGATATATACGTTGTGAAATTAGGTCACACATAAATATGTTGTAAATGTTTATATACATACCTTAATTGTTTCCAAACTGTGTCTGTAACAAGGCAGTAAAACGGCAGATCAAACAAAACCGAAGTCATCCTTATGGACCCACGAGCTGCGGAAGCTAGCTTTCCAATCAGCTAAACGGACTCAATTTTTAGAATTTTTTTTTTTCTAGACTTCCTTTTTATTGTCATTCAAATTTGAACTTTACAGTACAGATACGAACAACATTTTGTTGCATTAGGTCATGGTAGTGCAGGATAAAAGAGCAATAAGGTGCAGATATAAATAAATACATTACTGTACAGATAGATATATTGCACTTTTGCATATGCATCCACGTTTATGGATGTACGTTTAATTAAAAACTTTATTATATATATATATTTATAAATTAATAACTGTTAATCAACAACTCCATGGTGACGTTTTGGTGAATTTAAACACTAAAACAATACAAAAATAATCAGAATCACAAATACTTTATTAATCCTTGGGGGGGTGATGAGAAACAAAATCAGTCTCAGCCTGGGCCCCTGGAGAGGGGGTCCAGACTGAGGCCAAGGGGAAAAAACATCATAGCCATAGCACACATAAGCATGTGTGTAAGAGGGAAACATCAAAAAACACAAAGGACAATAAAGACATTAAAAGAGCAGAGCTGATGCAACCAGCCATTTTTACGTACAGCTACAAAAGTAAAACAAGAATAAAAAAAATAATTAAAAAAACATCTGCGGTGTTCCACGCCATTGTCTACTGGGGTGGGGGGAGCATGGCCAGACCTACTCAGTGGGCTAGTGGTTAGAGTGTCCGCCCTGAGGTTGTGAGTTCAAACCCCGGCCGAGTCATACCAAAGACTATAAAAATGTGACCCATTACCTCCCCGCTTGGCACTCAGCATAGAGGGTTGGAATTGGGAGTTAAATCACCAAAAATTATTCCCGCTGCTGCCCACTGCTCCCCTCACCTCCCAGGGGGTGAACAAGGGGATGGGTCAAATGTAGAGGAGACAAATTTCACCACACCTAGTGTGTGTGTGACAATCATTGGTACTTTAACTTTAACTGACAGGAGCAGACCCAACAAAGCAACCAAGAGAGCCCGCCCTCGGCCGCCCACTAACTCTCGGCCAGTGTCCAGTCCGCATGGATGAGCGAAGACGCTCCGATACCTGCTCATTCAGCCAAGACACTGTGAAGCTTGTCCGTCCCGGCGCTCATCACCAGCTCCGCAGCCAGGTCTCGTCATCCGCATCTCCTCCAGTCTCTCCAAACGGACCCTGGTGTGGCAGAGACCCAGCAGCTGGCCCGCACGGCCAAAAGGCTCCAGAAGGCAGATCCAAAAGTTCATAAAAACGCAAAAGTCACAAAAGTGCCACCCCTTGTCGCACAGTCCCAAAGGGTCCCAAACCAAATGGCAAAAAAAAAAAAAAATGTAATTGTAAGTTTATAATACTAACACAGACACTCGTAAACGTGCTAGCATTTTAGATAATGCTAATGACGCTAGCTTCATTAAATTACGATAGCACGTACAAATATGCAGGAAAATAATCCGACAGACATCACACGGGGGACGGTTTAGTACGTAAGAATTATTTCAGTAATATTGTAAGACGGAATGGCACTTTACTTCCAGTTGAAAGCTTAGTCTGAACAGAAGGACACTGCAGCACCTGCAGTGAGCGAACTCGTCCAAAAGATGGCGCTATAGTACAAACAATGACACACCTTTTCAGTGTCTTTGCTTTTTCTGTTTTTTTCTGAAAAATCCATAAATTAGCCGCAACGTTTTATAAGACACAGGAAAAAAGTAGCGGCGAATTGTCCGGAATTTACCGCACATCAGGAGGTTGCCTACACCCACGACTAGGGGTGTGGGGAAAAAAATCGATTCGAATTCAAATCACGATTTTCACATTGTACGATTCAGTATCGATTCTCATTTTTCATTTTTTTAATTAATTTTAATAAAAAAATAATACACAGCAATACCATAACAATGCAATCCAATTCCAAAAGCAAACCCGACCCAGCAACACTCAGAACTGCAATGAACAGAGCAATTGAGAGAAGACACAAACACGACACAGAACAATCCAAAAGTAATGAAACAAAAATGAATATTATCAACAACAGTATCAATATTAGTAACAATTTCAACATAGCAGTGATTAAAAATCCCTCATTGACATTATCATTAGACATCTATAAAAAAAAAAAAAAAAAAATGAACAATAGTGTCACAGTGGCTTACACTTGCATCGCATCTCATAAGCTTGACAACACATTGTGTCCAACATTTTCACAAAGATAAAATAAGTCATATTTTTGGTTCATTTAATGGTTAAAACAAATGTACATTATTGCAATCAGTTGATAAAACATTGTCCTTTACATTTATAAAAGCGTTTTACAAAAATCTACTACTCTGCTTGCATGTCAGCAGACTGGGGTAGATCCTGCTGAAATCCTATGTATTGAATGAATAGAGAATCCTTTTGAATCGGAAAAATATCGTTTTTGAATCGACAATCGCGTTGAATCGAAAAAAATCGATTTATAATCGAATAGTGACCCCAAGAATCGATATTGAATCGAATCGTGGGACACCCAAAGATTCGCAGCCCTAGCCACGACAGTTATTTGCTTTCGTACTGTACTCCGCGGTTAATTAGTGCCACCTGCAACGAGCAGGGCATAAAGTGCGTTAGCCACGTTAGCCGCCAGATGTTGGCTTATGACTTCTGTTGAGGGATGTACCTTGCATGCAAACACGCATTAATACTTACATAATACATACATTAATACATTAAGTGGTCACTGAAAGGGCACCGCGGGGCTCTTTGTTGGATTTGCGTCATGTTTGTTTTGACCTCTCAGGATATTAAAGCCGGCATTCTCGCCAGTTGTTGCCAACACAAAAACGAGACTCTGAGTAAAGACATACAGATTATGAGTTCTTTACGAGACTAGTACTTAATACATAAAGATAACATCGAGGTCAGACAAATACCTTGACTGAAACGGTCAAAACAGTCACATAAATAGTATTATCGTAGTTTTCTATTAAAGGGGAACATTATCACCAGACCTATGTAAGCGTCAATATATACCTTGATGTTGCAGAAAAACAGACCGTATATTTTTTTAACCGATTTCCGAACTCGAAATGGGGGAATTTTGGCGAATTAAACGCCTTTCTATTATTCGCTCTCGTTGTGACGTCACATCGGGAAGCAATTCGCCATTTTCTCACTTTCGTCGGTGTGTTGTCGGAGGGTGTAACAACACCAACAGGGACGGATTCAAGTTGCACCAGTGGCCCAAAGATGCGAAAGTGGCAAGAAATTGGACGAAATTTGTTCAAAATACGAGGGTGTGGGGAGAGCCGACAAAATGGTCAGTCGTTTGTTCCGCGCACTTTACCGACGAAAGCTGTGCTACGACAGAGATGGCAAGAATGAACCGAAGATGATCAAGAGAAGAATATCGACCCTAGCTTTCCTGGCCTGCTGACATCAACTCCAAAACTGGACGGATCAGCTTTCAGGAAAAGAGAGTGGATGAGGGTATGTCTACAGAATATATTAATTGATGAAAACTTGATTCATTACTTGCGGTTTTGCGTAAATTATTATACATGAACTGTGTTTACCAATAATTTAGCTTAAAAACATTTATTTTTTTCAATCATTCGAGTACATTCGGGTAGTCTTGTGTAATGCAGTATTTTGTGTCTATTTAGGTATGGTTAACCTGAGTGCTGAAATCTGTCATGTCTGTGTAATCATGTTTTGTTTTGTTTAGTTATTGGGCTCTTTAGTTTCTGGCTTTTCACTCCCTTGTCTTGTTTCCATGGTTACCCATTAGTTTCACCTGTTCCACGTTTGGACTCATTGTGCACTCTTGTTTGTCACCATAGCAACCCATTAGTTTTCACCTGCCCTCACGACTCACGCACCTGTCTTTAATCATGTCACTATTATTTAAACCCATTGTTGCCAGGAAGTCTCCCTGGCGACATCATACCCCTGACTTTCTGCTTCTCACTCTGTTTACCTCTGCGCACTTCATGCCATGTCAAGTAAGTTTTTTCTATTCATGCCACAGTTAGCGACTTTTGTTCATGTCCATAGTTTTTTGCCCACGTGCAAGTCTTTTTGTTTCGTTAGTCAAGTTTGTACTTCCGCCTTGAGCGCGCTTTTTATTCCTTTGTTAGTGTAAAAATAAATAATGTCTTCACCTTCACGCCATGTCTGGTCCAAATGTTCATTTGCACCACGGGAGAACAAACCACGCCAAAGTCCAAGTCCTGACAAAATCGTGGAAAAATATATGTTCTTAGCGCGCCTGAAATGGGCTGTCTGCACTCTCAAAGTGCATGTTGTTGCCAAATGTATTTCATATGCTGTAAACCTAGTTCATAGTTGTTAGTTTCCTTTAATGCCAAACAAACACATACCAATCGTTGGTTAGAAGGCGATCGCCAAATTCGTCCTCGCTTTCTCCCGTGTCGCCGGCTGTCGTGTCGTTTTCGTCGGTTTCGCTTGCATACGGTTCAAACCGATATGGCTCAATAGCTTCAGTTTCTTCTTCAATTTCGTTTTCGCTACCTGCCTCCACACTACAACCATCCGTTTCAATACATGCGTAATCTGTTGAATCGCTTAAGCCGCTGAAATCCGAGTCTGAATCCGAGCTAATGTCGCTATAGCTTGCTGTTCTATGCGCCATGTTTGTTTGTGTTGGCATCACTGTGTGACGTCACAGGAAAATGGACGGGTGTATATAACGATGGTTAAAATCAGGCACTTTGAAGCTTTTTTTAGGGATATTGCGTGATGGGTAAAATTTTGAAAAAAACTTCGAAAAATAAAATAAGCCACTGGGAACTGATTTTTAATGGTTTTTACCCTTCTGAAATTGTGATAATGTTCCCCTTTAATAGTCGGCCATCAGTTTTGTCAACCACCTGTTATGTTCTGTGTGTGTAGAAGTAGTGCACTGGGAATCTTGTCACTTCCTGCTGTCTGAGCTCGTACATAAAGTTGTCTAATGCAGTCCCCCAACTTTGTCATCTGGTACAGTTCCCCAATGTTCTCGTCTAGCCAACCATTTTCCATACTGCCATTCACAACAACAACAATTTTATTTAAGCCAACAGGGTGTCCAAAAAGATTAGACACCCTGCTGGCTTAAATACAATTGTTGATACATTTTGTACATTAAAGATACTAAATTCTAATACAATATAGGTCAATCCACATATGCTAAACCGGTGGTCACCAATAGAGATGTCCGTTAATGGCTTTTTTGCCGATATTCCGATATTGTCCAACTCTTAATTACCGATTCCGATATCAACCGATACCGATACATACAGTCGTGGAATTAACACATTATTATGCCTAATTGTGTTGTGATGCCCCGCTGGATGCATTAAACAATGTAACAAGGTTTTCCCAAAATAAATCAACTCAAGTTATGGAAAAAAATGCCAACATGGCACTGCCATGTTTATTATTGAAGTCACAAAGTGCATTATTTGTTTTAATATGCCTCAAAACAGCAGCTTGGAATTTGGGACATGCTCTCGCTGAGAGAGCATGAGGAGGTTGAGGTCGGCGGGGTTGGGGCGGATGGGGTTTTAGGGTAGAGAGTAGTGGGGGGTGTATATTGCAGCGTCCCGGAAGGGTTAATGCTGCAAGGGGTTCTGGGTATTTGTTCTGTTGTGTTTATGTTGTGTTACGGTGCGGATGTTCTCCCAAAATGTGTTTGTCATTCATGTTTGGTGTGGGTTCACAGTGTGGCGCATATTTGTAACAGTGTTACAGTTGTTTATACGGCCACCCTCAGTGTGACCTGTATGGCTGTTGACCAAGTATGCGTTTGCATTCACTTGTGTGTGTGAAAAGCCGTAGATATTATGTGACTGGGCCGGCACGCAAAGGCAGTGCCTTTCAGGTTTATTGGCGCTCTGTACTTCTCCCTACGTCCGTGTACACAGCAGGGTTTTAAAAAGTCATACATGTTACTTTTTGAAACCGATACCGATAATTTCCGATATCACATTTTAAAGCAATTATCAGCCGATAATATCGGCCGTCCGATATTATCGGAAATCTCTAGTTACCATGCTGTTCGAAATCTGCCCAGGCCTCCAGAATCCAACGATGCGGGCGTCTGTGAACTGTAAGTGAACGGGGTCACCTTCAGTGTGACCTGTATGGCTGTTGACCAAGTATGTCTGCATTCATTTGTGTGTGCTAAAAGTCGTAGATATTATGTGACTGGGCCGGCACGCAAAGGCAGTACCTTTAAGGTTTATTGGCGCTCTGTTCTTCTCCCTACGTCCGTGTACACAGCAGGGTTTTAAAAAGTCATACATTTTACTTTTTGAAACCGATACCAATAATTTCCGATATTACATTTTAAAGCATTTATCGGCCGATAATATCGGCCGTCCGATATTATCGGAAATCTCTGGTTACCATGCTGTACGAAATCTGCCCTGGCCTTCAGAATCCAACTATGCGGGCGTCTGTGAACTGTAAGTGAACGGGGTCACCTTCAGTGTGACCTGTATGGCTGTTGACCAAATATGCGTTTGCATTCACTTGTGTGTGTGAAAAGCCGTAGATATTATGTGACTGGGCCGGCACGCAAGGGCAGTGCCTTTAAGGTTTATTGGCGCTCTGTACTTCTCCCTACGTCCGTGTACACAGCAGGGTTTTAAAAAGTCATACATTTTACTTTTTGAAACCGATACCGATAATTTCCGATATTAAATTTTAAAGCATTTATCGGCCGATAACATCAGCAGTCCGATATTATCGGACATCTCTAGTTACCATGCTGTACGAAATCTGCCCGGGCCTTCAGAACCATTAATGCGGGCGTCTGTGAACTGTAAGTGAACGGGGTCATCCTCAGTGTGACCTGTATGGCTGTTGACCAATTATGCCTTGCATTCACTTGTGTGTGTGAAAAGCCGTAGATATTATGTGACTGGGCCGGCACGCAAGGGCAGTGCCTTTAAGGTTTATTGGCGCTCTGTACTTCTCCCTACGTCCGTGTACACAGCAGGGTTTTAAAAAGTCATACATTTTACTTTTTGAAACCGATACCGATAATTTCCGATATTAAATTTTAAAACATTTATCGGCCGATAACATCAGCAGTCCGATATTATCGGACATCTCTAGTTACCATGCTGTACGAAATCTGCCCGGGCCTTCAGAACCAACAATGCGGGCGTCTGTGAACTGTAAGTGAACGGGGTCATCCTCAGTGTGACCTGTATGGCTGTTGACCAAGTATGCCTTGCATTCACTTGTGTGTGTGGAAAGCCGTAGATATTATGTGACTGGGCCGGCACGCAAAGGCAGTACCTTTAAGGTTTATTGGCGCCCGGGCCTTCAGAACCAACAATGCGCGCGTCTGTGAACTGTAAGTGATAGACAGTTGCGATCGCCAATCAGATCACAAGTTGTTGACAGTAGCCTATCTAAGTCGCCTGATGTTAACGAGACTGTCATTGGATACTCACAGTACCACATAAGATATGTTTTAATTGCTGATTTGGGTTAATTAATTTTTTAAATGCGCCAGAAAATAACCCGTTTTGTACACTGTTGATAGGCTTCAATACAATTAGTGCGTAAATGTGTTCCTGTGTCGGATTAAACCAGCATTGACATACTTGCCAACCCTCACGGATTTTCCGGGAGACTCCCGAAATTCAGCGCCTCTCCCGAAAACCTCCCGGGACAAATTTTCTCCCGAAAATCTCCCGAAATTCAGGCGGAGATGGAGGCCACGCCCCCTCCAGGTTTATTGTTAGGCAGTTTCATTAACGTCCTCCCAGCGCGGTAACAACACACAACAACAGCAGTCACGTTTTCGTCTACGTAAAGCAGTTCGTCTGCCATAAACAGCAATATTGTGACACTCTTAAACAGGACAATACTGCCATCTACTGTACATGCATATGTGACAATAACATCTTGGGCTTAAGGAGAGTGCAGTGCACAACAAGGAGACGAAGCAGAATGCATCATCAGAGAGGGTGTTCAGCATGGTTAGAAAAATAGTGACAGAGAATAGAACAAGGATGGACAATTCAACCATTAACTCAACAATGAGTAGATGAGTGTTATGTGTGTATATGTGCAAATAAATGAACACTGAAATTCAAGTATTTCTCTTATTTATATATATATATATATATATATATATATATATATATATATATATATATATATATATATATATATATATATATATATATATATATATATATATATATGTTTATATAATAAAATAAATATATAGCTATAATTCACTGAAAGTCAAGTATTTCTTATATATATATATATATATATATATAAATATATATATATATATATATATATATATATATATATATATATAAAAATAAATATATACATGCATATAGCTAGAATTCACTGAAAGTCAAGTATTTCTTATATATATATATATATATATATATATATATATATATATATATATATATATATATATATATATATATATATATATATATAATAAAAATAAATATATACATGCATATAGCTAGAATTCACTGAAAGTCAAGTATTTCTTATATATATATATATATATATATATATATATATATATATATATGAAATACTTGACTTGGTGAATTCTAGCTGTAAATATACTCCTCCCCTCTTAACCACGCCCCCACCCCCGACCACGCCCCCCGCCACCCCCCGCCACCCCCCGCCACCCCCCACCTCCCGAAATCGGAGGTCTCAAGGTTGGCAAGTATGAGCATTGATCATGTGGGGACATAAATGATGGTATTTTGAGAGGTAATCATTGAAGTCGGACATCGCTGAAGGCCTAGGTGGGAAACTCTGTCAGAGTCACATAACTTTGTAATTGACACAGTTCAGCGGTTTGCATATTTCAGCAAAATGGCAAAAAATTGCTTATTATATATTCGTTGGTGTTATTTTTGGACAACTTTTGCGCTGTTATATCCGAGCTAGTGTTATATTTGTAGCTTCTTTGATGAGTTCCTTAATATTGTTTATCATACCTTATTTATTATTGTACAATGTGCCCATAATTGTTCTACCTTTTATTTGTTACTTAGTCTTTAACACACACACACACACACACACACACACACACACACACACACACACACACACACACACACACACACACACACACACACACACACTCTGCCTTTAACACAAAACAGTCACCAATTTACAGTTGCTAAACGCCAAATTACAACGCTACTTAAGACGAGTGCGCCGCCCGCCGCTACTGCCGCATGCTTCCAACTAATTGGTCGGGCCTGTGCACGTATTCCCGTGCGTTGGCGCGGGCATGTGTTGTGTTTGCCGCCCATCTGTCGGTGTCCTCCCTGCAGGAACTGTGTGCACACGGCAGCCATTATATATTTTGTCTGCGTCTTCATCTCCACCGCGAGGCGGGTGTTTATACAGAGAGCGTAAAAGCGTGTCAGCTGTCTGTCGCAATAAAATACTCATATTTGAATGCTACCTTCCTTTAAACGCCTCCTCAGGAGGTTCCCGCCGTATGCCTTTTGTTGCATTGTACGTTGCATCTCCGGGGGTTGAGGGAAGGAAAAAAAAAAATGTGTAAAAAGTTGCAGATGAAAGTCCTCACTCGGTTGTTCCTCGAGAGGCCTGCAGGAGCGAAGCTGGAATAATTCAATAAGGCCTGGCTAACGTCCACCGGTCGCATGGATGGATTCAGGACTTTTTCCACAGCACAATCAATATTTGATCAAGGGGCTCCGCCATTAGAGTCCACACGCGCCCCCGGCTTTGTAACTTTGAATTCCCAACACAGACGTCCTTAAACTGCATCTCTCGCCAATATTTGATCTACTGCTACAATCAGAGACCTCTCACCTCTTTGGGTTCTGGTTTAATTTCCTTTCAATTGGCAGTGAAAAAGCAGCAATTGTTTCTCAAGAGGTCAATTTTTTTCACTTGTGATTTGGACTATTAGAACTGTAATTAATTTGAAGTAAGTCCAAAACCAGTGACTTTGGCACATTGTGTAAATGGTAAATAAAAGCAGAATGCAAAAATTTGCAAATCCTTTTCAATAGGGATATTATCGGCCGATAAATGCGTTAAAATGTAATATCGGAAATTAACGGTATCGGGTTTTTTTTAATTTTATTTTATTATTATTTTTTTTAATTAAATCAACATAAAAAACACAAGATACACTTAAAATGAGTGCACTAACCCAAAAAACCCCCCTCCCCCAATTACACTCATTCACACTCATTCACACAAAAGGGTTGTTTCTTTCTGTTATTAATATTCTGGTTCCTACATTATATATCAATATATATCAATACAGTCTGCAAGGGATACAGTCCGTAAGCACACATGATTGTGCGTGCTGCTGGTCTACTAATAGTACTAACCTTTAACAGTTAATTTTACTAATTTTCATTAATTACTCATTTCTATGTAACTGATTTTATAATGTTTTACTTTCTTTTTTATTCAAGAAAATGTTTTTAATGTATTTATCTTATTGTATTATTTTTTTTTTTAAGTACCTTATCTTCACCATACCTGGTTGTCCAAATTAGGCATAATAATGTGTTAATTCCAGGACTGCATATATCTGTTGATATCGGTATCGGTTGATATCGGTATCGGTAATTAAAGATTTGGACAATATCGGGATATCGGCAAAAGAACATTATCGGACATCCCTACTTTTCAATCTATATTCCATTGAATAAACTTTAAAGACGAGATACTTAACGTTCGAACTGGAAAACTGTGTTATTTTTTGCAAGTATTAGCTCATTTGGAATTTGATGCATGCAGCATGTTTAAAAAAAGCTGGCACAAGTGGCAAAAAAGACTGAGAAAGTCGAGGAATGCTCATCAAACACTTATTTGGAACATCCCACAGGTGAACAGGCTAATTGGGAACAGGTGGGTGCCATGATTGGGTATAAAAGCGGCTTCCATGAAATGCTCAGTCATTCACAAACAAGGACGGGGCGAGGGTCACCACTTTGTGAACAAAGTGAGCAAATTTTCGAACTGTTGAAGAACAACATTTCTCAACAAGCGATTGCAAGGAATTAAGCGATGTCACCATCTACGGTCCGTAATATCATCAAAAGGTTCAGAGAAGCTGGAGAAATCACAGCATGTAAGCGATGATATCACAAACCTTCGATCCCTCAGGCGGAACTGCATCAAAAAGCGGCATTAGTGTGTAAAGGATATCACCACATGGTGTCACGAACAATTTCAGAAAACCACTGTCAGTAACTACAGTTGGTCGCTACATCTGTAAGTGCAAGTTTCAACTCTACTATGCAAAGCAAAAGCCATTCATCAACAACACCCAGAAATGCCGCCGGCATTAGACATTTATAAAAAATATTGAATGAATAGAGAATCGTTTTGATTCGGGAAAAAAAAACGTTTTTGAATCGAGAATCGTGTTGAATTGAAAAAAAAATCAATTTTGAATCGAATCGTGACCCCAGGAATTGATATTGAATCGAATCATGGGACACCCAAAGATTCACAGCCCTAATAGCTACTGCCCAACACTGGTTACTGTTTCATAATAGTCATATGCCTCGGGATTGGTACCAACCGAATCCTGCAGTTTGTACCGAGGTCCGATTCACATAAAATCCGAAAATAATTCCGTCCTACATCATGTTCAGTGTTGACAATCACTCCAGCAACACTGAGAGCCCGACTCAGCCAAACTACCAGGATGTAACATTACAATTTTCAACGCCAACAAAGAAATTGACCCAAAAACGCTGCGATGTGTGTAAAGTAAGCCCGGAAAAAATGTGCTAGTTTGATGCTATTATACAATGGCTTTTCTACCGACATGCTACTGATTAGCATTAGCAGTTTTACATGGCAATTTCAACCGCTCCAAATTTTTCAATGAAGATTGCAACTGAAATGCATGTTACAATCAAACAGCTGGTGCGTAACAAGGGACACAACTTACGATATTAACACTTGTTAGGGCGCAACAAAAGACTTAACATCAAAGACTGAATTTACTAGCTAACACATTATAAACTATAGACTACTGCCGATGTTGTAATTGCACACTCCCGAGTCGGCATTGATAGCGCTGATGAGTTGGTTGTAAACAACAGTGGCGGTAATAAAAATCAGCCATGAGAGTCCTGCTTTAAAACATCCAGAAAGTGGGCCACTTTGGGCCTTATTGGGCTCATTTCCAAGCATCCCACCAAAAGGAACTTGTTGTACATGTCAACGTTCTTTAGCCCTTTCTGTGAAAACTACTGCCGCTATGTATGCTAATAAAGTACCGCGGTACTAATGAATTTAAAAAAGGGATTTTACTGCCTCTAAAAAAATACAGGTACTTTTTTTTTTAACGGACATTATGGCGCGCCCTCGTCACGTCGTAACGTTGCTGGTAAAACGAGCAGAGTACTTACAAGCAGACACAGGGTGGAGACATAAAAGGCTTAAAAGCAAACAATAAATGTGAAGCTATTAACACTGAAGCACTGCTCTACAAGAGGTGCGTTAAAACATAGCTAGCCACAAACAGCTGAGAAAAGATACCGGCCACCAACAAAGAATGAAGAAGTAATAGCTGCCACCAACAAAGAAAATATAGCTGCCAAACAACAAAGAAGAAATAGCCGCCGAACAACGAAGAAGTAAAAGCCGCAACCAACCAAAAAAAATAGCCGCCACCAACAAAGAAGTAATAGCCACCCAACAATGAAGGAGTAATAGCTGCCAGCAACGAAGAAAAATATCCCCCAAACAACAGAGAAGAAAAGCAGCTGAACAACAAAGAAGTAATAGCTGCCACCAACGAAGAAAAAATAGCTGCCAAACATCAAAGAAGAAATAGCCGCCGAACGAAGAAAGTAATAAAAGTAATAAACTGATAACCAACCAAAAAAATAGCCACCACCAACCAAGAAGAAATAGCCGCCCAACAATGAAGGAGTAATAGCTGCCAGTAACGAAAAGAAAAAAAAGCCACTAAACAACAATGAAGAAAAGCAGCTGAACAACAAAGAAGTAATAGCTGCCACCAATAAAGAAGAAATAGCCGCCACCAACCAAAAAAATAGCTGCCACCAACAAAGAAGAAAAGTCGCCAAACAACAAAGAAGTAATAGCTGCCACCAACCAAGAAGAAATAGCCGCCCAACAATGAAGGAGTAATAGCTGCCAGCAACGAAGAAAAAATAGCCGCTAAACAACAAAGAAGAAAGGCAGCTGAACAACAAGGAAGTAATAGCTACCACCAAAAAAGAATAAATAGTTGCCACCAACCAAGAAGAAATAGCCGCCCAACAATGAAGGAGTAGGAGCTTCCAGCAACAAAGAAAAAATAGCCGCCAAACAACAAAGAAGAAAAGCAGCTGAACAAAGAAGTAAAAGCTGCCACCAATAAAGAATAAATAGCCGCCACCAACAACAAAATGAATAGCCGCCCAACAATGAAGGAGTAATAGCTGCCACCAACAAAGAAATAATAGCCGCCGAACAACGAAGAAATAATAGTCGCCACCAACCAAAAAAAAATAGCTGTCACCAACCAAGAAGAAATAGCCGCCCAACATAAAGGAGTAATAGCTGCCAGTAACGAAGAAAAAATAGCCCCCAAACAACAGAGAAGAAAAGCAACACAACAACAAAGAAGTAATAACTGCCACCAACAAAGAAAAAATAGCTGCCAAACATCAAAGAAGAAATAGCCGCCGAACAAAGAAGAAGTAATAAACTGATAACCAACCAAAAAAAATAGCCGCCACCAACCAAGAAAAAATAGCCGCCCAACAATGAAGGAGTAATAGCTGCCAGCAACGAAGAAAAATAGCCCCTAAACAACAAAGAAGAAAAGCAGCTGAACAACAAAGAAGTAATAGCTGCCACCAACGAAGAAAAAATAGCTGCTAAACATCCAAGAAGAAATAGCCGCCGAACAACGAAGAAGTAATAGCCGCCACCAACCAAGAAGAAATAGCCGCCCATCAATGAAGGAGTAATAGCTGCCAGCAACGAAGAAAATTAGCCCCTAAACAACAAATAAGAAAAGCAGCTGAACAACAAAGAAGTAATAGCTGCCACCAATAAAGAAGAACTAGCTGCCACCAACCAAAAAAAATAGCCGCCACCAACAAAGAAGAAAAGTCGTCAAACAACAAAGAAGTAATAGCTGCCACCAATAAAGAATAAATAGCCGCCACCAACGAAGAAGAAATAGCCGCCCAACAATGAAGGAGTAGTAGCTGCCAGCAACAACAAAAAAATAGCCGCTAAACAACAAAGAAGAAAGACAGCTGAACAACAAAGAACTAATAGCTGCCACCAATAAAGAATAAATAGCCGCCACCAACCAAGACAAAATAGCCGCCCAACAATGAAGGAGTAATAGCTGCCACCAACGAAGAAAAAATAGCCGCAGAACAACGAAGAAGTAATAGTCGCCACCAAACAAAAAAATTAGCCACCACCAACCAAGAAGAAATAGCCGCCCAACAATGAAGGAGTAATTGCTGCCAGCAAGGAAGAAAAATACCCCCAAACAACAAAGAAGAAAAGTCACCAACCAACAAATAAGTAATAGCTGCCACCAATAAAGAATAAATAGCCGCCACCAACAAAGAAGAAATAGCCGCCCAACAATGAAGGACTAATAGCTGCCACCAACGAAGAAAAATAGCCACCAAACAACAAAGAAGAAATAGCCGTCGGACAACGAAGAAGTAATAGCCGCCACCAACCAAAAATAATAGCCACCACCAATCAAGAAGAAATAGCCACCCAACAATGAAGAATAGCTGCCAGCAACGAAGAACAATAGCCCCCAAACAACAATGAAGAAAAGCCGCCGAACAACAAAGAAGTAATAGCTGCCACCAACCAAAAAAATAGCCGCCACCAACAAAGAAGAAAAGTTGCCAAACAACAAAGAAATAATAGCTGCCACCAATAAAGAAGAAATAGCCGCCACCAACCAAAAAAATAGCCGCCACCAACAAAGAAGAAAAGTTGCCAAACGACAAATAAGTAATAGCTGCCACCAATGAAGAATAAATAGCCACCACCAAACAAGAAGAAATAGCCGCCCAACAATGAAGGAGTAGTAGCTGCCAATAACGAAGAAAAAATAGCCGCTAAATAACAAAAAAGAAAAGCAGCTGTAACAACAAAGAAGTAATAGCTGCCACCAATAAAGAATAAATAGCCGCCACCAACCAAGAAGAAATAGCCGCCCAACAATGAAGGAGTAATAGCTGTCACCAACAAAGAAAAAATAGCTGCCGAACAACGAAGAAGTGATAGCCGCCACCAACCAAAATAAATAGCCGTCACCAACCAAGAAGAAATAGCCGCCCAACAATGAAGGAGTAATAGCTGCCAGCAACAAAGAAAAAATAGCCGCCAAACAACAAAGAAGAAATAGCCGCCGAACAACGAAGAAGTAATAGCCGCTACTTATAAAGAACAAATAGCCGCCACCAACAAAGAAGAAAAGCCGCCAAACAACGGTAACATCCATTCGCGGTCGGCAGTGTTTTTAGCTACTTCTAATTCACTAATCCTCGCCTCCATGGCGACAATAAATTAAGTTTCTTACGAATATCATCCCTGCAGGACGAGGAATAGCTGAACTTCACTACACATCGTAGGAGGATACAATAACCAACCACAAACAGCAAGCTAGCGCTCCTTAATGTAAACAAATGGGTAGATCTATACAGACTATCGATAGTAACGATACCAAGTACATAGTAGATACTACAATAATGATATTGATATTCTTTATTATCACAAAACCCCTTGTTTTTCATTGTTTATTGTTTATAAAGTCAGGAAATATGTCCTTGGAGACAAGATAACTTTAACTATGATCAATGTATGATCCTGTAAACGACTCTGTATTGGATTGATACCAAAATGTGTAGTATTGCCTAAAACTAATGTAAAGTATCAAACAACAGAAGAAAAAGTGATTAATACATTTTAACAGAAGTGTAGATAGAACATGTTAAAACGGAAAACAAGCAGATATTAAATGAACAAGTAGATTAATAATCAGTTTTCTACCCGCTTGTCCGTCATAATTTTGACAAAATAATATAATGATAAATGACACAATATGTTACTGCGTACGTCAGCAGCTAAATTAGGAGCCTTTGTTTTTGTTTACTTACTAATAAAAGACAAGTTGTCTAGAATGTTCACTATTTTATTTTGTGACATTATTTAAATGCAATAAGAAACATATTCAAAGTATAAGATTTTCTGCTAAAATAAAGCCTTTGTCCTTTATTTTGAAAAGTATTAAAATACATGTTGGTACCGATCAACCGGGACAACCCTACTCTACATACTATAAATTATGAATATTTTAACTATATATTTTTATCTCTATTTTGGTGTTATATTGTTTTAGTTGTGTGTATAACCAGTGCAGGCTCCTAGTATAGAGCTTATAGTTATAATGGAAGCATTATGATAATATAACATCAACTGTTTTTAAAAAAAAAATTAAAATCCCTTTAATATCACAAATTGATTTTGCAAGACTCAACTTTTTAAGCCGTCAACTGATGATTCTGCAAAAGCGCCGCGAAAAAAAATAAAAAAAATAACACAACTTAATTTGTTAAGTCTATGATGCTTTGGGCTGCGCAGGACAAAAAGCACTCTGATAACACTCCAAATGGGCAATAATTTAACCGCCATTTGCATAAAACTTCATTTACAGCAAATTTAATTAAACCATCCTCACACACCGTGACCTCCAAGTTGCTATTAAAAAAATAAATAAATAAATGATACAAATAAAGGGAGAGAAAACGCCATGCTTCTATTTCCTTTTCTGGCTCAAAGGTATTTTAATGACTTAATTGGACTTTTTTTTTTGTTCCCACCCCTGTCTCCATTTGTCTCAAGTGGGGTCTTCAAATGGAGCGTCGGAGCCAGCGAGCGGGACGATTAAGAAAGTCTCGCTGGTGGAAATTAAGCAGATACGGCGCGTCGGACTTAAAATAAAACAAAAAATTAAAAAAGAGAGAGATTAAGTGCTTAAAAATGTTCCGGTTGTTTCTTCCACCGGACTTGAAAGAGAACTTATATTAGGAGCGGCGCTGAGAGACCAGCGCATTGTTGCCTTCCTTTACCCCGCCCCCTGAGGGTGAGTCCCTAATGTTGTGACCCTGTCAAATTTCTAAACTACTTTTTACAAATTTGACATAAAACATGTCATATATCACATGCAACGACGTGACATCAAGGAGCGGGAAAAGAAGCCACAAACGTTAGCAACACTAGCATAGCTAGGTTAGCTACATGCTAACATATTACACTCACATTTTACCATCATAGCTATGTTAGCTACAAAATCACATTTTAACATCATAGCTATGTTAGCTACATGCTAACATATTACACCCCAATTTTAACATCATCATCACGCTAGGTTAGCATATTAGCTGAAGAAAAACAACATGATCAAACTTACAGCTCCCAAGCATGAAGTTGACTGACAGTTGGCAGAACTCCTTGAATTTAAGATGTGGAGTGAAGCCTTTTTTTGAAAAAAGTTAGCCGCCGAACAGCTAAGAAAAGATACCTGCCACCAACAAAGAATTAATAACCACCAAAAAAAAAAGAAGCAATAGCTGCCACCAATAAATAAGAAATAGCTACCAAACAACAAAAAAGTAATAGCTGCCACCAACAAAGAAAAAATAGCTGCCAAACAACAAAAAAGTAACAACTGCCACCAACGAAGAAAAAATAGCTGCCAAACAAAAAAAAAGTAATAGCTGCCACCAATTAATAAGGAATTGCCACCACTGAGGAAAAAGTAATAGCTGCTACCAACAAAGAAAAACTAGCCGCCAATAAACAAAGAAGAAAAGCCGCCGAACAACGAAGAAGTAATAGCTGCCACCAAAAAAAAAAATAGCCACCACTGAGGAAAAAGTAATATCTGCCACCAACAAAGAAAAAATAGCCGCCAAACAACAAAGAAGAAATAGCTGCCACAAATAAAGCAGAAATAGCCACCAAAAAAAACAAAGAAGCAATAGCTGCCACCAATAAATAAGAAATACATGCCAAACAACAAAAAAGTAATAGCTGCCACCAACGAAAAAAAATAGCTGCCACACAAAAAAAAAGTAATAGGTTCCACCAATAAAGAAAAAATAGCCACCACTGAGGAAAAAGTAATAGCTGATACCAACAACAAAAAATAGCCCCCAAACAACAAAGAAGAAATAGCTGTCACCAATAAAGAAGAAACAGCCGCCAAAAACAAAGAAAAAGTAATAGATGCCACCAACCAAAAAAAATAGCCGCCACCAACCAAGAAGAAATAGCCGCCCAACAATGAAGGAGTAATGGCTGCCAGCAACGAAGAAAAATGCCCCTAAACAACAAAGAAGAAAAGCCGCCAAACAACGAAGAAGTAATAGCTGCCACCAATCAAAGAAATTGCCGCCCAACAATGAAGGAGTAATAGCTGCCAGCAACACAGAACAATAGCCCCCACACAACAACGAAGAAAAGCCGCCGAACAACAAAGAAGTAATAACTGCCACCAATGAAGAAAAAATAGCTGCCAAACCAAAAAAAAAGTAATAGGTTCCACCAATAAAGAAAAAATAGCCACCACTGAGGAAAAAGTAATAGCTGCTACCAACAAAGAAAACATAGCCCCCAAACAACAAAGACGAAATAGCTGTCACCAATAAAGAAGAAATAGCCGCCAAAAACAAAGAAAAAGTAATAGATGCCACCAACCAAAAAAAATAACCGCCACCAACCAAGAAGAAATAGCCGCCCAACAATGAAAGAGTAATGGCTGCCAGCAACGAAGAAAAATGCCCCTAAACAACAAAGAAGAAAAGCCGCCGAACAACAAAGAAGTAATAACTGCCACCAATGAAGAAAAAATAGCTGCCAAACCAAAAAAAAAGTAATAGGTTCCACCAATAAAGAAAAAATAGCCACCACTGAGGAAAAAGTAATAGCTGCTACCAACAAAAAAAAATAGCCCCCAAACAACAAAGAAGAAATAGTTGTCACCAATAAAGAAGAAACAGCCGCCAAAAACAAAGAAAAAGTAATAACTGCCACCAACCAAAAAAAATAGCCGCCACCAACCAAGAAGAAATAGCCGCCCAACAATGAAGGAGTAATGGCTGCCAGCAACGAAGAAAAATGCCCCTAAACAACAAAGAAGAAAAGCCGCAGAACAACGAAGAAGTAATAGCTGCCACCAATCAAAGAAATTGCCGCCACCAACCAAGAAGAAATAGCCGCCCAACAATGAAGGAGTAATAGCTGCCAGCAACACAGAACAATAGCCCCCAAACAACAACGAAGAAAAGCCGCCGAACAACAAAGAAGTTATAGCTGCCACCAATAAAGAAGTAACCACCACCTCTCAAAAAAATAGCTGCCACCAACAAAGAAGAAATAGCTTTCACCAACGAAGAAAAAATAGCCGCCACCAACAAAGAAGAAATGGGCGCCACCAAACAATGAAGAACAAATAGGCGCAGAACAACAAAGAAGTAATAGCTGCCACCAATAAAGAAGAAATAGGCGCCACCAACCAAAAAAAAAAAAATAGCTGCCACCAACAAAGAAGAAATAGCGACCAAACAATGATGAAGATTATTATGGCCATAATAACCCAAGTAGACATTGTTCAAAGAGCTCAAAAGTTTGGCTTACCTTTGTAAAAAAGAAAAGAACATAAACATGTATTGTAAATAAATGAGATTTATATTTTTCTGGTTAGGTTAGCAGGTAAGTAATTAATACATCTAGATTTGTTCCTTCCACCTGTGGGGCGGCGGCATAGCTCGGTTGGTAAAGTGGCCGTGCCAGCAACTTGAGGGTTCCAGGTTTGATCCTCCTAGTCACTGGCGTTCTGTCCTTGGGCAAGACACTTTACCCACCTGCTCCCAGTGCCACCCACACTGGTTTAAATGGAACTTAGTGTGGAGGGGGGCGTGGCCCGTGGGCCTGCAGCGGACCGGCCTCGAAGTCAGCGACAGGTGCGTAGATGGCCCAGGTGGGTCTTGTTACTTAATCACCTGTCGCTCTGTATAAGCAGCAGCCGGGAGGAGAGAGTTGGTTGGAGCTGGCATGAGAGCGAGAGCGTGCCTGACACGGACGAAAGGACACTTGCTGAAAACCAAGCGGCTGCACTATTGACAATAAAATCTCTGATCTGGGCTCTCGTGGCGATGCTTGGTGGTCTGGAGGACCCACGGGAGGGCAACCTCCACACTTAGATATTGAGTTTCACTATGTAAAGAGCTTTGAGTCACTAGAGAAAAGCGCTATATAAATATAATTCACTTCACATATGAACTTGAAGTGCCATCCCATTCCTAACCCATAGGGTTCAATATGATGTGGGTCCACCTCTTGCAGCTATTACAGCTTCAACTCTTCTGGGAAGGCTGTCCACAAGGTTGCGGAGTGTGTTTATAGGAATTTTCGACCATTCTTCCATTGGTGAGGTTGCACACTGGTGTTGGTCGAGAAGTCCTGGCTCTCAGTCTCCGTTCTAATTCATCCCAAACGTGTTTGCAGGAGTAAAGGTCAACGCCTCTGTCCATGGTGCTGAAAACAGAGCGCCATCAGACGGGGGCGTGGCATGTGCTGACGGCGAGACACAGCTGGGAGATGATTAGTTTGCACAGGTGTTACGTGTTAAACTAATCATCCGTTGTCTTCAACAGCGAGCGGCCGGGTGCAGGAAGAGGAGAAAGTTGGGAGAGAGACTGGAAAGTCCAAAAAAAGAAAGCAGATTATTTGATGGTGGTGTTGAAAAACTTCAAACCTGTTGTAAACTCTATGTGCTTGGCTACTTTGACGTGCATCTGTGGAACCGCAAGACAGCGATTTCTACAGTGTTCAATCGGGTTCAGGTCAGGACATACTTGCCAACCCTCCCAGATTTTCCGGGAGACTCCCGAAATTCAGCGCCTCTCCCGAAAACCTCCCGGGACAAATTTTCTCCCGAAAATCTCCCGAAATTCAGGCGGACTCAGGTCCATGAGGACCTGAGTCCGCTAACCCACAACATAAACAGCATACCTGCCCAATAACGTTATAACTGTAGAATGATGGTGGGCGAGTTCTTGGTTTCTTATGTGGGTTTATTGTTAGGCAGTTTCATTAACGTCCTCCCAGCGTGGCAACAACACACAACAACAGCAGTCACTTTTTTGTATACCGTAAAGCAGTTTGTCTGCCGTAAACAGCAATGTTGTGACACTCTTAAACAGGACAATACTGCCATCTAGTGCATTTGATGAAAGCACTTTTGTGCGTGCCACACATCAATGCATCATCAGAGAGGGTGTTCAGCATGGTTCGAAAAATAGTGACAGAGAATAGAACAAGGATGGACAATTCAACCCTTAACTCAACAATGAGTAGATGAGTGTTATGTGTGTGTATATGTGGAAATAAATGAACACTGAAATTCAAGTATTTATTTTATATATATATAATAAAATATATATATATATATATATATATATATATATATATATATATATATATATATATATATATATATATATATATATATATATATATAGCTAGAATTCACTGAACGTCAAGTATTTCTTGTATATATATATATATATTATATATATATATATATATATATATATAGCTAGAATTCACTGAACGTCAAGTATTTCTTTTATATATATATATATATATATATATATATATATATACATATATGAAATACTTGACTTGGTGAATTCTAGCTGTAAATATACTCCTCATTTTAGCCACGCCCCCAAACACGCCCCCGTCCCACCCCGACCACACCCACCCCCACCTCCCGAAATCGGAGGTCTCAAGGTTGGCAAGTATGAACATGTCCTTCATCTTGTAGTCCAAGCAGCATTATACTTGGGGATCAATCCAAGATAGAGGCATGGCAGAAAAGGATTTCCATTCCACGACTGCCGTGTTTACGGCCTGCAAGCGATAAGAGCTCTACTTCTATTGATGGCATGCATTTCCTGCGCCGCTCCACGGCGTGTGTGACATACAGCGAGTGGGCCGCTGTGCATATTCATCAATGACAGCCTTTTTATTGCCAGGTGTGCTTTACCCGAGCGGCGCACTACCACAACACGCATAAATAAATAAGAAGCTCTCACGTAGAAGAGAGCGCCACGTTGTTCCCACAAGGCCACAGTAGGAGGTGATTGATGGGAGTAATCTCAACGAGACAACGTGCTCATTCCACGCCGCGAAACACATCATCAAACTCTCTAAACTTTGTCATGAATTCAGGTGAGGACGGGAAGGAGGCACAGAGCTGCAATTTTTTCATCTCCTTTGTTAGTTTGCCACTTGTCAATCACGTCGTCATGCTCACTATCGCCACCTGCAGCACTGGAGTTTTCTCATGGCTTCTATTATATTAAATCTTTTTTTTTTTAATATATACAGTAAATGTAATTAAAAGTAACACAATTTAAGTATTGACAACAATCTTATTTTTTGTGTGTTGTCGTTTTAATTAATTAACTAACGATAGATCTTATAAATATTAGAAATAAATACATAAATATATATAATACATGTTATTAAGTTGAAGAGTACGTGTTCAGAGAAATATATCAAATATTAATCAATGACATATGAAATACAATAAAAACAGATAAATTACACATGAAAAAATAAAATTTCTTCAAAAAAAAAAACTATACAAATGAATGTATTACAATTATAATTATAATTATATTCAATTCAATACAAAGTTACACAAGTATATGAATATAAATAAATGATAAAAACAGATTAAATAATACATGAAAATTAGTATTCCTTCATTATTTTTTTTTTTTTCTTTATTATACCTCCTTCAGCCTTACTGCCCCACCCGATCCTTAAGATCAGCCGATCAGCTGCTGTTGACGGTCCCTGACACAAGGCTGAAGCTTAGAGGTGACAGAGCTTTCGCCGTTGCTGCTCCCAAGCTCTGGAACGACCTACCCCTGAGTGTTAGACAAGCCTCCTCTCTTCCTGTTTTTAAATCTCTCTTAAAAACATACTTTTATTCCATGGCTTTTAACACTGAGTGATATCCATCCTGCAATGGCGCCCCATAATACACCTGCTGTGATCCTGTTTTTATGTTTTTATGTTTTTATTAATTCTATTTTAATTATTTATTTTTTATCATGTTCTGTTTGTGTTGTGTTGTGTTTGCTCGGTACTCGTTTTATCTTTTAACCTGCTCATTGTACAGCACTTTGGCTACCCCTGTGGTAAATTTTAAATGTGCTTTATAAATAAAGTTGATTTGATTTGATTTGATTATTTATCATACAACATTCATTGCAATGTATTGAAATCAGTATGTCGTTTTATTTACATTACATACATTACAAATAAAAACAGTTATATAAATCAAATAATAATGTTAAAATTAGAGATGTCCGATAATATCGGCAGGCCGATATTATCGGCCGATAAATGCGTTAAAATGTAATATCGGAAATTATCGGTATCGTTTTTTTTTAATATAGGTATCAGTTTTATTTTTTAAATTTTTTTTACATTTTTGTTTTTATTTTTTTTATTAAATCAACATAAAAAAATAGAAGATACACAACAAAAAAGGGTTGTTTCTTTCTGTTATTAATATTCTGGTTCCTACATTATATATCAATATATATCAATACAGTCTGCAAAGGATACAGTCCGTAAGCACACATGATTGTGCGTGCTGCTGGTCCACTAATAGTACTAATCTTTCACAGTTGAGTTTACTAATTTTCATTAATTACTAGTTTCTATGTAACTGTTTTTATATTGTTTTACTTTCTTTTGTATTAAAGAAAATGTTTTTACTTTTATTAATTTAAAAAAAAAGTACCTTACCTTCACCATACCTGGTTGTCCAAATTAGGCATAATAATGTGTTAATTCCACGACTGCATACATCGGTTGATATCGGTATCGGTAATTAAAGAGTTGGACAATATCGGAATATCGGATATCGGCAAAAACCCATTATCGGACATCCCTAGTTAAAATCATAAAAAACAGTTGACAAAAATTAACACTATTCAAAGAAATGTGTTAAAAAATAAAGTGATATTTTAATTATATTAAATACGATAAAAATAAAAGTCTCTACTAAAATAATAAAAATAATGAAAACAGATTAAATATACATAAAAAAATAAATGTCTTCATTTTAATTTAATACATTATAATTTATGTTATTTTAATTATATTCAATGCAATAAAAAGTTATAAAAGCATATGAATAAAAATAAAGGATAAAAACAGATTAAATAATACAAACCCCAACCCAGTGAAGTTGGCGTGCTGTGTAAATGGTATATAAAAACAGAATACAATGATTTGCAAATCTTTTTCAACTTATAGTCAATTGAATAGACTGCAAAGACAAGATACTTAACGTTCGAACTGGAAAACGTTGTTATTTTTTGCAAATATTAGCTCATTTGGAATTTGATGCCTGCAACATGTTTCAAAAAAGATGGCACAAGTGGCAAAAAAGACTGGGGAAGTTGAGGAATGCTCATCAAACACTTATTTGGAACATCCCGCAGGTGAACAGGCTAATTGGGAACAGGTGGGTGCGATGACTGGGTATAAAAGCAGCTTCCATGAAATGCTCAGTCATTCACAAACAAGGATGGGGCAAGGGTCACCACTTTGTGAACAAAAGCCTGAGCAAATTGTCAAACAGTTTAAGAACAACATTTCTCAACGAGGTATTGCAAGGAATTTAGGGATTTCACCATCTACGGTCCGTAATATCATCAAAAGGTTCAGAGAATCTGGAGAAATCACTGCATGTAAGCAATGATATTACGGACCTTCGATCCCTCAGGCGGCACTGCATCAAAAAACGACATCAGTGTGTAAAGAATATCACCACATGGACTCAGGAACACTTCAGAAAACTTTTGTTAGTAACTACAGTTTGTCGGTACATCTGTAAGTGCAAGTTAAAACTCTACTATGCAAAGCCAAAGCCATTTATCAACAACACCCAGAAACGCTGCCAGCTTCGCTGGGCCAGAGCTCATCTAAGATGGACTGATGCAAAGTGGTCTGACGAGTTCACATTTCAAATTGTTTTTGGAAACTGTGGACGTTGTGTCTTCCGGACCAAAGAGGAAAATAACTATCTGGATTGTTATAGACGCAAAGTTCAAAATCCAGCTTCTGTGATGGTATGAAGGTGTATTAGGGCCCAAGGCATGGGTAACTTACACATCTGTGAAGGCACCATTAATGCTGAAATGTACATATAGGTTTTGGAGCAATAGATGTTGCCATCTAAGCACTGTTATCATGGACGCCCCTGCTTATTTCAGCAAGACATAGCCAAGCCACGTGTTACAACAGTGTGGCTTCATAGTAAAAGAGTGCGGGTACTAGACTGGCCTGCATGTAGTCCAGACCTGTCTCCCATTGAAAATGTGTGGTGCATTATGAAGCCTAAAATACCACAACAGAGACCCCCGGACTGTTGAACAACTTAAGCTGTACATCAAGCAAGAATGGGAAACAATTCCACCCGGAAATCTTAAAAAATTGGTCTCCTCTGTTCCCAAACGTTTACCGAGTGATTTAAAAGGAAAGGCCATGTAACACAGTGGTGAAAATGCCTCTTTGCCAACTTGTTTGCAATGTGTTGCTGCCATTAAATTCCAAGTTAATGATTATTTGCAAAAAAAAAAATCTGTTGCTTAATTCGAATATTAAATATGTTGTCATTGCAGTCTATTCAATTGAATATAGGTTGAAAAGGATTAGCAAATCATTGTGTTCTGTTTTTATTTACCATTTACACAACGTGCCAACTTCACTGGTCTTGTGTTTTGTACATGGACATAAATATTCCTGAAATTAATGATCATACGACATTCATTTGAATATATTGAAAGCAACATGTTATTTCAATTATATCAAATATTTTACAAATAACAACTATTATATATATATATATATATATATATATATATATATATATATATATATATATATATATATATATATATATATATATATATATATATATAAATGGAAAATTATGTAAACATAATAAAAACAGTTTAAATAGATCAAAAGTAAAATTCCTTTCTAGAAAAAAAAAAAAAAAAACAGTATTTAAAGCAATATATCAAAAAGAAAGTGTTATTTTGATACATTAAAAAATAAAATACAAATAAAAGTAAACAATTAAAATAACACAAATAATGAAAACAGATGAAATAATACATGATACATACTATTCTTTCATTAAGTAAATAAAGACAAGTCAAAGGAATACATTGCAATTGCTATTGTATTTGAAATACAATTAAAAAAAATACCATTATATTAATACAATATTGATAATGAAAATACAAAAACTGTTTCAATAATAAATGAAACATAACATTCCTTAATTAAATAACTAAACAAATAATATCTTAAAATTAATGGTCATTATATTCACTACAATCAAAAATAAAATGTTCTAAATAATCATTAATAATATATATTTTGTTAATAAAGTCTTACAGAATATATAAGAAATATGGGTGTAATTATAAACAAAATTAAAATGGTAATTATATACTATTAATAGTTCATTTGAATTAAAATATTTTTGGGAGAGAGTAAAACAAACTCTAACAATGTATTCTGCTCGTTGTCAAGGGTATAACATGTGGAATCCCCGAGTATTTTAATGAGCGCCCTTCAGAGCATTAAGGGAACCTCTGAGGCCATTTTTAACTGACGTTTAAGAAGAAATGTGTGGGAAAAGCTGAGGCCCTCCGACATGTACTCAAGTGTGCCGCTTTGCTAGCCGGGAGCCCTTTTTTTTTTTTTTTTTTTTTTTTTTTTCCTTTTTAATTAGTGAGGGTGCTCGAAGAAAACAACAACAAAAAAAGCTCTCTCAGCTCAGCCAAGATTTATTCGACGAACGACGCTAGTGATACATGCTTATGTTGCCATTATTGTTTTGTTTTTTTAAGTTCTAATTAATGGACTGATTCAGCCTGCCAACAATGACGAATAATCACAATTCTTTGGAGTCGGATCTAAAATTGTTTATTAGATGTTCCTGTAGCCTGTAGTCGGTTTTATTTATTTATTCATTGCAAGCAGTGAATACAAATGACACACAGAGCTTTAATAGTACAATGGCCTTGCGTTTTAATGCAAATTACCAACGGTGAAAGTTCAGCTCGCAATCAAACCTCATAGTTTAATCAAATCATATAATGGAAAGTAATTACCTTTTCGAAAAAAAAAAAAAAAAGGCATAAAAAAAAGAATAGTACCGGTGAAGAAGTCAGCAGGGCTCCACATTGGACGTCATCTTATTAGAATATGCGAGATTCAAGGACGTCGTGTGCTGTGTTGCTTCAACAGGAGTTGGACTTTTTCAATTATTTATGCCAGGACTAACGAGATGCTGTGATTGAGTTAACGACTAACTCGGCTCAAGGACAACAGCGCCCGTCCGGGCGTGTTCTTCTTGTTAGTATTCACACCAGATGTGAGGAACAGCCGCGGACCGGACCTGAAAAATAGAATCCAAAGAAAAAAACAAAAAAAGGCAGATCAATTTTTGATGGTGGCCGTGTTATTTTCAACCATCTTTCTCAAAATGTATCCTCTTTTTTTGTGAGGCTGTGTGAGAAATGTCAAGTCATTTCGAACGTATGGGGTTTGAAACAGCGCCGCCATGTTGTCCTTGTCGGGAATTAATAGCACAGGCAACACAGTAAGGGTCAGTATTTTACAAATATTCACACTTAACCCTTGTGTAATGTTCATATTGTTGTTACTCAGCCAGCGTTTGTGGGTCTGATGGACCCGTTGCATTTTGTGGCTTTTAATGCCTCACAATCAAACACTTTTATGTTAAAATACTGAAAGGATGTTTACTTTATCCCAATAAACATCCATCCATCCATCCATCTTTTTCCGCTTATCCGAGGTCGGGTCGCGGGGGCAGCAGCCTAAGCAGGGAAGCCCAGCCTTCCCTCTCCCCAGCCACTTCGTCCAGCTCTTCCTGTGGGACCCTGAGGCGTTCCCAGGCCAGCCGGGAGACATAGTCTTCCCAACGTGCCCTGGGTCTTCCCCGCGGCCTCCTACCGGTCGGACGTGCCCTAAACACCTCCCTTGGGAGGCGTTCGGGTGGCATCCTGACCAGATGCCAATAAACATCTGTTCAGTATTTTAACATAAAAGTGTTTGATTGTGAGGCATTATTAATTATTATTAATGTTGCAATTTTCAACACCGACAAAGCAAGTATGCTTGGTAGAAAATGCTCGAACGTAAAGTAAGGCTTCACTCTTTCAAAATGCAATAGCTCAGTGGTGTCAAACTCAAATACAGAGTGGGCCAAAATTTAAAACTGAACAAAGCCGCGGGCCAAGGTTGAACAAATTAACCTTTAACGTACTCTACGAGCTATCGTCACGTCCGCTTTTCATCCATTCTAACATCGTTCGGACCCAGTCGCAAGATATGTGCGGCTTCTGTACGCACACACGAGCGAATGCAACGCATACTTCATCAACAGCGATACAGGTTACACTGAGGGTGCCAGTATAAAAAACTTTAACACTGTTCGAAATATACGCCACACTGTGAATCCACACCAAACAAGAATGACAAACACATCCGCACCGTGACACAACATAAAAACAACAGAACAAATACCCAGAATCCTTTGCAGCACTAACTCTTCCAGGACGCTACAAAATACACCCCTGCTACCACCAAACCTCCCCCCCGACACACACACCTTGTAGCGTCCCGGACGAGTTAGTGCTGCAAAGGGTTCTGGTTTGGTGTGGATTCACAGTGTGGCGTATATTTCTAACAGTGTTAAAGTTTTTTATTCGGCTACCCTCAGTGTAACCTGTATCGCTGTTGATGAAGTATGCGTTGCATTCTAATGTGTGTGCGTGCAGAAGCCGCACATGTTATGTGACTGGGCCAGCACTCGTTTGGCTGGCGGGCTGGCTGGCGTTTGGAAGACTCCCGGGAGGATCGGCGGGCCAGCTTTAGTGTTAATTTGATATCTCCTCAAGGGCCAAGTGAAGTTACACGGCGGGCCAAATTGAGAGTTTGACACCCATGCAATAGTTTGATGCTAATTTACATTGGATTTGCCTTAGAGAGGCTACTTTTAGCATTAGCAATTTTACATGGCGATTTCAACAGCTCCAAAATTGGTAAAGTAAACTACAACTAAGATATTGTTGCAATGAAACAGCTGGTGTGTAAGAAGCACAATGCAGTATAAACACTTTGTAGGGTGCAACATAACACATAATGCGCCCTTTTCCTGGAAAAAGTTATTTCCTAGTTAGACAATGTACCATACATAACCTATACAGTACTGTCATCTAAAGTCTTGGAAGTGCAACTGTATTGCAAGTGAGACTAAAATGTAAGAATTAAATAAGATATAACAACTGGACAGCACAGTTATCATAATGAGCTCATTTTTAAATGTTACATAAAAAAATAAAATTGTATTACGAAACAACAAACGCTTATTAACACGCACAAAAGTACTGAATATCGGTACCGTTAAATACCGGTATCGATTCCCAGGTATCGGGAATTGGTACCGTATCGGTTCAAACGTTAACGGTACCAATCCGTAGTTATAAAGTTCGTGTTTTTCATACCCGCCGTTGTTCTCTGAGTAATTTCACTTGATCAAGCCTTTTCTAACATTCCACATTGGGCCGGCATAGAGGGTTCCAGGTTCGATCCCCGCTTCCGCCATCTTCGTCACTGCCGTTGTGTCCTTGGGCAAGACACTTTACCCAACTGCTCCCAGTGCCACCCACACTGGTTTAAATGTAACTTAGATCAGTGTTTTTCAACCACTGTGCCGCGCCGTGAGATGCAGTCTGGTGTGCCGTGGGAGATTATCTAATTTCACCTAATTGGGTTAAAAATATTTTTTGCAAACCAGTAATTATAATCCGTAAATGTGACGACGTTGAGTGTTCGTACTGTCTAGAGCTCGGCAGAGTAACCGTGTAATATTCTTCCATATCAGTAGTTGGCAGCAGGTAGCTAAATGCTCTGTAGATGTCGGGAACGACGACAATGGTTTGCAGGTAAAAAGGTATCTAATGCTTAAACCAAAAATAAACTAAAGGCGAGTGCCGCTAAGAAAAGGCATTGAAGCTTAGGGAAGGTTATGCAAAATTAAAACTGAACTGGCTGCAAAGCAAACAAAAACAGAATGCTGGACGACAGCAAAGACTTACAGCGTGTGGAGGAGACGGCGTCCACAAAGTACATTCGTAAACAACAAAATAGGAGCGCAAGACAAGAACTAAAACACTACACACAGGAAAACACCAAAAAACTCAAAATAATGTGACAGTACACCTACTTTGAGATGAGCTATAGTGATGCATTTTTGGTTATGGTTTGAATTCATATCAAACAATTGCGAGAACAACTTTTTATCGTCAATATCGACTGCTGAGTTTCATTTTTTTAATGTTTTCTGCTGGTGGCGTGCCTCACAATTTTTTCAATGAAAAAAATGTGCCTCGGCTCAGAAAAGGTTGAAAAACACTGACTTAGATATCGGGTTTCACTATGTAAAAGCGCTTTGAGTCGCTAGAGAAAAGCGCTACATAAATATAATTCAGTTCACATATAATTCACTTCACTTCTTTCCTTCATGGATCGAAACTTTACTGCTGCCAGTATTTTTTTTAAATATTTTTTATTGTAATTTTTTCAGAATGTGTCTGTTCTATTTTTGGCCAAAGTAAGACAAAGAAAACAGTCTGAAGTTGTCTTTATTTTTTAGTTTTAATGCCATGATTTTAATAGTCCGGCCCACGTGTGCACATATTTTCCTCCATGCGGCCCCTGAGCTAAAATGAGTTGGACACCCCTGCTTTGGTGTGTTTAATTTCCAAATTTAGGCTGTTTCTTGCATAAATGTCATCTAATCTAGCTTAAATTGGTGATTATTTACAGATATGGGATTAGTGATATGTAAAAAAAAATTGGGGATTATGATGTCAAATCAATCAACGTTTACTTATATAGCCCTAAATCACGAGTGTCTCAAAGGGCTGCACAAGCCACAACGACATCCTCGGCTCAGATCCCACATCAGGGCAAGGAAAAACTCAACCCAATGGGATGACAATGAGAAACCTTGGAGAGGACCGCAGATGTGGGGACACTCCCCCCTGGGCGACCGGTGCAATGGACGTCGAGTGGATCTAGCATAATATTGTTTGTGTACAGTCCATAGTGGATCTAACATAATAATGTGAGAGTCCAGTCCATAGTGGATCTAGTTAATAGTCTGAGAGTCCAGTCCATAGTGGATCTAACATAATAATGTGAGAGTCCAGCCCATAGTGGATCTAGTTAATAATGTGAGAGTCCAGTCCATAGTGGATCTAACATAATAATGTGAGAGTCCAGTCCATAGTGGGGCCAGCAGGAGATCATGATGCACAGATGAGTGGTCCACCCTGGGTCCCGACTTTGGACAGCTAGCGCCTCATCTGTGGTCGCCGGAAAAAAAGGGGGCATGACCTAAACCGGAATTACAACTGGTAGTAGGTATACCTCATATTTGGCTACCATTTTGTTTTGTAGTTGTCATAGTCCGCCCTGAAATCGGTAGGTCGTGAGTTCAAACCCAGGGCCGAGTCATACCAAAGATTATAAAAATGGGACCCATTACCTCCCTGCTTGGCACTCAGCATCAAGGGATGGAATTGGGGGTTAAATCACCAAAATAATTCCCGAGCGTGGCCACCGCTGCTGCTCACTGCTCCCCTCACCTCCCAGGGGGTGGAACAAGGGGATGGGTCAAATGCAGTGAGTAATTTCACCACACCTAGTGTGTGTGTGACTATCAGTGGTACTTAAACTTTAACTGAATAATGATTTAAGACCCCTCCTGGCAGAAATTGGTATTTTCTCTAGTAGTTTTTTAAAGGCCTACTGAAACCCACTACTACTGACCCCGCAGTCTGATAGTTTGTATATCAATGATGAAATCTTAACATTGCAACACATGCCAATACGGTCGGGTTAGCTTACTAAAGTGCAATTTTAAATTTTGCGCGACATATCCTGCTGAAAACGTCTCGGTATGATGACGTCAGCGCATGACGTCACGGATTGTAGAGGACATTTTGGGACAGCATGGTGGCCAGCTATTAAGTCGTCTGTTTTCATCGCAAAATTCCACAGTATTCTGGACATCTGTGTTGGTCAATCTTTTGCAATTTGTTCAATGAACAATGGAGACAGCAAAGACGAAAGCTGTAGGTGGGAAGCGGTGTATTGCGGCAGGTGTTGTGCCGGATAACGCACCTCCGCCGTAGAATGCACCCCCTGACTGCTGTGAGGATAACACAGCCGGTGTTTCATTGTTTACATTCCCGGAAGATGACAGTCAAGCTTTACCATTGGCCTGTGGAGAACTGGGACAACAGAGACTCTTACCAGGAGGACTTTGAGTTGGATACGCAGACACGGTACCGTGAGTACGCATGCAGCTGCGGCTTCCAAACATTTGATCGCTTGCCCGTACTTTGGGGACTTTGGGGGAATATATGTGCTGTATGATCTTTGGGGAGGTGAACGGTACTTTGGGCTGTGGGATAGAGTGTGTTGTGCAGGTGTTTGAGTTGTATTGGCGGGTTATATGGACGGGAGGGGGGAGGTGTTTGTTATGCGGGATTAATTTGTGGCATATTAAATATAAACCTGGTT